>NW_006285312.1:1921-30367 GCF_000327345.1 Myotis davidii
ATGGTCAGACCAGGGGTCATCAAACTATGGCCCGCGGGCCACATGCAAATACAAATATTGTATTTGTTTCCGTTTTGTTTTTTTACTTCAAAATAAGATATGTGCAGTGTGCATAGGAATTTGTTCATAGTTTTTTTTTAAACTATAGTCCAGCCCTCCAATGGTCTGAGGGACAGTGAACTAGCCCCCTGTTTAAAAAGTTTGAGGACCCCTGCATAAGGCTTTCGGGAGAGTTTTAGAAAGACAATGCATGTAAAATACGAAGCCCACTGTGTGCACATAGGAAGAGCTCAATAAATGTCAGCTCCCCTTGCCTTCACACCTCAAATATGAAAAATCCTTGAGGGCAGGGACAATGCCTATATTTTTAGCAAATATTAAAGGTTTTGACACAGAAAATGGTGTGCCAGTGTTTGATGAATGAATGAGTGAATGAATGAATGAATGAATGGACCAGAGTGCTGCTACTTCCACAGTGTCTTCAGGGGTGTTCCATTTAGTCTGGTCTCCACAATAATTCTGGGTTTAGATGTGATATCTTCCTTAAGCCTCAATTCATGACAAGGTGGTATCACCTTGGCCTCAGAGATCCAAGTGCCGTGTTTCCCGCACACCCTGAAACATAGCACTGCCCCAGGGAGACCCAAGTTCAGCTACGAACCTGGGTTCCACTTCCACTGAATTGGTTCCTTTTACAGATCATTCCTCTATTCTTCAGGGATTTATTTCTCCTTTGTGCACCATATCACCCCCAATAAGCACCCCAACCCATCATTCCCCAAATTACTACTGCCAAGCTAAGTGGACAAAGATGTTATCAAAGCTTTCAGGAAAGGGATTTCATGAGAGCATTTCAAATGATTTAACATCAGCTACTGCCATTCTCAAAAGCCCCAGAATCTCTCATCAGCTGCCTACCTGCCCAGTTTCCAGCTTCCAGGCATGTTTCCCTCTCCCTGTCTTCATGCCCTGATCTTCTCTCTTCTGTCTGCTCTTCTCCATCCCCCCAAAATGCCCGATTACCCCTTGTCCTCCTGCTGCCTCTCTGCAGACCAGTCCCTTGGGCCACACCTTCCACACCTGAGAAAACTGTAAATGTGAATTCCCTCCCAAGTTCTGAATGCAGCTCTCACCCTCCACAATAATTCTGGGTTTAGATGTGATATCTTCCTTAAGCCTCAATTCATGACAAGGTGGTATCACCTTGGCCTCAGAGATCCAAGTGCCGTGTTTCCCGCACACCCTGAAACATAGCACTGCCCCAGGGAGACCCAAGTTCAGCTACGAACCTGGGTTCCACTTCCACTGAATTGGTTCCTTTTACAGATCATTCCTCTATTCTGCAGGGATTTATTTCTCCTTTGTGCATCATATCACCCCCACTAAGTACCCCAACCCATCACTCCCCAAATTACTACTGCCAAGCTAAGTGGACAGAGATGTTAGCAAAGCTTTCAGGAAAGGGATTTCATGAGAGCATTTCAAATGATTTAACATCAGCTACTGCCATTCTCAAAAGCCCCAGAATCTCTCATCAGCTGCCTACCTGCCCAGTTTCCAGCTTCCAGGCATGTTTCCCTCTCCCTGTCTTCATGCCCTGATCTTCTCTCTTCTGTCTGCTCTTCTCCATCCCCCCAAAATGCCCGATTACCCCTTGTCCTCCTGCTGCCTCTCTGCAGACCAGTCCCTTGGGCCACACCTTCCACACCTGAGAAAACTGTAAATGTGAATTCCCTCCCAAGTTCTGAATGCAGCTCTCACCTCAGAGAGCTCTGGAGCCAGCTATGAGAACAATTACTACAAAATACTTCCTCCCGCTGATTATTCTGATTTAACACAATCCCTGGCGGATAAGTGGGGTCTGAGTTCTTTGGCTTTGTTCCTTAGATCGTGCTTTTTATTATTTTGGAAAACCTTCAGGTCTCTGTGACAGCACCTCCAACCTCGGTCTCATTCGATGGTGAACGACTGCTGATTTAATTTGGGATGAATGGTGGGCAGGTAGGTTGCGAGTGTCCAAAGATAAACCTGGATGGACTCCAGGAAGGAGTTACTCAGAACTAAGAATGCCGACACTCTAGGTTTGGGTTCAATGAGTTACAGTCCTTCCTGCCAACTTTTATTTTCCAGCCTTGACTATTCAATGGCCTGCGCTGGCAGACACTAACATTGACCTTATCCTCAAGTCTTTGTTTATCTAATATGGGTATTGGCCCAAACTTAGCCTCAAAGCCTAGAAACAGGAGAGGAAGAAACATTTATGAAATAAGGGATATAGAACCCTCTCTAACTGCACCCTAACTCAAAGACTGGCCTGTACCCATAAAAACCTAATTGCTCCATCTGCCAGTATGTAAGTCAGGGTTTTCCGGAAAAATCAAACCGATGAGTGTACGTGTAGGGGCAGAGAGAAAGAAAGAAAAGCAGTATGTAAGTCAGAGTTTTCCGGAGAAATCAAACCAATAGGATGTGTGTACGTGTAGGGGCAGAGAGAAAGAAAGAAAAAGCAAGACCTTATAAGGAATTGCTCCCATGACTATGGACTCTGGGAGTCCTAAGAGCTGCAGTTAGCCAGCTGGAGACCAGGGAGAGCTGGCGACATAAGTTCCAGTCCAAGTCAAAAGCTTAAGAACCAGGGAGCAGATGGTGTAGTTCAAGTCCAAAACCAGCCACTCAAGACCCAAGAAGAACCAATGGTTCAGTTCAAGTCTAAAAAATAAACGCTCATCTCCCAGCTGGAGGAGTTCCCCGTTATTACCAGTTCCTTTGTAAGGGGCACAATGCTAACCACCTGGAGGCCACACTGGTGAAGCAAACCGAGAGAGCGGTAACCAGCCAACAGGGGTCTGGGTTCTGACCCTCCTTCTTAGCGGTGTGTGACCTGAGTCAATCACTCAACTTTGTGAAACAGTTTTTCCGTTTGTTTAAAAATGAAAAAAAGAAAGCAGGAGATAATCTTATCTGCCTTACCTGCTTCTGCAGCGTTGCGGGTAAGAGGAGATCAACAACAACTCTCCGCCAGGACTGCACAATGCAATCACCTGGAGGAGGTAAATACTGATGCGCAAGCCACACCCCCAACCAATCAAATCAGAAGCTCTGGAGGTGGGGCCCAGGCATCCGTAATTTTTAAAGCTCCAATGTGCAGGGCAGGCTGAGCAGCACTGGATTAAATGCTTTCACCTTCCCCAAGTGTTCGGGATTATCATGACTGCCCTTCCCTTACGCTAGGCCTCTCGCAGCAAGAAGGGCTCGCCTGGCTTGAGAGCACAGTGCCCCACAAGGATAAGAGTGAGACCCAAGGCATTAACAGAAAACATCTCAATGTTCTGAATCAATTCAGTTTACCTGAAAAATGCGACCCTTAGAATTGCATATCCCAAGAACTGAGATGAAGAATACAAATATATCATCTAATCTATCCCCCTGCCTCCAGCCAAAGTCATGCTTCAACCTTATGAGAGAGACTGGGCTCCATGAGTTCTCTGGGGTGGGGTGAGGACTCCATCACCTGCTACTGCCCACCTTTCTTCTGGATCCTCCCATGCAGGTAAGCCAGCTTCCCTCTGGCTCTTGCTCATGTCTCACAATCCCTTTGCCCAACCGGGAGTGACCCCTGCCCAGATCTAAATTCCAGAACATGCGTAAGCTTGGAAGGCTGCCTGTATGCCACTGCCCCTTCCTTGACTGCCTTACTGACATGTCCTCAGTCATACTGGGCCAATGAAGGCAGGGAACCCAGCACCCAGTAGGTGTGCCCACAGCTAGGCCTACACTGCCGTGTGGCTGGCCTCAGACTATCCAGCTGGGTGAGCCGTCTCCCCCAGCGAGGTTGTTAAGCTTATTTGGGACGAGGATGATGCCTTCTAATCTAGACCCTCCCTTCTCAAAGTGTGCTCCAGGGAGCGCGGCCTCAGCATCGCCTGGGCGCTTGTTAGGAAAACAGCATCTCGGGCTCCACCCAGATCTTCTGAATCAGGGTCCTCATTTTAACAAAACACCCAGGTGATTTGCATGCTGTGCACTTTAAATGGGTGGATTCATTAGTATAGGAGTTACATCTTGATAAAAGTGGTTTTTAAAAGACGTTTCTCATACTTCATGGAGAATATAAAAGCAACAGATGGAAATGCTGGCTGACATTATCGCTTTTATTTGACTGCTGTTTACTTAGTTCAGATAGAACATAAGCTTCATGAGGACAAAAACTTGGCCAATTTTATTCACCACTCGTTCTCCAGAGACCAAAACAAAGCCGTACATTCAGTGGGTGATTGAAAAGCCTTTGATGAATGAATAAACTAACAACAAATGAACATCTTAACCAAATCCTCCAGCTTCTGAACGTTGGAAGCAAATGTTCTGAAGCAGCAGTCGCCAACCTTTCGGACCTCACAGACCACCAGTGGCAACCGCTGGTGAAGAAGCATCCCTCCTCCTTCCAAAGGCCCATAGGAGGGATGTCGGCATTCATAAAGAATAGCTTTACCTGCAATATTGCCATCCATGTGAAAACCTAATTCCCAGCAACCTCGGGATCCAACCCTCACACCAGTGAGCTCCTCCTCCATTTGACACTGTCTTGTTAAACCAGCTGAGTCAGCACCAATTAACACTCATTAATGCAATTTTGAAATTGGACAAGCAGACACAGAAGTTCACAAGAGCAGAACAAATTACTGGAAACCAAAGTCAAATGCTTCTTCTGGCTTCTTAGCCTGCTAAGGTGTGAGGGGCCCTTCCAGTGGGAATTGGAAAGCAAGTCGTAGTTCAAGGTCACTTTGCATGCAGGCTGCAGTCTCACCACCATGGGAGGCGTGAGAAATTGGAGGTCATGTAATAACCGGCTCTCAGGCTTGTGTGGAGCTGGATCTCAGTGAATGAATCACACACAGACATCCTCTTGTTTAATCTTAAGACCTGAGTATAACCTTCCATCTGACGAGTGAGGACATGAAGGCGAAAGGTGTTGGCTGACTGGCTTCAGGACCCAGAGTTAGTGAAGGAGGTCCTTGCAGTAAACGGGTTAAGCCCATGAATTTTGAAGTCAGACCCAAGTTTAAACACTAATTGCCAGTTACTGTCTGACCTCAGGCTGTTTAGTTGTCTCCAAGGTTCAGTTTCTCAGTCTATTAATTACGCAGCAGCTAAAAATGAACTTCTTAGTGTTCAACAAGATAATGCATATAAAGCATTTATCACAGAACCTGGCAAAAAGTATGTTTTTAATAAATGTTAGCTTAAAAAGAAACCATTTGGGCTCTTTCTGTCAGGCTTTATGAAAAGCTCCAGTATACCACGGTTTATTATTAAAGAACCATCTCAAGGCTTCCCTTCCTTTCCCTTGCCTAATTTGTCCAAAATGAACCTCAGCTCCAATGATAAGATCTGTACTAACTCCATAATGCATGCATCTATCCATTTAGTGCAGCTTTATTGAGCACCTACTGTATACCAGATGAGCTAGATGAGAGTAGTACAAAAATAAAAGGTTCTAGGCCTACCCTCAAGGGATTTATAATATAGGACGAGGGTGCAAACAAGAAGGGGTAAGAGAAAATCAACTAATACCATTTCCTGATGCTTTGACCTGCTCTGACACCTCATGGATTATAAATTCCATAGTCTGCCCCATCCTCAACCTGTCTGCCATGGCTCCAAAACACCTCCCATTGGTTTCATCCTCCCAACACGGGCCCTGGTACTTGAAGAGTGGCTGAGATGCTCCCCATGCCCCAACTACTGTTTATTTAGCACCTAACGTGAGTAAGGCACTGAACTGAACACTGGGTTCGAAATGGTAACAAAACAGACATGGTTCCTTTCCTCCCAGGGCTTAGAGTCTGGTATGAAAGACAGATGTTAACATAATAAACGTCTAACTAAATGTAAAATTGCAACTAGGAAATAGTGAACGAGAGTTTATAATGGAGGACAGGAACTAGTCGAAGGTGAGAGAAGTCCTCATGAGGAAACGATGCTGAAGCTCAGATTTGATGTCTGATGAAGACTTAATAGGCATGAAGGGAAGGGAAGAGTTTCTAGGGTAAAGACCGTGACCTGAGCAAAGGCCCTGCGATGGGGAGAGCCCTGCATGCACAAGAGGCAGAAAGGACATAGCAGCTGGACCACAGATAGAGGTGGGAGGTCACCAGAGGTAATGTCAGACTGGTGGGTAGAAACCAGACTGTACCAGATTCAGACCTTGTTGAGATTCTTACCCTCACAATAGCGGTGTAACAGGGAATGTTTGTAAGGCCCTTGGAGGTGGAGGAGCGGTTCCTGAAAGGGGGTGACATAATCATATCTGTGTTTTAAGGTGTAAATAAGCTAAGAACACCGATGGGGCAAGAGTCGGGTAAGCACAGGGGAGTGGTCAGTGATGAAATTGGAGAGGAGGGTAGATCATGTACAACCCTGTAGGCCAGGACCACGGGTCTGAATTTTAGTCTAAGTTCAACAGGAAGACTTTGGTCTCTGGTGCACGAAGGATGGATGAAAACTAGCAAGAGTAGGAGTGAGGGGAACAGTTATTAAGCTACTGTGATCATCTAGATAGGATATGATGACAGTACAAACAGGATGGGGGAGAAGATGCAGTGGAAATGGAGAGAAATGGAAAGACTGAAGGGCTATTAAAGACACCATCGGGTTCCTGGGCAGCCTCTCTGTGGCTCAGATGCTTCTGGGAATGGACGCATGCGGAGCAGTGAGGAGTGAGGTGAGGGGGGTTATATTGCTAGTACTCAGGAGCTCACCTTGGAGGTGATGACCTTGGAAGTTGGCTGCCCTGGCCTTGACCTGACACCCTATGAGGCATGTTCCTTTTCATCAAGCTGGGGGAACCAGTAACATGGCTGAGCTCTGTGGAATTCTTTAGTGAGAAGGCCTCACTCGGCTCTTGTCCCACGGAGAAATCTTGAGATGAATTTGTACTTGTGGAGTCTTCGACATAATCAGAGCAGGATTCCAGGCACTAAGCCTGGGTCTGCATTCCAGGTGAAGGACAATTTCTTTGCCATAAGTACTTCTTCAGTAAGCCTTGGAGATGTTTTTTTGAATGAGTCACAATTCTCAGAAGCGATGGAAAGAGTTTCTATGGGGTAAGATTCCATTTCTAATTTCAAGAAGGCCCCAAGCCTCCCCTGTTTTCCTGAACAAGAAAACATATCTCTAGAAAACAAAGTGTCCAGAAATGCTGCTATTGCTGCTGAAATTAAAGTCCTGGATTCATTTGCCCCTTGGGGACAAATGCCTGGAGTCATATTTGGTTGGTGGTATAGGAATCTAATGGGTAGAAGCCAGGAAAGCCGTTCACACTCTACAATTCAAAGGATGGGCCCTCACAACAAAGGATTATGTGGCCCCAAATGGTAGTAGTGCTGAGATTCAGTCTATAAGCCTTGTCTATACCCGCCTTTATTATGGCCCTTGTTACATTGAATATATTTTTGTCTTACTCCTTCAGAAAATGTCAGATAGAAGGTTAAATGGTGGAAGGATGGATGGATGAATACCTGACTGAAAATCTGTCATTGAATTACAAACAAACAAACAAACAAATAATTGGATTAATAACATAAAAATGAATTAATAGATAAAAAGTAGGTAACATACATTTACAACTGCTGTGTTCTATGTAAAAGCCTTTACTTGGACTTTGTTTCAGGACTTGCTCAGTGAGATTTTCCATGATGCTCTCATCAATATCCTCAGCTTCTCTGGCTCCCTCCATAGTATTTTGTTCTTTTATTATCCATCTCTTCCTACCAGAATGTAATCTCCTTGAGGGCAGGGATTTATTTTCTTTACTTTGGTGCCTGTAGCACCAATGACAATGCCTGACACACAGGGAGCCCTAACTCTGGATGAGTATTTGTTAAATTCATTATGCACCTTCATGCTCCCAGCAAACCACTGGATTCTTGTGTGACAAATGACGAAACTGAAGCCCAGAAATGCAATTTTCCCAAGGCCACACAGCTGGTAAGCGACAGAGCCAATTTCTACTGACCCTCAAGAACACCCTTGACTAGCAAGCAATGGTACCTCTTTTTTTCAATTGAATTCATTGGGATGACATTGCTTCACAAAACCATATAGGTTTCAAATGTACCATATAGGTTTCAAATTCAACAAAACACCATCTGCATTCTACATTGTGCGCCCATTCCCCAAAGCAAAGTCTCTTTCCATCCCCATTTATCCCCCTTCGGTCCACCTCCATCTCTCCCCACCCCCCTTTCCCTCTGGCTATCACTACACTGTTGCAAGCAATGTTACCTCTTTTTTTCAATTGAATTTATTGGGATGGCATTGCTTCACAAAACCATATAGGTTTCAAATGTACCATATAGGTTTCAAATTCAACAAAACACCATCTGCATTCTACATTGTGCGCCCATTCCCCAAAGCAAAGTCTCTTTCCATCCCCATTTATCCCCCTTCGGTCCACCTCCATCTCTCCCCACCCCCCTTTCCCTCTGGCTATCACTACACTGTTGTCTGTGTCTATGTGATATGTATTTTTTCTTAATCCCTTTACCTTCTTTAGAATGAATAGGAGAAAGTCCACTCCTTTGAGGACTTTCCTTGGACTGTGTTTCAGGACTGGATCCTTCAGTTGAATTCTAAAGACAACCCAGCTGGTCCCTAACCTACCTCCTACCTCCTGGTTTCTTTTACTTCCCAGGTGAAACTATGATTGAACAAGGATAGCTGAGCGCATCTTCCAGGCTAGCTCTTCAGAGGCAAACCAGACTCAGAGGAATGCGCTTAAGGAGCGCGGACTTGAGGCTCTTTGTTTTGGCTTACAAACTTCAATTGGTTGCTAAGAGACTATACAATGGGAGGCCCATTAGAAGCCCTCAGAAGCCACAGGCAGTTGCATAATACCGGGCCCTTCCTTTATAGAAATGCAAATAGCCCAGTGCCCGCTCGCCTGTGATCTGTGCGGCTGCGTGATAAGGGGATTTCTGCTTGGGCCCCCAGGAAATCCTATCTCCTGGGGAATGGGCTGTGAAAGAACCAAAGGGTTAGGGGAGGATTCTTCCTTCAGTGCCACTTCCAAGGGACTTAAATATTAATTAACATGCAATCCAATCCCCACTCCACAATAACCGGATTTTACACAGTCTGTATCCATGCTAATGAATTCAATGATTCCATTGTATTATTTGCAGCATTGCTTTTTTGGCATTTCCAATCAATAAGCAGGGAGCTAGTGCGTTTGTGTGTGGTTTTTTTTTGGCCCCAAATGTTGCAAAACGGTGACATTTTCTAATCAGCTTGAGTAAGGACCTTTACCTCTGGGAACTATTTTCTGATTTATACTTGTCAAACCAAATTCAAACAACAGAGCTACTAGGAGTAGCTAAGCAACCTCTGGGTGACCCTGTGTCCTCCAAGTCAGCTTTGGTTGGAATCTCCTAATTTGGTCAAGAACAGAGGTCCTGGTCAGCACCGGAAGGCAAGTTTTATGATTCACTGTACAAAATGATGAAAAGTGTAGCCAGGATAGCTAACCCATAGTTACCTAACCCAAGGCAATTGAAGTATCGTGCATTCAACATATTTTATTCCACACATATTTGCAGAGCACCTACTATGTGCTAAAGTCTCTAGTTAAAAACAAGACAACAGGGTCAAAATGGAATCGCTTATGCTAAGACCCACATCACTAAAGCGAGACTTAATCACAGTTTCATCGCTCCCAAAAATAGAATCTGGAACCAGTCCAACAGGAACCACGTGATCAGCATTAGTTACTGGTCATCTCCCTGGTAGACCCACACCATGGCCTAAAGAAAAGTAACCTTGTAAGGACCAAGTGTTTTCTGGCCATGGATAATTCCTTCCTCATTCCCACTCCCTTCCGGCGATGAAAGTCTTTCATTCTGTGCAGCTCCTAGGAACTCCTTTCTGTCTGCTAGATGGGAGGCTGCCTGATTCATCACTGAAGAAAGCCAATAGATTTTTAAAACTTACTCAGTGAATTTTGTTGTTTAACCGAGTTCATGGGGATGAGGGTACAACAGTGACAGCATGCCCATCCTTTTGGAGTTTATGTTGTAATCGAGCAGAGACGTAATAAGTATGTAAACATATAATATCTGTTAATGACAAGGGTTGTGAAGACAATGACGCACAGAGATGTGATAGACAGGGAATGAGTAATGGGAAGGGGATCACACGTCCTGATTTACCCAGGACTATCCTGCTTCGAACCCATGGTCCTGGCTTAATTGTTGTAGAGCCTCCTATCACTTCTATTAAGTGCTTGAGATTGGACAATATATGTGCCCTTGCAAATGGCCATATTATGATAGGCTGCATTAGACAAGGTGGTCAAGGAAGGCCTCTCTAGGAGGTGACAATTCTGCTAAGGCCTGAATAATGAAAATAAACCATTCAGGGAAAGGCCATGCTGGGATGAAAAAAACCACAAGTGAAAAGTCTCGGGGGCGGAGGGAGCTTGTCTTATTGGAGGAAGAGAGAGAGGGTCAGCATAGCAGGGCCATGGTGAACAGAAAGGAGAGAACAAGATGAGACAGTGGAGGCGGCAGGGGTCTGATCACATGGAACCACAAAAACCTGGGTATGGAGATGAAATTTAATTCTGAGTGGCATGGGGAGCCATTGGCAGTTTTAAGCAAAGGGGTGAACATGAGTCACATTTTTTTTTAATTTTTATTTTTTATTTTTCCCTTTATTAAAGAGTCACATTTTTAAAAGAAGACTGCTATGAAGACAGATTCTCAAGGTCCATAAGTCTAACAAGACCAAGTAGGATATTATTGCCATAGCCATGGTGATGGGAGGTGGAAGCTTGAAAGAGGGTGTTGGGAGTAGAGATGAAGACACAGGAATGGGTCAAAGTGTGTTTTTGAGGTAGAGATCATTAGTTTTACCAATGGGTTAGATGCACAGAGTGTAAGAGAAGGGAAGAACCCTATGTTTGGACTGGAGCGACTTGATGTATGAAGATGTATGAAGCCCAGAGTTGAGTGAGAAGTAGACTCTATGCACAGACGGAGTATAAAAATAGAATGAGGATTCAGTAAAGGATGCTATGAGCCAAGCACGCTACCCCCGAATCTCATTTAATCCTCACATCCACCCTATAAGATTAGACACTGCTGTTGCAGCTATTTCACAAGTGAAGGAGATGACACCTGATTGGCACAAGCGATTAGGCTGCAATTCAAAGATGTGCACCAGGATTCACATAACATCAAATCCTACAGGAAATAGGGCAGAATCTCTCCCCTACCCCCACCTCTTTCTCTCTCACACACACACATACACACACACAGCCCCACTTGGCCCACATCTAGGATTTTAGCTTTGAAATAATGGGTTATCTTCAGGAAACACTTACATGGTTGGTGGAACTACTCATAGGGAAATATGGCCAGACAATATTTCAGAGGGGGTTGAGAAGAGGGGAAGGTCTGGACTATACCCTCCTTTTAGACTCTAAAGAACAGGAAGCTTCATCTAAAGTCTTCAATCAGCAATTGGAAGAAACTCCAAAGATAATAAAGCCCAGGACAAAGGCTTGGAGTAACGGAGTCCAGGGCTGAACAGAGAGCTTCCTTCAGAACCTTCAACTCTCAATGGAAGCCCAACTTCTTTCCTTCTGAAATCCCAGGCTCTGCTACGAGTCCCCCAGTTCTGAAGCAGACAGAACACTGATGGCAGAAAACACTTCCACGGGCCCACGGCATGGACTAAAGCTTGTCTGCCACTGAGGAGTCCCAGCGTGGGGCAGGTCTGCCTGTCCAGATGGCACTGCTCACCGGAGGAATGTCCAGCTTTAATCCAAACCAGCAGTGACCAGTCCCGCCTTTGGGGACAGCACCATCATTTCTCCCAGGGGCCACATGTCAGGGAATTCCTTTATTAGCTGAAATCCAATGAAGGTTGGGCTCAGGGAGGAGAGGAGTATCCAGGAGATAGGAGGAGGCTGAACGCTTAGTCTGAGACAAATCCCATTAGCAGTAACATGGATCTGGGGAAAGATTCGTTCAACGATGCTGAGGACAGATGGGAATGTGACAAGGGAGACATGCTGAACCTGTCAGGTTAGATGATAAAAAAATTGGTTCACGTTCAATTTTCTGGATGTGGGATGAGTGCCATGGTTCTCGCTTGCTCTGAGTCTCAGGGAGAGAGGGGTGCCAGCCCAGATGTGGTCAAAGCCTTCCAGAGCAGTGGTGTTTGCTCTGTACTTTTTAATTAAAATATAGCTGTGGCCTCAGCGTGGGCGATGCCCCCTCCCAGGAGGCATTGGGATGGTGTGGGATGGCTTCTGGTTGTTCCAATGGTGGGAGGTGGGAGTAGGACACTCTGGTTATTTAGAGGATCAGGTCCCTGCCCCAGAGGGGACAACTTCAGCCCATGCAAAGTTGCCCCACATCTCAGCTAACCTTTTAATGTTCCTCTGGACACTCAGGTCAATGAAAAACGTATTTATAAACTCCATTTTCCCTATAAACACAAAGTTATTTTTCATGATCTTAATTTACACGGAAACTTACAACTAAATTGTCAATCTCACTTTCTTTTATTCTGAACGTGACCAGCAGTTGTTCCCCTTTTCAGAAAACCTCATCACTGGTGGAAATACCACTGAAAGTATTAAGAGTCCTCAATAAAACACACTTGTGGGTTGGTTTCTGTAGGCATCCCATTCATTCGGATTCTAGATCAGGGGTGAGCAAACTTTTTGACTCGAGGGCCACAATATGGGTTCTTAAACTGGACCGGAGGGCCGGAACAAAAGCATGGATGGAGTGTTTGTGTGAACTAATATAAATTCAAAGTAAACATCATTACATAAAAGGGTACGGTCTTTTTTTTTTTTTTTTAGTTTTATTCATTTCAAACGGGCCGGATCCAGCCCGAGGGCCATAGTTTGCCCACGGCTGTTCTAGATAGAGGGGCAAGTATCTGTCTCCTTCACCATGTCTTCTATATTCATGGCCAGCCAGTTACATAAGGAAATACATTTTATTTTATATAAATTACTTTCTTTTTATTCTTCTTTATAATATGGTTAGGGCATTTTATTAATTTTTATGAAATTATGTGTGTGAGATATACAATCTATGAATTTCATTTTAGGATAATAAAGAGGATGTCACAAACTATTAGTTATAAAGAGAGAGCATTGAGTCTGACAGGGTTGAGAACCATAAAGATACAATGAAACAACATTATTAAAGAAAATGTCGAAAAAGGAGAAAATCACCCAAGTCATCTTCAGTTTTTCAATATTCCTTCCCAGTCCTCTTCCTCACACAGTCCACATAACTATACAGTTATAGTTTCAGTGAAAGGGTGGCTATTCACAACGACTCTTTAAGGAACCTACTTTATGGATATGGAAGCTGAGGCTTAGAGATGTTATGCATCTTCAGAGGATTTGAGTAGCTGAGCTAAATTTTCACTCTAACTTTTCATTCTAAAATGGACTACTTCCCAAGCAAGGTCTGCTTTTAGCATAATGGTCAGCTTTTGCTGGTGCAAAAGATCCTTGGATAAGAATAACAGAGACCAAGACTTTGGAGGAGGAGATAGAGAAGAGAGATAATGGAGGAGCAGGAAATGGAGGAAGAGAAGGTGGGGGGAAGGTGATAGTGAGTCGGGTTGTTTTCCTGAGCAGGAAGCAAGGGTGGTTTATTTCCCAGGTTCTTGTCCAGATGGATTCGAAGAATGAAGCCACGGACAAAAGGTGGTAGATGAAAAGCGTGGAAGTTTATTGGGAACCAGAACAGACTCCCACGTAGGGAGAGGGTCCCAAGGGGGTAACCCACTGAGCCCCTTTTTCCTAAGGTTTACAAAGGCTGCAGTTCTTTTGCCCCAATACTACCTTCTGATTGGTCCTATAGCAGCTTCAAAGCTCAAGCCCCAGGTGGGCCTCCTCTTTCTCTCCCCCTTCAGTGGTGGAATTCCCTGTCCCCTGTGAGCACCTGTCTTACTCTTTCTCCCATTTGTCTCTCTGCTCCCTGTGGCTGCTCCCTGTCTTCTGTGAAAGGCTGTCTTCCTCTCCCCTTATCCTGTGGCATTGCTTTTCTCCTTTCTCTCTCTCTCTCTGTGAAGGTATGCTTTTTGGCAGCTCCAAGCCCTCACCTGTGCCTTCGTCTCCCATAGACCCCCTAATTCCTAAAACTCCCTAAACCTGCCTATTTTATCCCTAAAACTCCTTTCAATAGGAATGGTAAAGACAGAAGGGGAGGAGAGAAAGAACGAGAAGGAAGGGAGGGGTTGGAGAGGGAATAGATGAGTAAGGGGACTAGAAAGGGGAGGGGATGAAGCGGGAGGCGATGAAGTGGGGAGGAGATGGAGGAGGAAAGCTGGCCAGGGTAGAGGGTGAGGAAGACGAAGTGTAGGGTGAAGGAATGAGAGTGGGGAGATGCAGGGGGAAGGGGAAGAGACAGAGGTGGAACCCAGTCCCCGCTGTGCTATTTCTGTGACTGTTGGCGAGTCCGTCTCTGTGTCTACCTTTCATGTGCATGTCTGCCTGCTCAGTTAATTGCTCAAGGTTGTGGTAGGGCCCACCAGCACAATAAAGAGGGGAGAACTCTGGAAATGTCCAAAGGCTGGTCACACAATGGAAAAGAACACATTCTAGCTTCCTTCTCCCAGGTACTGCGAGCTCATGTGTGTTGGTATATGTCCCATGGGTGCCTTCTCTCACATCCCCACCCATACAGAGGTCATTCTGGAGGGAGCAGCTGAAACCCACCCATCAACAAGCACCCTAGATGTTCTGACTTCTCCCCAGCCGACTATCATTCCTGCGCGGAAACAGCCCTGGCCAGGCCAGAGGGATGTATGAAGCATTTGTCACTGAGGTCCATTGAATTTTATTAGCAATTTTCTCCTTTGTTAGCAATTTCACATTGCATATTAGCATTTGTTTTCATATCATATTAGTATTCATCACAAAAGGCTAATCTCATTAGCACTTTTCACATTGTATTAGAGAAAACAATCGCTCGATGCCAGTGCCTCGCTGCAACACGGATGGCCTTTTCATCTGCTGCTCTCCTGCTTCCGCCTGAGCGGCCCAGCCTCCCTCTGCAGCGCTATCTGCAAATTGGGAAGCTCACCAGTGCAGACTCCGAGAACCGTGGGAGCAATTCTAGAGCTGAGATTTGTCCTTCTAGAGATTCCACTTCACTCATTCATTCGGTGAATGTTTGTTGAGTGTATACCTGCACCAGGTGTTAGGCTAAATAAATGTTTTCCTCAGATGACAGTAATATATAAACAAATCTCAAGGGAATGTTTACGCTAACTTTTCAGAGCACTTTATGGTTATTCCATTGTTAATGAAATGGCAATTTCAATGCTTTTCAACTTGATCTGTTTCTTCGCAGGTCCTTTGAAGATCTCTAACAGGCAGCATTCTGTGAGCTTAGCCAGTGCACCTGGTTGGCCCTAAAAGAAATAATCCTTCATTTTCAACATTTTTCATAGTTCAAGGTTTTCCTAATTACTGATTTGTTTCTGAACAAGTAAGGCGCTTTTAGAATTTTGAAGTTTACAAATGCAGATGTTTAGGCATACATACAAAATTCAAATAGCTTTTCTTTTAAAATGTGTCTATTTTCTTATATCTTCAGATTATTCTCAGAGTACAATTGACCACTCCATACTTATTAGGGTCAGATACTGACATTAGCACAATTTCTGGTAAATGCCTCATTTACCAAAGGGATGGCCATTAGGAACCTGACCTCCAGTCCTGCATATGTCACAGGTGGGGCCCCACAGCTGTGCAGATAAAATGCAACAATGCGGAAAAGAGACTATAAACTGTAAAGCTACCTACACGTGTGCGGAGCGGTGATTGCAAATCAGGTTGATGTCTCTTGCCAGGAAATACCAGGATGAAGATGAAGGAATCTTAAATATTTCAGTGCAAAGGACATCTTCAGCTGCCCGGGGAAGCTTGTAGACCCCATCTGGAAAAAACTGGTTTTCAGATGCACAAAGTAAAACGCACAGTAATTCAAAAGAAACCTATTATGTTGAAGTACAATCACCACACTACTTCTTAAAATTGAGATAAAATATGAGGCTTTTATTTTTTGTCCTTCTAGACAAAATATGAGGTTTTTATTTTTATTTATTTTAAAATCTTTATTGTTGAAAGTATTACATATGTCCCCCCTTTTTTCCCCCATTGATCCCTTCTAGCCTGCACCGCCATCTGCCCCAGGCCTTCACCTCACTGTGGCCATGGGTTATGCATACAAGTTCTTTGGTTGATCTCTTCCCACTCCTGCCTTCCCTCTGAGATTCGACCATCTGCTCCATGCTTCTGTCTCTGGATCTATTTTGTTCATCAGCTTATTTTGTTCATCAGAGTCCACATATAAGTGAGATCATGTGATACTGTCTTTCTCTGGCTTATTTCGCTTAGCATAACATTCTCCAGGTCCCTCCATGCTGTCTCAAAGGGTAAGAGATCCTCCTTTTTTACTGCTGCATAGTATTCCATGGTGTAAATGTATCACAGCTTTTTTATCCACTCATCTACTGATGGACACTTGGGCTGTTTCCAGATTTTGGCTATGGTAAATTATGCTGCTATGAACATAAATTTGGCCCATAAATTTTTTTGTTTTGGAAAATGTCATCCAGTTGAATGACTAGTTGCCCCAGTAAAGACTAGCACTGTCGAAGAGTTTTGTAAAGAAGTCGTTTATTACTTAAACATAGATTAATATAAAGACAGACCTGGTCCATGGAGGCGATGAGGATGAGGATGAGGATGATGACAATAACTGTACTGAATTGCCTTTTGGGCTGCAGTCAGTTCTTCATCCCTCTCTGTACCTATATCATTGCCATAAAACATTGCAATTCCTCCCATAAAAGGGAGAGGGTATTTTCTGATTACTTAACTTCCGGCTCAACCATGTGACTTGCTTTGGCCAATGGGTCATTAGCAGACATGACACAAGAGGGATTTGAAATGTCCTTGTGTGGTTGGGCGTATGCTTCCCCTTCTCCCGGGCCCCAGAACAAACACATGAGGATCAGAGCCAGCCTGTCCTAGAGTGACGCTTGGTATTGTATGCCATGAGATTTCGTTACGCGGCCAGAGCTGACCAGTACATGGTGCTGGGGGAAATGGTGATAATAAATATATTCACTTTTTATTTATAGGGAGTTAGTTTTAATAATACTGAGCAGACAGAAAATACAAGGGCTCTGGTTTGTGAGGTCTGACTTGGTTCAAATTCAGACTCTATAATTTACTGTGGGGTGAAGGCATTCAAGCCCTCTTACTCCCAGTGTCCTCATCTGTAAAATAACAATAATATGTATCTTACAGTGTACTCATAAAAGAGAAAGGAGATAATGCCTATTAGGTGCCTGATACAGAGTAAGGATGCAACAAAACAAGAAGGAAGAAAGAAAAGGAGGGAGGGAGGGGAGGAAAGTTCATGAAAACAGAAAGTTCACCTGGAATTGAGGTCGAAGGTTCACAGCTCACACTTTGCCTGCCTCTGAGTTCTTTGCACTCATCCTAAACTTGGAGAAGAACGCTCTGCCCACCTCCCTGGGCCTCCCAAGGCACACAAGCATTTCCAGGAGTACCATGCCAGGTGTTTGATGCTTCCACAAAGCCTCTCTTCCTTTTGAACCTGTTGCCACAAGAATAGAGCTCCCGTGCCTGCAAAGGATTGGCAGAAAGAATGAGGGCGGGGCGGGGGGGGGGCAAAAAATCCATCCTCGTGTTTGCTCGCTGGGAAATTATTCTGAGCCTTTGATATATTAAAATTGAAGAGCTGTAAATGCCGGTTGTCATGGCAACATCTTGCATGCCGCCCTGCAATTGGTGGTGTAAGTTCACTTTCCTTTGGGTGTTGCAGCCTAATTAACTGTTATTTTTGTCAATGTGGAGGAAGTGCCTACACTTGGGGTTTTGGGCAATGATTGCAGCCCCGGCAGACTGAGTAATTTTCATAGACTACAAAGGGAGAAATGGCTGGCCCCAATCACATTTCTAGTCTCCAGAAAGTTGCCAACATTTAAGTAAGAGTCAAAGAAAAAATTAGGGGTCCCCCTCCCCTAACTGCTCTCGTTGTAATTTCCATTTCTCCAGCAATCACAAACTTCTTTGGGCTGGAGCGGGGCAGCAGTTAACCCACACTGAGAATCAGCCCTTGGCGCCCGGCTCCAGCTGACTTCGCCGCCCCCACCAGGCATGCAGACACTTGTGTGCCTGCCCTGGCTGGAATGTTTGCACCGCATGCCACCTAGCGTGGTGCACGCTGACGGAACGCGAGCCAGGCTAGCAGAGACACGTGTGAGCCCTCTGATGTATTTCTCCATCTCCACACCCAACTCTGTTATAATTATGCAGGCCAACTGGGTGGATCCGGCTCTTTCTCTGGAGACCTCCAGGAAGGAACTCCATGTTGCCACCAGCCAGAAAGCTGTCTTACTGCAATTTAAGCCAATGTGTTTTCCATTTTGATTCTTAGATGAGCTGAAGTTAGCCGGTGTTATAATATGAATTGCTCAGCTCACATTCTCTCTCAATTTCTTTCCTTTTTGCTTCCTGCCATGTGTTTTTAAAAACTGAAGACTCCAGGAAACTTTTCTCCAGGAAAGGAAAGCAAATGTTGCACTACTAATAATATGGGTTCCATCCTTAGCTCTTCCCCAGGGGCCAATTGATGCGCACGTGTGTTGCTGGCCAACAATGGAGAGGAAGTGGTGGGAACGTAATCTAGGAAGAGAGAAAAAGTAGAAGAAACACTCAATTGAGGCCCTGGCTCCCAAAAGCTGTCCTTGAAGGTACAGTGGGTATTTTAAAACTCTTTTAACCACTCTGCTCCTTTGCATGTCCTTTCTCTGAGTTTTCTCCACTTTATAGAAGAAGCTTTAAACTTTCTTTCCCAGCAGCTTCTGCAGGGAGGGCACAGGCATGTGGCAGAGACTCCACCCATCAGGCATACTCGTGCATGACTGAAATGGAAGCCGGTTGCCACGAGGAATCCACTCTGGAGAGAGGGCAGCAGGGATGCTCAGTCCAGAGGGAAGAAAGGCAGAGATGCTTTCAACAGCATCCCACGCTCAGTGCCAGAGTGTTGGGCTAGACCAGGGGTGGGCAAACTTTTTGACTCGAGGGCCACAATGGGTTCTTAAACCGGACCGGAGGGCCGGAACAAAAGCATGGATGGAGTGTTTGTGTGAACTAATATAAATTCAAAGTAAACATCATTACATAAAAGGGTACGGTCTTTTTTTTTTTAGTTTTATTCATTTCAAACGGGCAGGATCCGGCCCGCGGGCCGTAGTTTGCCCACGGCTGGGCTAGGGTGTCTGGCCCAAGGTATCCAAGGTGGGAGCTCCATTAAACAAGGCTGCAGTGTCATTTCAGCAATACTTCTGAATACATGGCCTCTAAGCCAGGTTCTCTGGAGACTCTGAGTGTGCACGAAAATATCCTTTCATGCAATCTCTGTGTGCATATGTGCATGTATGTGTGTGCATGTACTTACATGCACATGCACATACATGCATGTGTTCTACATAGCTCATTGGGGGTTAGAAGTAGAATGAGACTGGCCCAAGAAGTTTTGGGAGAAAGAATATACATCACTTCCCTCATGAAACAGGTCCCAGCTCCTACCCAAAGACCCCATTTGGGACCCTATGTTATTTTTGACACCATAACCAGTGGAGTACTCCTTAGCTACCATGACCTCAAACTAATGGTTACAGCAAATTTGATAAAGCCGCACTCATGAGAGATAAAGATTTTCTGGCATCCAGGAAACTTGAATTTGGCCCTGAATTGGGCTCCATCATATGCTCCTGTTCTAGATCTGACAACTTGGTTGACTGGGCGCAAGCTTTTCCCAGGCACTTTGCATATCTGAATGCATCTATTGATTCTGGCACAAGGCAGATCTTTGATGTAGATCTAGCATATCTTGTTGATGTGAGTTACGTAGGAGGCTGGCGCTCACTCAGATGTGGACGCCTCGCCAGCATTTTTTGTCACCTGTGAGTTACACATATGCAGACACCCTCCAGCTTCAGAGGAGGCCCACTCCTGAACATCGGACATACGTGGGCAGAGATGGGACACATCCCTTCTTGCATTCTTCCTACTGAGATCAAAGACACCGATCGGGCATTAGAGATGACTTGGCAGAAAGGAGGCTGTGAGTGTTTTTACAGCATCAGTAACATTTCACAAGGCAATAGCCCACGGTGGAACAGGTTAGTGGCTTGCCAACGGGAAGAGGTAATCAAGTCCTTGCCTCACTAAACTGACCAGTGATTTCTGCTGCCATCAGCTAAGAGGCCTAACTGATGCAGCAGGGCTCAGCTGCCTGTTTATAAATAAAATTTTATTGGAACACATGCTCATCCTTTTACATTGTGTCTATAACTGCTTTTGCCCTGCAATGGCAGAGCTGAGTAGTTAAGACTGTTTAGGCCACAAAGCCTAATATATACTCTCTTCCCCTTTCCAGAAAATGTTTGCTGACCCTTGGTCTAGGGCACTGCTACTCAAACAGTGGTCTGGGGAACAGCAATATTATTAGAAGTACTAATGGCTGGGACCCACCCCAGACCTACTGGGTGTGGGGCTTATGAATTTGTGTCTTAAAAGCTTTCAAAGTGATTCTCGTGCACATTCTCATCTGAGACACGCTTTTCTGGAAAGCTTGTTCTTCATATTACACAGAAATCTATGAACCTGAAGATATGATGTTTCTAGTGCTGCCCTAAAACTACCCCAGACAAACCTAATCCCTCCTTCTCCCAATGGCCTTCAAGAGACCTGAAGGTCTCCTCATTCCCCAAGGGCAGGAGTCTTCAAACTCCGGCCCTCGGGCCACATGCAAATACAAATATTGTTTTTGTTCCCGTTTTGTTTTTTTACTTCAAAATAAGATATGTGCAGTGTGCATAGGAATTTGCTCATAGTTTTTTTTTAAAACTATACTCCGGCCCTCCAACGGTCTGAGGGACAGTGAACAGGCCCCCTGTTTAAAAAGTTTGAGGACCCCTGCCCAAGGGTTTCAATTATCCTTGACAAAGAGACTCATTGCCTACAAAGGTTCTCTATCCATCCCTCCTTCACATTCATCTTGGCCACCTTAGGTGCTTCATTTTGTCAACGCCCTCTCCCTGTTGCTTAAACTCTAAACCATAAGGTGTTTTTGCAGAACCAACATAAATGCACCCGCAGGTCTTGAGGAAACAACAGAGAGCTTATGTACTGGGAGCTTGGAATCAGACAGATGAATTTACACCCTGGCCTTGCCCTGTGAGAGGTAAGACCTTGTCCAAGTGACTTAATGTCTCCAACATGTGAAGTGAGCAAAATAATTATAGCATCCACCTCATGGGACCATTATGAGAGTTAAATGAGGCAATGCACGGATATCTGACTCTTGATAAATGCTGAAAGAATGGTGTTATTAACCAGTGGCCAATCACAAACATTTTACCTGTTTAGGTAGAGCTGTGTCTAAGCCCAAAGGGGAGCAGTAAATGGTCAGCTGTCTTTGTACACAAGCTTTTGCCTGGTGGTCTTACCATCATAAAGGGCACCATCAGCTCTCCATGTGCCCAAAGGCCCTTAGCTTTTTTTCCATGATTTAGGATTTTCTAGTCATAATTTTATTCTGTTGCCTTTCCCTGGTTGTCAGTCAGCACTTTCAGTTCCATTTGACTGTTCAGCAATTACAGTGCCTACTGTGCGCCAGTCACTACACTAATCACCCTGGAGATACAGGTAAACCAAAGGACTTTATTCTTTTTTTAATATATAGTTTATTGATTTTAGAGAGAGAAGAAGGGAGAGAAACATTGATGTGAGAATGCAACATCAATCAGCTGCCGCCTGCACCCCTCATTCCACTGGGGATTGAGCCAGAAACCTGGGTATGTGCCCTGACCAGGATTTGAACTGACAACCCTTTAGTGCATGGGATGACACCCAACCAACTGAGCCACACTGGCCAGGGCAAGGACTTCATTCTTGAGAATATCTCCGTGTAGAGCAGTATTTAGCAGAGGAACCCTTTCCCCCAAATAAGGCCACATGCAAAAATGCATTGAAAAGAGACAGGAAAGTGGGAATGCTCTGGTTGAAGCCAGCAAGGGATCTGTGCGCCATCCACTGAGATTCCTTCTGAATCCCACTCCCTACTTCCTTCTGAAGGGTCCTGAGGAATCCTCCCAGAGTTCCAGGTACCTGCAGGACAAGATCTGAAGACCACTGGCCAATGTGGGATGGGATGTGGGAGTCAGAAAGGGGTGCAGGGTTAAAGTATTTCTTCCTGTGTTCTGCCTCTCTCATGAGGAGTTGGGGGGAAATCTTTTTGGTTCTCTCTAACTCTGTATTTCCATCTTTGGGGAAACCCTTCTAACTTTGCCTCTTATCTTTCATTCCTTCCTCAAGTCACTCTCTCTCCTATAACTCTCAGAACCCAGAGGGTGGGGAGGCAGAGAGGCTTGATGAGTGTAGCGGGCATTGTTGGTTTTACCTGGTCAGCATCTCTTTCTCCTTCTTCTGGTCACAACAGCCTAATTGTCCTGAGGAGGACTGCCACCGTTCTCCTGCCCTCAGACTACATCACTCCGGGGTGATGACTTCATCCACAGCTGCAATAGGAAGCATGCGACCCCACCTGGCCAATCAGAGCAACCCCTCCCTAGCCTCAGTGATTGGTTTAATTTTGGGTAGGTGAGCCAATCCGAGCTGAGACTAATGAGAGAGAAGCAAAAGCTTTCTTGCTGAGTTTGATCTCTGAGGTTGTAAACCCGATTCTCTCAGAGCATGGTGTAGAGGAAATATGGGTCCCACATAGGCACATCCCTCCCATGGGGTGGGAGGCAGCTAGAGAAGGCTGAGGGACCTGACTGTCCAAGTTTAAGGGGAGTCCTTCACCATGGGTCCACTTGATCAAGATTTACACCCTCATCCTTAAAAAGACAACCCTCCCCAACATTAGATCTATGTGGTTTAGTAATGAAGAGGGAGGACTCTGAAGTCAAGCAGACCTGGTCTCCATTTCTGCCTCTTGCGATCACAGGCTGCATGAATTTGGGGAGTTACTTAGTCTCTCACAGCCTCAGTTTTCTCATCTGTAAACTTGGGGGGGGGGGCTATGACTTTTGTCAGTGATTGTCATGAGAATTTAATGAGGTCATAAGGTAATATGCTTTATCACAGTATGTAGTACATAGAGGATATTCTAAAATGTCATTATTAGCTCAAACAAGAACCAAGAGTAGATTCCCAGTTCTAGAAGACCATGATTTTTCTATGGGCTTTGGATGAATGCAACAATAGGTGGGGGAATGGGGAGTCGGTTTCTTCTGGCATTTAGAAAAAAAAGGGATGGGGTGGGGGGGGGACAGTGAGACAAGAACATAAAACTTTAAGATATGGCTTAAGACTTAGTCTTCAGAGAACTGCCACTCCCTGACAGCAGCCATTTCATGCTTGACTGTCCACGTTGACTGTCTGGAGGTGGCGAAGCTCTGTAGACGGGCAGATAGTGTGGCTATCACATTATCATGCTATGAATTAACATTTCAACATGAAACTGGTATTGAAATGCAGCTCAAATCAATTCCACCACTCCCTCTTTGGTCTTGCCTTGCAGACACTGCCCTCTGATTCTTATTGAGCAACCCATGAAGCCAACCGGCCTCCGCTCATCCCCAAATAGTAACTCAAAACAATGGTGTGGCTGGTGCCAGTGGCTGGTGCTTTGTTGTTGCTATTGTTGTTTGATTCGTGGCCATTATTATTGGCGTCTTCCTAGACTCCAGCGGGGCTTGAAATCTCACCCCTTTCATTTCTCCTCTGCTTTGAAGGGAACAGTGCCGGGCGGCCCAACCATGGGGAGACTTTCTTTCCGTATCGTTTTACACTGCATTACAACAGAAGTTGCCTGACTCCAAAGGATGCCTTTGATTTTAAAGTTCTTGTGCTCTATTTGTGCAAACACATGTTAAATTAGAAATTCATTTGTCACTCCCAGATAATAATGTTCAGGGTGGTGCTTCCTGCATGAATCATTATCTTCAGCCTGGAGTTCTACTCATGAATATGCATTAGGAGAGAGAGAGAGAGAGAGAGAGAGAGAGAGAGAGAGAGAGAGAAAGAAGAGATTTGCACAACCTGTTTCCTGGAGGAGCCTCAGAGGGTTCCCCTCAATGTTCTGACTTTGAGCTTCCAGAGACAACCCAGCATCTGCCTCGCAGCCCACAGCTTGTCCGGTGTCTCTGAACACCTGCTCTCAGCTGACGGCGAGAGCCCGGTGACAGTGGGGAGCCAGCAGTCAGGGACAGGCAGCTGCTTGTTCATTCACGTGCCATGAACTACACAGAGGGTTAGGAGGCGGAGGAAATGGAAGCGGCCTCACAGTGTCCTTCGGAAACTCCAGCTGGAGAACTGAGAAACCAAGAGAGACGCCTGCTGGCTCTGCCTCCAGGAAGCAGGAATTAGAAACAGAGGTTGAAGAGCAATTAATTTCAAAGAAGAGACAAATGCGGTGCGCTGGCTGCAGTGGTGGCGAGTGAAGGAGGCTCTTCCCAACTGAGCAGCTGAACCTCAGTTACAGGAAGGACGGGAGTGCAGTGCTGTGTCCGAGCCGCCCGGGAGTCCCTGTTGGCGTGGCCACATCTGCATGATGTCCTGCCTTCGGGTCCTTTTCTCGAGTTCCAGGCTTCAGTCTCTAACACAGACTCATTCCTGCCACAGGGGACAGTTCTTCAGAGTATCCCATTCCGCTGGCTTGGGAAGGAAACGGATGGTTCTGGCAGAAACACAAAGACAAAGGAACAATGTCCAGCTTTTGACTCCCCAGTGAGGCCCTCAATGCCCACCACGAGACAATAGTCTCTATAAATGGGTTTTGTTTCTCTGGATAGATATACAGAACTTTATTATAGGAGTTGGCTCATATGATTATGGAGACTAAGCAAGTCCCACCATCTGCCGTCTTCAAGCTGGAGACCAGGAACACTGGTGGTGCAATTCAGCCTGAGTCCAAAGGCCTGAGGACCAGGGGAGCTGATGGTATGTCGGTCCAAGTCTGAAGACCCAAGAACCAGGAGGCCAATCCCCAAGGCTAAAAACAGATGGGTATCCCAGGTCCAGCAGAGAAAGCAAACCTCCTCTTCTGCTGCTGTTTCCTCTATTCAAGCCTTTGATGGGTTGGATGATGCCCACCTTCACTGAGGAGAGTGATCTACTCAGTCCATAGATTTAGATGCTAATCTCTTCCAGAAACTCTCACAAACACACCCAGACATAATGTTTTACCAGCTCTCTGGGCATCCCTTAGCCCGGTCAGGATGACACATAAAACCAACCATCCCAGTGGTTGCTCTGCAGGGGACACCACACAGGATCAGGACGAGGTCCAGAATCCCATGGTGGAGGCTGGCTGGCACATGGATAGAGACCACTTCTCCTTGGCTTTGAAACATCTGCACTTCCATGTGCTCAGACACCACTTTCAGGAAGTGAAAGAGGAAGAGCCGTGGAGAGAGGAGATGAACCACCTGAGTGAGCATTGACTATACACTGAGATTTCACCATGACTGAGTTAACTTGGGGAAAAAAAAATGATGCCAAACCAGCATATCTCACACTTCTGTCCCAGGAATTCCAGGCGTAGGGACTTTGAGCACGATGAGATCACTTATAAAGACACGAAGGAAGTTACACCGATCCCTTGCTCATCTGAAGGCTAGAGAGGAAATCCCCATCTCCTGCGGGCAGGGCTGGTCAGAGGATCCCCCAGCAGGCCAAGTGGGAAGTGGGGCCTGCTTTTGGGGACATGTGTGATGCTGACCTGGGGGAGGGGAGAGCTACCATGCATGGCGTGCAATGGTCTGACTATCTGTACTGGCCTGGAATGTTCTACTTTGTTTTTTCATTCTTCTATGGCGGAATGGGCGCTCAGGCTAATGGAAGAGCGACAGGGACAGATCTTTAGGCTACAAAATGGAAAGAGGCCCGTTAGAAATACTGCAGACGGCACACAAGGACCACCACATCTGCCAAGCGGAAATGACAGTGCTTGGTGGCGGAAGGGGCGTCCTAAATGACACAGGCACTGCATCCTGGTTACTCAAAGTGTGGTCCAGGGCATTGCCTGGAGCAATGCAGGAGCTCAGGCCCCACCCAGACCTACGAGTCAGGATCTGCATTTTAACAACCTCCCCAGGAGATTTATGTGCGTGTTCAATTTGGGGGAAATGACAAGGCTGGCACTTTACGATGGGAAGCCTGGAGGTTCTCGGGCCCCTAAAAGCCCTCCGAGGCCCCGCTGAAGGCCCACTGGCCCGCCTGCTCAGGGCTCCCAGAGCCTAAGCTGTGGCACGATTTTTCCAGGACATAATCAAGCTAAGAGTCCCCTGAGGCACCAATGCACAAACTGTGGAAATTAAATTTTCCTTTAAATCAAGCCTTACAAAGTGTTTAAAATAGACTTAGAAATGCCAGTGAGTCCCACCTGCTGAGGAAAATGAAACAACACCCAGCCAAAGAAGGACTTGTCAGAGGAGGAAAGAGATGCAAACCACACCGATCCGAGAGAGAGAGAGAGAGAGAGAGAGAGAGAGAGAGAGAGAGAGTCAGAATGGAAAAGACAGAGGAGAAAGGGAAGGGAAAAGCAAAAACCATCCAGAGAACTTGTTGCACCCTCTCTGCTCACTGGCGCCCCCTGGAGCCAGCCCAGCAAGGACACGGAGAAGCTGCCCGGGTCCAGGACCCAAGGCTCCTTGTCAGTGGCCTTAACTCATTTTAAGGACTTCACCCCATTTCCAGCCGGGGTCACCACCTCAGCCCAGCAGGACTCTTGCCGAGCACACCTTGCTCTCACTCCTGCGCCTTCTGCACACTGTGCCGCAGCCTGGCACGCCCTCCTGCCTTACCCCCGGGCACCACCCATGCATTCGTCAAGCCCCGATTCCAATCCCAATTCCACTACCCGTTCCTGGCTCAGCTGGCTCTGGCAGAATGCTCGGTGCCCTGTGCATCATCATAGTCCCTGTGACCGGGCCTCCATGGGACCTCTAGTCACCCCAGCACGGGCTCCTGTTTGCTCGGATGTCTCTTCTATCAGCCAGTGAGCTCCGTGAAGACAAGAGGCGAGTCTTATTTAATTCTATAACTCTGGCACCTAGTATATGCTTTGTCACAGAGTCGGCACTCAATTTGTGTCGGTAAAGGAGTGTATTCTCTGAGATATAATGAAAGAAAACAGTACCACAGGCTCAAAGTTAGTGCAATTTTCCTTAGTGCAGATGGGTAGAAAGCCACAGTCTAGATTCCATGAGACCAATATAACTAACTGAAAGCATTGCCACTCTTCATTTCTGTGCCAGAGGCAGAAGTCACTCATCCCTCAAGGACACGCTTTCCCACTGAGCCCGAATGTGACCTCAGAATCTCTCTCAACACCACTGCACCCAAAGAGACACTGTCAGCTGACTGAAGTCAGTGTCGGCCACTACCCCACCCCCCTGCAGGGCCCCCAGAGCCTGAGCGGTGTCACAATTCTGCAGGAAGTTTTTTGTTCCTTCCAAACAACCTCCACTCTCACTACTTTACTTTCTATGGGATGACGATAGACAATACACAGAAATATTTCTGTCATCCAGACATTCAGAAGAACTAGTAAAATTACTCCTGTTGGGTAAAAATCGTATTTTTATATTCCATAAGCATTTATGAATACACACACACACGCGTTCATAATAATTATGGATAACAGTGATTGATTGTTGCATGAAGTGCTTTCCATACTCTATCTCAACTAATCCTCAAACAGTCTCCTGAGTTTGACACTCCTATGACCCCTCATTTACAGATGAGAAAACGAAGTTTCAGAGAAATTGCATGGCTGCTCAAGGTTAGCAAACAGAGTGAATATTTAAAGTCTTATTTGTCGGATGTTCGGATCAGTGTTCTTAATGATTATGCTCGACAGAAATCTTCCAGTGGGTAATGGATAGAAATCTTCAGTAGGAGAAAATGAGTAAAATTCCATGGCCTCCGGTTCAAGCTTGTTTTTAATGTGGTTCTTGCCATTGCAGTTGCTAATCATTTATTCATTTTGTCATAAACTTATTGTAAGTGGGCCTCTACCATCTGGCATCCTATCTCCACCTGCCCGGCGGTAGGAGCCCGCACAGCCTGATAATTTAAGCTCCATGATAATTTAAGCTCCATGGTTCCATGCCGTTCAGCTTCTATACAACTAGTCTCCTCAACAGGAATATCATAGTTTTGTTCTTTCCAGGGAGATCGGGTGGCTGGGGGAGGAAGCCAGAGCCCACCGTACCTGAGCAGAGGCAGAAATCTTGGGTGGGGAATGGCAAGTCTGAGTGAGAATTTGCAGAGAGAAGATTGGGGACTCTGGA
>NW_006285312.1:30422-31530 GCF_000327345.1 Myotis davidii
GCATCATGTATTAGGTTCCCGAATAAGAAAGCTATGAGTCCCTCTTCCCCTGGTGTTCCAGGGTGGCAGCTGATCACTTTTTAGGTTCAGCTGATCTTATACAAAGAGGCAATATAGCAGACCAGCTAGGTTCAAATCCAGCTTTGCTCTTTCCTAGCTGTGTGACTGCAGAAAAGTTGACCAACCTCTCTAGGCTTCATGTCCCGCATCTGTGAAATAGGGATGAGAAACTTATAACAACGTAAATAACTTACACCAGTTCCTGCCACACGGAAAACTCTGTGTGAGGATTAGTTAGAAATCTGATCCGTATTGATGGATCCACCAGGTTGATAGAATATGTCAGCAGCATAGATACTGAAGGATTGATGAGAACTGAAGTCTCCAGGAAAAGAAACAGGGGACTCCCTTCTACCATGACATCTTATGAACATGAGGAGTCGGGGGTCCCTCATCCTCCTCCCTCAGGACATATCTCCTTCCTGCCCCCTCCCTGTCCTCATCTCCTGCCTTGAATGACAAAGATGGGAAATAAGAATGTGTTCAGTCACATCGTAAGATTAGCTTCCATTTCCAATAGCCTGTGGTACGCCTGGCACGAGGAACGGCAGTGGCACGCATCGCTTCCTCCCCCAACCAGCAGGCAGGGAGCATTTCGCTGGGGCGGGGAGGAAGTTAAGGACCACTCCCAGGGCAGTAGGGGCAAATGGCAGAACTAGGATTCAAACCAGTTCTGTCTGAGTTCAACTCCCAAACTCGCTTCTGCAGGAAGCTTTTTGTTCCTCCCAAACAACCTCCACTCTCACTGCCTTACTTTCTATGGGATGAGAATAGACAACACAGAGAAAAAAATTAGGAAAATGTTTGATATGCAAAAGACTGTGATTTCAAGCATGGAGGGGAGAGAGGGAATAGGGGGCAGAGGTGAGGTGCAGTCTGTGTTAGGGTGACTAGGTAAAGCCCCCCCGCCCCCCCCCCTGCTCCCCTGAAAGGAGGCATTTGGATAAAGATATGACAGGAACGAAGGAGGGAGCATGTGGCTATCAGAGAGAACGGCTTTCCAGCCTGAGGAAGCAGCCAGTGCAAAGGCCCCCAGGGGTGGGGGGGG
>NW_006285312.1:31744-60662 GCF_000327345.1 Myotis davidii
CTGTGTTGCTCAGTGGATTGAGCAGGGGGTGTGCGTTGGGGCTGGGTTTCTCTAGGAATGGGAGATGAAGCTGTAGGAGGGCTTTGAGCAGAGAAGAGAAGTTCTGTGACGCTGTAACATCACTCTGGCTGTTTTGCCAAGAATGGACTGCAAGGGGACAGGGGCAAAACGAGCAGTCAGGAGGCCATCGCAGCAGTAGGGGTGGCATACAACGGGGCGTGGGGTCAGGGTGGGATCCATGGAGTGGTG
Source organism: Myotis davidii (assembly GCF_000327345.1). Taxonomy (NCBI): domain Eukaryota; kingdom Metazoa; phylum Chordata; class Mammalia; order Chiroptera; family Vespertilionidae; genus Myotis; species Myotis davidii. The sequence goes on from NW_006285312.1 coordinate 31,994, forward strand.
AGAAAGGATGGACTTTGGAAAACGTGCAGAACGCTTTGCAGACCTCAGACACACTATCTTGTTCGCTGTTCAGGGAGAATCACATGAGGGGGGGATTATCCTCTCCTATTTGTAGAAGGAAATGGGCCTGCCCAAGGTCACACTATGGACAGGAGTCAGACCCAGCCGAGGGCGTGGGTCCCCCGAGGCAGTTCTCTAGAGCATTCTCCCTGGTCCAGGGAGCCTTCTCCCACCCTGCAATCAGGAGAGGCTGTGGTCTGAGACTGCGCTTCTCGAGAACAGCACTTCCTAAACGTTCTTGGCCATCAGGCCCCCATTTCTGAAGCCAATCAAGACCTGAGAATGAAAAAGTTCCTGGCAGATCTGAGACCAAAAAAAAAGAGAGAGAGAGAGAGAAGCCCAGAGGGTAGACACTGAAAACCCCAGTGCCTGTAGGCAGGTTTCAATTCCTTGGAATGCTTTCCCCCTTTACTGGAGGTTTCCACTTAAGTGGAAACTTCATTAAAAGTGTGACTCAATTCAGAGAGGGGCATGGAGGATGTGACACTTTGAAAATATCAGTGCTGGGCTTGGCAACGATTCTGAGAGAATGCCTCCCGCGCCTTTAGACGTCTGCACACAGGATGATGTGCAGGGAGACATCGGCGGGAAGGAATTGCACCGTCAAATACATTATGACCTCTAATGGCAGCAAAACTTTCCCAGCCCTGACTGCCTTCTGTAGTTCCACTCACATAGCACGCTATGTACCTGCATTTATACCTGGATAGACCATCATCAGTATTTCCAGCCTGTGAGTCCAAAACAAGCCCCGATTCCCATCACCCCAGCCTGTTTTTTCAGATGTCTTTCCAACTCAGTTAACACCACTGCCACCCACTCAGTGCCTCAAGCAAAAAAACGTAGCGGTTGTCCTTGAGTTCTCTCTCTCCCTCACCCCTAAAGATTCACTGTCTCTCTTAGGTGAGGTCAGATCGGCCTTCAAAACACGTCTCTAATCTGTTTCTTTCTCTCCACCCCCGAGCCGCCCCCCATAAGACTCCAGGTGCCACCAGCTCCTGCATGAGCTACTGCTGTAACCTCCCTCCCTTGCCTCACTCCAGTCTTCACGACAGCCAGCAGGAGCTTCTCACAACGTGAAATGTAAACCCAACCTGTGGTCTCATTGCCTCAATGGCTTCCCGGGACTCTTAGAATATAACTCTTGACGTGACTTGTAAGATCTTGTGTGATCTGGCCGCTGACTTCTCTAATCTCTGCTTACGTAGGATTCTCTCTCCTCCTAACAGCTTCCCAGCCACCTGGCTTCTTCCCTGATACTTCAATGCATTAGAAAGCCTCTGGGCTTTGCAGATGCTGTTCCCTCTGCCTAAGAGGCTCTTGGACCAGCTATTCTCAACAATACTTTGTTTTTCTCACCCTTGAACTCCTATCCAAAGATACTCGCCTCAGAAAAGCTTTCTCCCATGGGCTGTCTCAGAGTTTCTCTGTCTCTGCACTATTGACATCTGAGGCAGAATCGTTCTCTGTTGCCGGGGCCGCCCTGTGCACTGTGCGCTGTTTAACAGCATCCCTGGCTTCTACCCACTAGATGTTCTTAGCACTTTCCTCCAAGTGTGACTATCAAAAACTAAGACATTGCCAAATGTCCCCTCGGGAGGGGATGGAACAAGTCACCTACAGTGAAGAGCATTTCCCACCTAAAGTTTCCCCTGACAGCCTGCTTTATCTCTTTGCCCTTTCGCCTTTTTGCATAGGCTTAGCATTCTCTGCAATTACCTTTTTTGTATTATTATGTGTTGTCACAATGCCCTCAAGAATGTAATCTCCATGAGTACAAGAACTTTGACTATCTCTATTCATAGGCTGAACCCCCAGGACTTAGGAGAGTGCCTGGAAGGATGTTCACGAGATATTCACTGAATGAATAAATACTAAATAATAATTGATATTAATTAAATGCTTACCATGAGCCAAGCAATATGCTAAGCACTGTTCATGTCTTAGCTCATTTAATGCAGTGAATGAGGTAGGTAATACGTCTGTCCCCATTTTTGAGGTATGGAAAAGTGAGATCCAGAGAGATCCAGTCAGGAAGCAAGTGATGGACAGAACCAGGATTCCAACCCTTGAGTTCACTGAACGGCTGGGCTGTATTGTCTTATCTCCGTTGATGAAAATATCAACCACACAACCTCCCAAACTGGAAGCTTTGAATTGGTCTTGACTCTCTTCTGCCTTCCTTTCTATCGGTCCTGCAGTCCCATTAAATTGGACCACATAAGAGCTACTAGATTCAGCATTCATCTCTGTCCTATTGCTATTGGATTCATGGAGGACCTCATCAATTCATGGTTGGGACTAGGAAGAGCCTCCTAAATCTGGTCTCCCCACCGCCAGCCTCTACCCACTCTTTACCCTTCTATTTGGGCACCAGTGTTCACTTCTCCATCAGTTTGGGTCATGCTCTGTTTTAGAAAATGTCTGTTGGTTTCCTGGCACCTACAAGATAATGTCCAAACTATGTTATATGGCCTTGGGTATGTGATTTGATCTTGCTGAACTTCAGTTTTCCATCTATAAGAATGGGAATATGGAAATAACCTTTCAGAGATGTATTTAGGATTCAGTGGGACAAGGTGTGTAATAGCGTATAATAGACTAAAGGCCCAGTGCACGACATTCATGCACTAGGCCGGGTTGGGGGATAGGGTGTTCCTCAGCCCAGCCTGCTGCTCCACTCATCAATAGATGAAATTCATTTCTCCTTCCAGGGAAGTCTAGGCTACCCTGGTGACTCATCAACAGAATGACAGTGGAGGTGATACTGTGCCAGATCTGGACCTAGCCCATTTGAGGCCTGGCAGCTTCCACTTTTGCTCTTAGGAGCAGCCACCATGCTATGAAGACACTTGAACTAGACTGCTGAATGATCAGATATTACCTGAAACGAAAGAAGGAGCAGTGAGGCCCCAGAAACATGAGGGAAGCTTCTCGGACCTCAATCCCAGTCTAGGTAGCCAAAACAGCAGCTGAGTGAGATACACCAGCCAATGCCACGGGGAGCAGAACATCCCTGCTGATCCCTGTCTCAATTTCGAATCCACAGAGGCATGAAAAATAATAAATTGTGGGTTTAAGCCACTAAGTTTGGGTTTATTTGTTTAAAACCAATAGATGAAAGAAACTTGCCTATTGCTGGTGGCAATGCACACAGGTACAGCCACTTTGGAAGACAGTTTGATGGTTTCTTACAAAACTAAACATAAAGTCCAGCAATGGCACTTCTCGGTATTGGTGAAAAGGAATCAAAAACTTATGTCTATAGAAAAACCTGCACACAGATGTTTATAGCAACTTTATTCATAATAGCCCAAACTTTGAAACAACCAAGATGTCCTTCAGTAGGTGAATGGATAAATAACCTGTGGAATATCATTCACTGCTAAAAAGAAATGAGCTATCAAGCCATGAAAAGACATGGGAGAAACTTAAATGAATATATTATTAAGTAAAAGGAACCAACCTGAAAAGGATACACACTATGTGATTAGGACTATATGATGTTCTGGAAAAAGCAAAACTATGGAGACAGTAAAAAGATCAGTGGTTGTCGGGGATTTGAAGGGAGGGAATGATGATTAGACAGAGCACAGAGGATTTTTAGGGCAGTGAAACTATGTATGATACTATAATGGTGGACCTGTGCCATTATAAATTTGGCCAAACCCACAGAATGTACAACACCAAGAATGAATCCTAATGTAAACTATGGACTTTGGATGATAATAATGTGTCAGTGTAGGTTCATCTATCATAACAAATGTACCACTCGGTGGGTATGTTGATAATGGGGGATGCCAGGCAGGGGTATATGGGAAATCTCTTTAACTTCTGCTATTTGTCTGAACCTAAAATTGGTCTAAAAAATAAAGCCTTAAAAACAAACAAACAAAAGAAACAGGTGGGAATTTGAGTACAGGGAGGCCTGATGCATATAGGCAAGCTGGTAAGAAAGGTCACCAAATAGGGAAACCCAGGGTCATGAATGAATTCGGCTTAATAATTGCCCCGGGCTTACCTTCTAGCCTCTCAGCCCACTCACTCCCCTTCACCTTCGACACCCTAACCTGTGCTTCTCTCAGGCCCGGTCCTCGCTCTTTCTGGTCCTCTGTCAGCCATCTTTAGGTCTCAAATTTGCTTCTTTTGCGAAAACTTTTTTTCTTCTTTTGCTATGCCCACAATTCCAGCATATATCAGAGTGTTACCCTTGTTAGTCTAATGACCTTATATCTCCATTGGGTGATTAATTAATTAATGGAGGGAAGGGAAAGCACTTACTGCAGAATGCAAACTAATTACTGAAGAAGGAATAATGGAAGTAGAAAATTACCATTTGCAGCCATCATAGTAATAACTGATTCTGGCCCAAATCATCAATAGATACTAAAAGGAGTGGGTGAAAGTTTGATGAAGTATAGGATACGTGTATATCCTCAGAGTATATGTCCTAAATTATTTGTTAACTATAAAAAAAGATGTACAAGTAATAGTATAATGGATAAACCTGACACACATCATGTCTTTACTCAGGTGATCAAAGTTAACACCAATGCTGATGGAACAAACCCCTGTCGTACACCTACTAGGAAGGACACACCACCACTTGTGGAATAAACTGGCAAAAATGCATAACCTGAATCTAATCAGGAGACACTCACAACTTGTCTATAAGTTTGAAATGATTTCAGAATAAAAAGTTGGAAAAAGAAAAGAAAATACCAGATATTTGGTGGTGACTGCAATACAATGTGATATGACTACACATTCGCCAGATGGGCTAAAATGAAAAACAGGACACACCAAGCTTGGTAAGGATGTGGAGCACTTGGAAATCACTTACACTATTGGAAGGAGTGTAAACTGTTACAATCACTTAAAAAAACCATTGGGCAGTGTCTGCTAAAGTTGAACAGAGCTGTACCCTATGACTTATGCTGAAGTATAGACCTATAATATGCATATACATGCAAATTCTGCAAAAGATGTGCATTACATTGCTGTACTTTACAACCAAACAATAGAAACAACCCAACTGTGCACCAGATGGATGAAAAATTGTGGCATATTCCCCAAGTGGAACACTACACAACAATGAAAAATGAATCATTTCTACGTGGTAAAATGGAGAATGACTCATAGAAATATTAAGCAAAATAAATTAGACAGAAATAGTGCATCCTGCATGGCTCCATTTACATAAAGTTCAAACGCAGGCAAAATGAACCTGCAGTTGTTAGAAGCCAGGAGAATGATTAGCGGGAAAGGGGTTAGTGCAAGAGGTGAATATGAAGGTGCTTCTGGAGTTTTGCAACGACTTTGTTTGTTGACCTAAGTGTTGCTTATTTAGATGTGCCACTTTTTGAAAGCTAACTGATCTTTACCTGCATGATTCAGGCAGTTTTCTGTATGCATGCCACTCTTCAATGACATGTTTACATTAATAAAGAGACAAGGATGATGGTAATAATGCCTAAGAACTGTTCTAAGTGTGTTCCATGGATTAACTCCAATTGGCAAATCATGAAATATGTGCTATCATGAAGTAGCTGCTATTGCCACACATCCCTCATTTCACAAACGAGAAACTGAGGTCCAGATTGGTTAAGTGAATTGCCCAGTATCACACAGCCAGGAAGTGGCCGATAACTCAAATCCAGGCAATCCAGCTGCCTCCACAGTCTGCATCCCTAGGTGCTATGTTCCACTGAGTCTTAATGAAGAGCCCTTTGATGTAAACAGGATCTTCTTCATTCCTTCATCAAAGGGCCTCCCCAATAAACCCAGGGTGTGAGGAATCATGCAAATGAGCTTAAAGAATCAGAGACTTCGCTAATACAGATGGAGAGAGGAACTGGTGCCAAAATGAAATGTGATAATGAGATTGATCTTAATGCCACTTCTCAGTCCTCATTTGAAAAATTAAGATCTAAGAGGGGGAGGAATAAAACCCATCCCAACCATAAAAGGCAGGGTGGATACCCATGAGAGAAGATGGTCAAAGAAGTGCTAATGATCCAATTAAGAGATGGAATGCAGCTCTGTGATCCTGGTTCCAATTACCGTAGACTCTGAGCCCTGTAGCATCTTCATTGCTGCAAGAGAAAGTGCAGGGGGAAATTGATGGCTTGATTTCCTTTCCTTTCACCTGTGGCAGACAACTTTTTGAATTATTAATCTGTGTTTTCTTGGCTGTATGTTTGGTCTTCCATTCCGAAGAGATCTCAGGGATTTTTTTTTTTTTTTTTGCCAAGCAGAACTCGGGATAGGCTGTAATGGTCCCTCTAGAAGCTGAACTCCAGGCTCAGGGCCCCTCAGCCCTACCACAGGGTCTTGGGCTCCAAGCTTGAAAAAGAGGCAGAAGGTCTACCGGCCACATGATCTCAGCAGCGGGTCTCCTACAAGTGCTCAACTCAACAGATACTCAATGAACTCTAGGGGGGAGGAAGCTCCATACTGACTGTAAAAACAGTTTTATTTATACAACCTCACAGTTTGAGGGTTGGGGTGAGTTGAGCTGAAATAAGAAAAATAGTGATATTTGTTTCACACCTGAGTCTGAGGATTTAGATGTGCATCTCCGCATAGAACATCCGTGGGAACCACCCTGTATGGACTCCAAAGAGCATTGCACTGAGGAAAACCACTTGGATGGGAAGAATGTGTTGCCCTTGCTTTTCCCGGCGCCTGCTTACTCATCCCCACAGCCCGCTCTGCTGTGACAAGAAAGGCTGGATTTGACTACACATTCCCTTTTCTTGACTTTGGGGCGGGCGGGGGGCGGGGGGGGGGGTCCAACTGCTCAGGAATTCCTGATGTTAGTATTTCTGTCAGGCAGAGCTGTTTTCAGATGGCTTGAGCCTTAACAAAACTGAATTAAATATTCAACCAAGAGTCTCTTCCTCCTGTGAGTAAAGATATGATTGAAACTTGTGGGTGATTGCTGTTATCATCACATGTTATAAGCCAGGTGTGTCAAGCCAGGATATTTAAATTTACCTGGAAGCCTACTGTTCGTGCTACCAGGGGCGGCACAGAACCATTGCAATGCAGAATTGAGTAAAATATGAGAGTCATCACGGACGCTGCAGCCATTAGCCCAGATGTGTAGAAGGCTTGTAGCGATGATAATTACACATCATTAGTGCACTTGCAAGATGAGATCCCCTCTTCCAGCAGGAGAGGAAAATCCGCCCAGTGTGACTAAACACACAGCATCATGGTGGCAATCCATCACCGTCCGGCCGCTGGGAAAAGTACCTCCTTCCCCAGCAACGTTTCCTGCAGGCATGAGGATTCTGGAACTTTCAGCTAAGGGTAATTTGCTAACAGAGATCATGGCTGTTGTCTGGATCCCAGAGTGGGCTGCGTAAGCAGAGTGTCAAAGCCAGGGAGCAGAGGAGGATGTCTTGATTAAAAATGAGGAGTGTCAGCAGGTGCATGTGAAAATCATTTGCAACCGGTCTCTCATGTGAAGCTTTTGTGCTGAGAGAGGTGAAGGGACTTGGATCTGCAAGGCAGGGTTCCTCTGGCATTTTTTACTCAATATAGGTACTTGTGTGAATGAGCTAAGCAGCCTCCATCTATGTAAAGCCACCATCTGAATATTAAAATTGTAGCATCAACTATGTAAGGATTCAACGCATTGAACAGAGCTAGTTGGTGAGAACTTGAGGGGTTGAGAGCCACAGGACTATGTTGACAAGGGGTTGCTAAGTTTGGGTGCTCTAGACAGGCAAGATTTGAGCCCCTAAGCCCTCATTTATTGACTGTGTGACCTTGGGTAAATGACTTTACCCCCTGAACCTCCATTTCTTCATCTATAAAATTATAATCTCTCCCAATAGATTATTGGGAAGATTCAATGAGATATTCATGTCATAGCACATGGCGTGTGCCCCACATGGTACATGCTCACAAATGTTAGCTGTCGTTCTTTTCTTTTTAAAAAATCTTTATTGTTGAAAGTATTACATATGTCCCTTCTTTCCCCCATTGACCATTCTTGGCCACCCCCACCACCCGCCCCAGGCCTTCACACTATTATCTATGGGTTATGCATATATGCATACAAATTCTTTGGTTGATCTCTTCCTACCCACCCACCCACTCCCACCTTCCCTTTGAGATTCAACAGTCTATTCCATGCTTATATGTCTCTGGGTCTATTTTGTTCATCAGTTTATTTTATTCATGAGATCCCACATATGAGTGAGATCACGTGATACTTGTCTTTCTGGCTTATTTTGCTTAGCATAATATTCTCCTGGTCCCTCTCTGATGTCTCAAAGGGTAAGAGATCCTTCTTTTTTTACTGCTACATAGTATTCCTTGGTGTAAATGTACCACAGCTTTTTTGATCTACTCATCTACTGATGTGCACTCGGGCTGTTTCCAGATCTTAGTTTAGCTGTCATTCTTACTGAAGAATATGTGACATAATGAGAAACATATATTTGGTGTCTGCCGTCAGTTCCTGACACAGATCTCCTAAACCCCTTGGGATTTCCTGGGTAATAGAAGCATCTTTTGTCCTAATGATATAACCCTTGGTGGGACCCTGGATACCTTCAGGATGGGGGCTGGTCACCAAGAAGACCACATTTTAGCCCCATCCCCCATTCTCCAGGGAGACTGAGTTAATGATCAGTCATGCCTATGTGATGAAGTCTCCATAAAAATCCTTAAACATGGTGTGCGAGAGATCTCTAGTTGGTGAACACATCTGTGTGTCAGGAGGGTGGCACAGCCAACTCTACAGGAACAGGAGCTCCTGTACTCCGGACCTTCTAGACTTTTCCATGTGCACCTCTTCATCAGGCTACTCACCTGCAATATCTTTAGAATAAGCCAGCTGACAGAAGTGAAGTGTCTCTCTAAGTCCTATGAGACATTTGTACAGGAAGGGATTGTAGAAACCTCTAGTATGTATCAGTTGGTCAGAAGTACAGATGACAACCTGGGACTTGCAATTGGCATGTAAAGTGGGGGTGGGGGTGAGCAGTCTTGAGGGACTTAGCCCTTAACCTGTGGAATCTGCTCTCGCTCAGGGCAGTCAGCGTCAGAACTGAATTGTAGGACTGCTGGGGTCCAACCCCAGCAGGTCCAGGGGTCCCTAAAGGTGTGGACGGAGTCGGCGAAGAAGGAATAACACAGAGACAGTGTTCAGTTGATCAGCATAGTGAGGTTCTCATTCTGAGTCTAGGTTCTGTCTCCTGTTGTCTTGTTACATCTGTATTTATACCAGTTGATTCCAATCCTATCGATCTCTACTCCAAAGGTTAGGGCGTTTCTTATCTCCATTCCAGGGAGTAAAGATTTAAGCGTGATTGTTCATAGTTAAAGTGATTAACTACCCGCCTGGCACTTAGTTAAGGGGTTTTATCCCCTCCCTAACTTCAGGGAAAAATCCCTACCTGGGGAAACAACCTTTCTCGGTGAGGTGACCTTGGTTAAAACACATAGCGCTAAGGGGAGCAAACATATTAAGAACAGTATGCTATATACGCCAGGTCCCTTGAAACATATGCTGTGCAGATGTTTCTTTCCTGCAGCGACTGTGTCAAGCAGCAAGGATGGTGTCTGGAGATAAGAGGTTGGGGTGGGGGAAATCCACACACACTTGCTGTCAGAAGTCTTCTGAGAGTAGAGAGAGTTTTCCTTGAAGGTGCTGTCCAGCCAGCTGGCGGCTCTGTCAATATGGAAAACACCAAGACAGGAGGAAAGGTGTGGATACCAGAGAGCAAACGTACGCGTGCCCTGAGCACCTCTAAGCCTCAGCTTGAGGGACAAATGAGGTTGTGAATAGTAGCAATTCTTTCCTGGCTCTTACTGCCAATGTAAAATCCAGGACCTCTGGACCCACCTTCACTTTTCACATGGTCCCTTGGGAGAAGTTCTTTTGGATTCTCCTGGCAGCCCTCCTTGAAGGAATGTTCAGGAACCAGTCAATGGGGCCGGGTAAGAGGCAGACATTACAATAGAAGCCAAGGTTTATTGAACTCTTATTCTGTGCAGGGCAGTATGCTAAGCCGCCTTGTATGCACCGCCATGCTGAGCCCTCAGAACAACTATAGGAGGTTAGTAGTAAATGTCCTCATTTTGTAAATGTGAAAAAGGAGCCCTAAAAGTTTAAGTAACTGGCCTAACATGAGAGAGACAAGAAGTGAGACCAAGAATGTCGGTCCCCAAAACAGCCATCTGTATGTTGTTCTCCCAAGGTATCTTCTCAATTGCCCTTACAGCTCAATCCCCACCATGAAAATCAACTCATTCAGATAGATACTTGAGGGGTCCATACAACAGATTCAGATGCCTTGGATCCAATTGGGAGCCAAAATCAGGCTCAAAATGAACCACCACATCCCCTGACATAAATCAGGGCATTCATAAGCAATGGAGGAATTGCAAATGAGCTCAGAGCCCAATGGCTTGCCCCAAATCAAAAATATGCCATTAAAAAAAAAGTTAATAGACTTAGAGCAGTCTACTGGGTAGAGAGGCCATTAATATATGATAAATAATGGTAGTGAGCTGGGTGAGAGCAAGCTCATAAATTCTCACTTGCTTATTAAGGGAGGTATCTTCTGGACTCACATGTATAATATATATGCCTGCATACAGATGAATTATAAATGTATGTTTTCCTTAAATATCAAATACTGGCTGCTATTTCCCCCTGATGCAGGAAAGTGAAATCATAAAGGACTGAATTAAGATTCTGTTTACCTTCCCATTATTAAAGAGAATACTTCATAGCTGGAAGCGAACTTTGAGATCCACTATCTGCTCTTTTTGCCTCTGAGGAAACTTCCAGTTTGGGCCACATCCGGATTTCGAATGATTTGAAATTCAAACACACTAGTGGAGCACGAGCACGTTTTAATTTACTGCTTACCACTGACAGCTCCAATCAAGGTACGAGTCTTCTGTTCAAAGCCAACAACTGATTAGCCTGACTGATGAGTGGACTCAGAATCTTAATTCAGACTCCAGCTTCAGGCCTTTGCTGCTCTTTCAGGCCTGAACTTGCACAGTTATCCTCCATATTACAAAGCAGTGTTGATGCTTGGCATCATCAGCTGGAGCACTGATTGGCCTACCTTTTGAAGAGAGATTTCTTTTTAAGGTCATTTGAAACCATTAGGATTGTACAGGCCAACCCCAGATAACCAGAATAAATATGGCCTAGGATGATGAAGGAAACCGTGGATGAGTTGGGGGGAAACCCAGAGCAGAAGAGCCACATTTCCCAGATCTACAGAGAAGCTTCTTATCCAATGTGGTGCCTCAGCCATCGAGCAGGAGAGGCTAAGGGGACTGGACTGTCTGGTGGAGAGGAGTGAGGGCAGCCTTCTAGATCCTGGTCGTATTAGTGTGGGGTGAGGAAAGCAGTTGGGAGCCCTCAATCTCCTAAGAAGGGCATGTAAGTGGCTGGGAGAACCAGGAAACCAAAAATGTCCTCAGGGTTGGGGATGAGAATGTGGATGCATTGGCCTGAAATCCACAGGCTACTGAGGAATCATGGTCAGCAGCAGTAGAAGTGGAGGGACATAAAGCTACACACAGGTGAGGATACCAAAGGTGACCCTTCTCCCCATGTCTGGCATGTCCCAGTACTAAGCCATGTAATACCAGGAACGTCCAGCATGCCTGGAGAGAAGGCTAGAAAGGAATGCAAAAGAGAGAGAAACTTGAGTCAACTGAGTAGGACCCAAAAGAGACTGACTCTTAAACCAGAAGTAACTTCATTTCCTGCCATTCCGTTTTCCAATGTGTCATGGAAGTAGACGCTTGAGAGTGAAATTAAACTCGTTATACTAGTATAGGAAAATAAAGCTCCATTTCACACGTCTGAGTTTTGTGACTGGGAACTTACCTACTGCATAAAATAAGCTCTTAATACAGTAACAGATTTAATAACTCTTGACTGTAACTACTACCTATTATAGGTCCTGTTGCTTTTGCTATTATTATTATTATTATTATTATTATATTGTGAACCCTGGAAGCAAGTACAGTATCTTTTGTTTCTGTATCTCCAATGTGTATCACAAAATAGGTTCGTCAGTTCACATTTGTTGATTAAATGACTCAAAACCTGAATTTATCCTAACAAACACTCAATGCCATCATTTGTGGAACCTGGTGTCCAGGTGGCACTTGCACTGGTGTTGCTGAGCGACTAATGAGAGAACTCCAGCAACCAGTGTTAGACATGTAGCACGAGTAAGAAATAAATTGCTATGGTGCCAAGCCAAGGAGATTTTGGGGTTACTTGTTACCACATCACAACCCAGCCTTTCCTGACTGATACAAATGAATATGTGAAATGTATTTAGAAGGGAGTACCTGGTCTGTGACATGCCCTTTTACGTCCTTTATGAATTTAATTTTCATTATTTGTATTTTATAGCCAATGAATCTGAAACTCTATGATGTTAAATGACTTCAGGCCAAGGTCAGTAAAGGACAAGACCACCTGAGTCAAGAATCCTAGAATTTTCTATTACTTTGGGGACTGCCCCCACATTAAGCCCTTCTTGTACCCACCTCTCAACTACACATTTTTTACTTTGAATTTCATAGGAAAGATCGCTACTTGATTTATGTTGCTGTTCACTTCTCCAGTCTAAAGGAAGTAGGGTTTGGGATGAGGTACCAGGAAAGACAGGTGGCAGCTGGGAGAAATCAGAGTAGGAATGGAAAATCATTACTGTAAATTTGGGGTCTATGTCACCAGTAGGAGTAGTCAGTGTCATGTGCCAGAAAACCCCGATGGCGAAATACACAGTGTCCTGTTTGTCTGCAGGCTGACATAGAATAAAAAAAGAATGGCAGAAGTCTTGGCAAGGATATGAAGCAACTGGAACTCCCACACATTGTTGGTGGGAGTATAAAATACTTCAATCACTCTGGAAAGCAATTCGGCAGTTTCCCATAAAATTAAATATACCCCTGCCCTATGACCCTGCGGTCTCACTTCTAGAAAGTTGATAATTGGACACGAGCATATATGTCCACAAAAAATTTTTATGAGGATGTTCAGAGAAGCCTAATGCATAATAGTCCTTCACTGGAAATAATTCAAAGGGCTATGAACAGGAAAATAGATCACTGAGATATATTCATGCAATATAACACTAATCATCAACAAAAAAGAATGAAATATGGAAAAGTCACGTGGATGGTTTTCAAAAACATGACGTTGAGCAAAAGAAGCTAGACACAAAGTCTACTTGTGAGTCAATGTATGTGAATAGCAAACACAGACAAGGCTCATCTGTAGCCACTGAGGTCAGACGGCGGTTACATCTGAGGGTGGGGGTGCTGACCGGGAAAGATCACGAGGGATTTTCCTGAGATGATGAAACTGTTCTATAACTAGATCTGGATGGTGGTTACATGAGGCAAGTACCGATACAGAAACCCTCTGAGCTGCACGCTCAAGGTCTGTGCATTTTACTGTTTGTGAGCTATGCCTCCAAATAGACAAAACTCATATTGGGGTCCTGGGGGTTGGGGCGCCCTCACTCGGCAGCCGAGGGGCATGGCTCTGAGTTAGAACAGAGAGGAAGTGATGCCGCCCTGGCATGGTGTGTCCACAAGACTGAGGGCGGGGATTCCCCCGGGAATGGAAGCCTGGTGAGGACCACTCCTGAATGTAACCAATTACTCCAGGGCATGAGGCTGAATACCTGTGTGTGAGCCTGTGGTCTGCAGAAATGATGCTCGGGGGGCGTCTCTGAGGCATCAGAACAAAGGGCACAGGGCCGGCCCCCACGGCATCAGGGCAGCACCAGAAAGGAGCCTTTGACGATGACATCCCCAGGAAACTCAGACCCAAGCTTCGCTTCCCTTTCCTAAATGCCCCCCAAGATCTCTTTATATATTCAGGACACTGTCATTCAGAAACTAGTATAAACCCCAGAAGGGGCAAGGGTCTCCTAAGAATGACAGATACTGAATTTCTCATCCCATCTTTTTGGCCAGGCTGGGAGCCAGAGTCAGTTTCAGTTACGTGTTCCTAAGTGTTATGGAAACACTGAAGTCGCTTTTTACAAAGTCAGCCACCCTGAACGGCGGCTGCCAGGAAAAGGAAAGCAAATTTAACTCCCTGCCAGAAAGGGGGAAGTTTAACTGGCTCATAACCAGAGCATTTAGCTTCCCAGCCAGTCTCAGTGACTTGCTGCTGTGTGTCCCTGGGCAAGTCACCACTACCACCACCACTCTCCCCAAACCCTCACCCCCCGCCCTCTGTGAGACTCAGTAGCTCCTGCACCCTCACACAGTTGCTGTGAGGATTCAATGAGAAAATGGGTGTAATTGGAAAGCCTCCTACAGATCAACGGTGTGGTTAACTCAGCTAGCTTTCCAGCTGTTCGGTCAGAGGTTGCGGATGCAGGGACTGAGCCAAGTGGGAAGACAGGCCCACTTTGAGGAATAAATTCTTGGGGCCCCCAGCTGGGAGCTGCATTCACTCATTGACACCATGGCTGTTCAGATGAAGTGAAGTGGAAACTGAGGTGCAATGACCCAGCAAATTCTGGAGCCTGGAAGGAGAGCATCAAGACTCTACAGAGAAGAAAGCAACAGGTCTGGGACTGAATTCCAAGCGGGGTGGTCTTAGAGCAGGGGTGGGGAACGTCCAGGCCTCGGACTGTATGAGGCCCTTGAAATCATTCGGTCTGGCCTGCCAAGGCATTAGGGTAATGAAATGTGTGACCAAATAGAGCAGGCTAATTTTTAAGTTGATAATTTTGTATGGCCCTTGAATGATGTTATAAATATCCAAATGGCCCTCGGAAGAAAAACGTTCCCCACTCCCGTCTTAGAGGCTGAATTTGCCATGCTGCCTAAAATAGAGTTTTCTTGTATCTTCTTCCCTCAAGGTAAACACACACACACACACACACACACTGGATTTGGAGACTTGAGACAGGATGTAGGTAGGGTGTGACATCTAAAATCTAGTTTTGAACCTTGTTTCATGTTGACCCCCAGAGTTCTTCCTCTCTCACTTCCCCAGGCCAGCCCTCCCCAGAAGCATCAGTCCCCTTTGTGTCAGATTTCTTCAGATAACAAAGGAAATCAAGAGGGCCATTATGCGACTGATGTGGTAGAAAGCCCTAGAAGGAGAATCACAAGTCTGGGACTAGTCCTAGCCTGCCCCTACCCTGCTGCGTGACATTGGTTAAGGCACTTCATCTCCCACAACCTCAGCTTCTCTACCTGTGTAATCAGGGTTTGAAGAAAGTAATCATTCTAGCTCAGATAATTTCTGATTTTCTCTTTTAGAAATTGTTACTATAGCAGTAGGAACCTGGAAAGTGAAACAATTACCCAAAAGACTCAATTATAGGATATTTTCAATTCATTGTTCAACAAACATTTTTCTTTCGAGCTGTAAATTGAGATAATAACAATGAAACAAGATGTTTACTTTCTGCAGGAAAGTTACAGTCCAATGAGGGCCAACAGAATGCTTACTTGTCTCTCTCTCACACACACACACACATACACACACGTGTATATCTTTCCAGCCTGTATGATATTCATATATGTATTCCTTTTTAAAAAGCTGGATCTTACAATATATACTCTTTTTAATCTGCTCATTTGTCACTTAATATATTATAAATATCTTCCTAGGAAGTGAAATTTTAATAGTCTTCATACTATTCCATTAAATGAATGTACCATAATTCTTTTTATCCTCACCTGACAACATGTTTATTAATTGTAGAAAGAGAAGAAGGGAGAGAGAAACATCAACATGAGAAACATTCATCAGTTGCCTTCCACACACGCCCCAACCCAAAACCTAGGCATGTGCCTTGACTGGGAATCGAACTGGCAACTTTCTGGTGTAGGGGTCGACGTACCAACCAACCGAGACACCTGGCTAGGGCATACCGTGATATTTTAAATGACGACTCTAAGTGTGGACACTTAGGTGGCTTCCAATTTTCCTTGTCACTATTAACAACTTTGTGATAAATATATTTGTAGCTAACTTATTGTACTACCTAGCAGTGAAATTGTTAAGTCAAAATCACGTATCTTTTTAAGATTTTAGATACACCAGGCTAGATTTCTCTCCCAGAAGTTTCTGCTGATTTTCAATTCCACCAGCACTACACAAATTTTCCAATTACTCCCACGGTCTCCCCATCAGCAGGCATCACTCCTT
This sequence comes from Myotis davidii, assembly GCF_000327345.1. Taxonomy (NCBI): domain Eukaryota; kingdom Metazoa; phylum Chordata; class Mammalia; order Chiroptera; family Vespertilionidae; genus Myotis; species Myotis davidii. The sequence continues at coordinate 48,246 of NW_006285312.1, forward strand.
ATTTTATGTATCAGTTACGCTTACTTTTGGCTTTTCAAAATTTCCTGTTTGTGTCTTTCCTTTTATATCCGTTTGAAAGATCTCTTTATATATTCAGGACACTGTCATTCTGGTCCATCGTGTATGTTACAAATATTTTCCCATTTAAATGAGTATTTTTCATTCACGTAGGATTTTTAAAGCTGTTTTTCTCTCAGAAAGATTAGTCTGATTATTTAAAGTTTCGGCCTGTGGTTTCCCATCAGAAAGTCCCTCCTTAACATTTGATTTTTAAAATAGTCTCTCTCATATTGTTTATCCAAATGCGTTATAGTTTTAAATATTTAAATCTTTATTCAAATGAGTTGTTTCTGGAATCTAACGGAGATGAAAAGGGCAGGTTTCAATCTTTTTATATTCTTGCAATACTGGTCTTAGGGCTTTTTTTGCAATGGGCAACGTACATTTTTTTTTTGTAATTTCAACTTTTAGAATTGAAACAATTATGGAAAATGTGTCACGGTGAGTGGGCTCTTGTTTTGAAATGTGATAAGGTAGGGATGGAACGTTGGTTGGCTTTCTAAATGGTGCATCAGATGCCCTGTCGCCCACTTCTTAACTCTGAGCTGAGATTTGGGGAACAGGAAAGAGTAAGCCAGGTGAGCAATAAAAGAAATAAAACATTACAGAGAAAGTTAAGGCTCCCTTTGATCATCATTTCCCATTCCAATCTCCTTATGTTCATGTGTTTGGAATGGTCCCACTTATGTTCCAATAAGTTATACATTCGTGTGTGTGTGTGTGTGTGTGTGTGTGTGTGTGTGAAGATAGGCTTGGCCACAAGTAAAAGAAACCCCAAAATAAAGGGAATAAGGGTTTTTGAAAGATAAATATTCATTTCTCTTGGTAGATAGTTCAGACCTGATATGGCTTCTTAATGATGTCAAGAGCCCAGCTTCCTTCTATCTTGTAGCTCCTCCATCCATGGATTCCATTCTAAAATTTACTTCCTGATTCAAGATGGTTGTTCTAGCTCCTATTGTCACCTCCACATTCCAACCAGCAGAAAGAACAGAAGGCTAAAGAAGAAACATGAGGAGAAGAGGTCGGTGTTGTGGGTTAAACTGTGACTGCCAAAGGATATGTTGAAGTCCTGGCCCCCATGCCTGTCCACATGACCTTACTTGGAAATGGGGGTTTTGCCAGTATAATCAGGTTAAGAGGAGGTCATACTCAATTAGTGTGGGTCCTAATTCAATACGACTAGTGTCCTTGTAAGAAGAGGAGAGACACAGACTCAAACACACAGGAGAGAATGTCCTGTGAAGACAGAGGCAGATACTGAAGTGACGGGTCTACAAGCCAAGGAATGCCAAGAATTGCCAACAACAGAAGCCGGGAGAAAGCTAGGAACAGTTTCTGCCCTAGAGCCACCAAGACAGCATGCCATACTGACAGGACTCCTTGCTTCAGAACCACGGAAAAAATAAACATCTGTGGCTGAAAGCCTCTCAGTTTATGCTAGTATGTTATGGCATCCCTATGAAACCAACACAGAGAGCCAAGGCAGGAAGAGGAAGGAAAGGGGAGTGGAAGAGTTCAAGGGCTCTCTCTTATCACCTACCCTTAAGGAAGGTTCCTGGAAGCTGCCAAGTAACAGGACTCACAGCACACTGAACAGAGTGAGGCATGGTCACACCTGGCAAGGAAACCTTTATTCTGGATTTCCCTGTGCCCAACTCAAATTATTATGACGGTAGGGGAAGTGGAAAAATAGTAGGATTTTAAAAATTGACATGAATGACATCAACAATGGCTTCCTTCTTGCAATGTTTTTTTTCCCCTCATTTGTTTGAGGAATTTATCCAGGTTGAAACATGTAGCTCTAAATCACTATATTTCAGAGTGATATCCTAATCTACTATGCATATATACCTCTGCTTCCCTTCTGAATGATGGTAATATTTTTTCATTTTTCTTCTCTTATGAAGAGAGCTGCAGTAAATGTTATCCTATCTTGTTGAGCATATATGAGAGAATTTTCCTACACTATCTACCTATAGGTGGAATGTCTAGAAGACAGCATGTACACATTTTCATTTTTAAAAGATGTTTCTAAATTGTTTTCCCAAAAGGTTGTACAAATGTATATACTCTCTTCTGCAGTATATCTCATTTTACTAATTATTTTTAAATTTTAGGTAAAATAAAATGTACCCGTTTTGAGCATACAATTAATAAGTACTGACCAATATATGTCCCCATGTAAACACTACCACAATCAACACATAGAACTTTTCTATCAGACAAATAATCCCTTCATACATCGTAGAACAGTTTTAAGCCAATGGATTTGAAAATTAGATGAAATGGGAAATTTTCTTTAAAAACAACTTAGCAAAACTGACACAAGAAACATCAGAAAATACAAATGCTCCTATCCTATATAATAAAAGGGTAATATGCAAATTGACCCTAATGGCAGAACTACCATGATGCACACTGACCACCAGGGGGCAGACGCTCAATGCAGCAGCTGCCCCCTGGTGGTCAGTGTGCTTCCACAGAGGGAGCTCTGCTCAGCCACAAGCCAGGCTGAAGGCTGTGCACACAGCAGGGTGGAGGAAGCCTCTCCTGCTTCCTCAGCAGCACTAAGGATGTCCAACTGTGGCTTCAGCCCGCTCCCCGCGAGGGATCCCGGACTGTGAGAGGACGCTGGCCACAACTGTGGCTTCAGCCCGCTCCCCCCCGAGGGATCCCGGACTGTGAGAGGACGCTGGCCAGGCTGAGGTACCCTCCCAAGTGCACGAATTTTCATGCACTGGGCCTCTAGTAGTTAATAATGACATTGAATCTGTAACTATAATCTATCACACACACACACACACACACACCAACTCCAGGCCCACATGGTTTTATCAGTGAATTCTTTTCAGCATTTAGAAAATACATAATCCCAACCTAACAAAATTCTCAAATTAACATGTCAATTCAATGCAATCTCATTTTAAAGTCCCAGCATGATTTTCTTCTTGTGTAAAGGGACTACATCATTCTAAAATGTATATGGAAATGCAAAGGGCCAGTAGAGTAAAGATCAACTTGATGAGAACAAGGTCAGAGGAAGGCTGTAAGGGATGTCAGTCATGTTCTAGGACTTGATCAGGCAGCGGTCTCCCAGGGGACTTTGTAAAAATTCAATGAGCTGTTGCATTGCTATACTGCTGCACTATAAGTTAATAAAATATTTACAAAACAAAGCGACCTCCACAAGAAAAACTCTCTCCTTGCCAGGAGCCCAGGTTCCCTGGAAACTGCCTATTCTTTATACGTGGCACTCTGGTTAACCCCTGCACTGGGTAAGATTATGAGAGCAGGAATTAGCCAGACGCAGCTTCCAGCCTGGCCCTGCCTCTGGAGTTGCTGTAAAGCCTTTGGAAATGGCTTGGCGGCATCCAGCAGTGGCCACGTGCACAGCCTATGACAAACAATGAAGCCACAAGGCATATACTCAACGTAAATGACATACGTATGTAGAGCAACTCAAGGTCTATGGACTGACCGTCGTTGGGCAAATTGCTTTACCCCTTTATGTTTTAATTCCCACATCTGTAAAATGGACATCATAGCACCTACAGCGACCTCACAGAATTGTGTCCTGCCTAAGACTAGCATCTAGCATCTAGCATCTAGCAGATGTTCAATAAATGGTAGCTGATATTTCTATTTGCCTTTTAAATAAAGATGCCACCATGATGCCCTAATCTATAATAATAAAAGCATAGTATGCTAATTAGACCTGACCTCCTTCCAGACCAACCTGGGGCTGCGAGGGAAGCCTGCGTCCCGGGTGCTGGAGGGAAGCCCCAGGCCCGGGTACCAGAGGGAAGCCGGTGCTGGCAGCCGGGGGAAGAAAGGCCTGTTCTTGCACACATTTCGTGCATCGGGCCTCTAGCAAAGTATAAAATGCCTCTGCCACCACTCCCATGGCACTAGACTTCTTCCCAACGCCAATATTCTAAGTAAGACAACTAGGGTGGGAAATGCTATGTGAGAAACTCAACTCAGCTCTGCACAAAGGTTCCTGGTGGACCAAACCGGGGCAAGGGAGGGGTGTTGCTGAACATCACAGCATCGCAGCCCTCCCTGGGGCAGGAGCTCCCTCTCCATCTCTGCATCTGGGATGCTGGTACTCCTGTTGGTTCAGGGAGGGCTCCCTGTCACAGCCCACGCACATCTACTCCCCCAGGACCGCCAGCCATCAAGGGACTGCCTCTGCGGAGTTCACTCCATCTGGAATCCTCTGGGGAAACAGACCCGGACTGTGTACACTGCAGAATTAGCCTTTATATTTCATTGTGTGCCCACTGAGGCGGCGGTGAACCAGATGTGGTTTTCGGCAGACACATGACTTCGAAAGCTGTAAACACACTTATCAGCAAACTGCAGCACGCCACGCAGCCCGCAACAGTCAAGGTCACTGGCAGGTGACACGGCAAACAAAGGGAGATTAAAAGCCATGCCGTGTCTGACATGGGCCCATTTGATACTTACCACCGGCAGGATACGGAACACTGCCTACTCTTGATGGGAAGTCGCTGAACACGGCGTAATTTCTTGAAAAGCGAGTCGCTGCCAGTTTGCTCTAGGGGGCAAAAGAAAAAGAAAAAGAAATGAAGCAAAATACAGGTAGCTCACTGCTAATGGCCTAGCAGTTTTCATTGATTTAATAGTAACCTTGGTTAAGAACTCGCCATCAGCTGCATTTTCTACCAAGCATTCTCCTCCTCCATCCTCCGGACAACCCTGTTCACCCTCATTTTAATAATTATGTTCCCTTTCCAGGAGGGGAAACTGAGGCTTCCCAAGCCAGTCAGTGACCAGCCGGGCCTGGGACGCAGAGATTATGTTATAATGCTCATGCGAAATGACAGAGACTCCGTCTGGGTGAAGGAGGGCGTATGTCAGGGTGACATCAAGATGGCATGGCCCCCTGGCACCTTGAACGCTTGGCATGCAATGTGCATCCTATCTACTTTTGGACACCGTCCTCTCTGCAGCCGAGAAAAGTGCACTCCAAAGAATTTCTAGAAATGGTCATTTGCAGGCCAGGGCACCATCATCCCTTGGTTCTGCATCTCTGTGGCATAAGTAGGATTTCCATAAATCAGGCTTTCTTCTATCCCAAAGCACATTTTATGCATGCCAAGGGAACGCGCTATTTGGAAGAGCCCATGCATGAAGCATTCTTTTGCTTTTCACCCACCAATCTAGCTGCTATTAAGTGGAGATTTTAAAGACCAATTTGAAAATCAGGTCTACGCCACAGGGAGCATCCGCTAAGAACAAACCAAATTACGGTGATATGATTCTCCAAATATTTGGTGTCTTACATAGGTCTGACCCAGCTATAAACTGGGGTCATCCTTTTCTTTGACTTTTAAATACATTTGGCCTGAACCACCATTCCAAGTCCTATGAGTCTACCATCCTCCCAAGGCTTATGTTAATTCCTCAGGATAGATTACAACTATTTCCAAGTTCCTGCCCCCATGAACTCTTTGCTCATATTTTAGCTCTGAAAGCTTCATGGACCCAAGAGTAAAAAACCCCTTTTTCTGATGTTCCTCAATATGTTGTCATTGTCAACTTTTGGGGTGACCAGAGGGGTTCTATCACAGCAATGCCAATACCTGAAAATTGCATATTAGATGTCTGAAGTCTATTCGACCCTAGCTCTCAATCTCCTCATACTTCCAGAACTGGCAGAATAAGATCTGCTCCAGCCAGTGTGGCCTCTCATGGTTCCTCAAACATGCCAAGTTCACTACTGCCTCAGGGCCTTAGCACAAGCTAGATCAGCGGTTCTCAACCTGTGGGTCACGACCCCTTTGGCGGTCGAATGACCCTTTCACAGGGGTCGCCTAAGACCATCCTGCATATCAGATATTTACATTACGATTCATAACAGTAGCAACATTACCGTTATGAAGTAGCAACGAAAATAATTTTATGGTTGGGGTCACAACATGAGGAACTATATTTAAAGGGCCAGAAGGTTGAGAACCACTGTGCTAGATGATTGTCTCTCAAAGAGCCTCAAGATCACTCCATCACTTCCTTTATGTCTCTGCACAGTCACCTTGTCCAACACACCTTTCTGTTCATCCTGCATAAGAATACCTCCACTTCCTTTTTCCTCTTCTATTTGTCTCCATACCTCTCACCAACACCTCCTGCACTGCATACTTATTTGCTTCCCATTTTTGTTTCTCCCCTGCCAGAATCATGCTCCATATGGGTGGTGATTTTGCCTATTTTGTTCTCTTCTGTCTTCCCAGCATCTATAGGGGAAGTGCATGGGGTGGGGCATCAATGCAATGTGTTGACAGAATAAGAGAATCAGTAAAGACACTTTTCATTTAATTAAAGGTTTTCTTTCCAGGAGCAGTGTCAACGTGACTACACTGGAGTACAATTAAGTAATTAGGATGTTATTTGCCACCATAGAGAAAGCAAAGCAGGGGCAACATTGCACTGGAGTAGAACTCGTGATCTGGGCTAGAGGGACAAGAAGGGAGCTGGGATCAGTGCGGCAGAGGGAGGTTCAGGACACTGAGACTGGGCAGTTCAAGCTGCAGGTACAATGGGAGGACCTGCATGCCTGGCCCTGGGAGAGGGACCACAGTCAGTAGCACCCCCTGAGGCAATGTTCCTCTTTTTTTAAAAAAAAATATATATTTTATTGATTTTTTTATTTTACAGAGAGGAAGGGAGAGGGATAGAGGGTTAGAAACATTGATGAGAGAGAAACATCGACCAGCCGCCTCCTGCACATCCGCCTACTGGGTATGTGCCTGCAACTAAGCTACATGCCCTTGACCAGAATCGAACCTGGGACCCTTCAGTCCGCAGGCCGATGCTCTATCCACTGAGCCAAATCAGTTAGGGTGGCAATGTTCCTCTTGGCAAGAAGTCTGGGTGGTGGCAGAGACCTGGGCCTCTGGAATGGGACTGCTGGTTGGAATCCTCGTATGTCCTTGAGCAAGTTACTTATCTGATCCACAGAGACCCTTCTCCCCTAAATTGGAAAGAACTTCATTGGTTTATTGAAGATCTGCTTTGTTTAAAAAAAAAATCAGAAAATTCAGACAAGTATGCTGAACAAAAGAAAAGTATCTCAAGTTGACCACTTGTGTAACCAGTTTGTATATATCTTTCTAGACTTGCCCTGTGCTAAACGGGGGTCACTATGGTGGAGGTATGGCTAAGCTAAATGAAGACATGCAATAAGTGTGAACGGCATACTGAATTACAAAGACATACAAAAATTAAATATCTCATTAATAATTTTAGATTGGTTCCAGGTTGAAATGATCATATATTTTGGATATTTCAGAATAAAATGTTATAATCAATTTCACCATTTTGCTTTACCTTTTAATGTGGCTATTAGAAAATTTTTAATTACATATGCAACTTGCATTATACTCTATTGGACAGCACTAGCACTGTTCTAGGTTCCCTCTCCTCTTACATACTTATAAGTATACATTCATATTTTTTATTAAAAATAGGAGTGCATTACACATATTGTTTTGTAAACCTGATATTTTTTAGTATGTTTTTATTGATTTCTGAGAAAGAAAGAAGAAGAGAGATAGGAATATCAAGGATGAGAGAGAATCAATCAGCTGCCTCCTGCACGCCCCCTACTGGAGGTGGAGCCTGAAACCCAGGCATGTCCCCTGACCAGAATCAAACCAGGATTTCCTAGCTCATGGATCAAACTCAACCACTGAGCTATACTGGCCAAGCATAAACCTGCTATTTTTATGTCACAATTTATCAGGAACATTTTTTCGTGTCAGTAAGCTAATATCCTCATCACCATTTTTAATGGCTATAGAATATAATGCTGAATAAATGCATCATGATTTATTTAACCTATAATTAACTTTTTAAAGCTATTTCTTGTTTTGTTCTCTCTCTCTCTCTCTGCTTTCCTTTCTTTTTATCTTTTTCTATCTCTTTTTTATTGGTATATAATGCCCTTTGACAAGTTGTATTAAAAAAACAACAGTAAATTCCTAAAAAAATAGTTATGGTTCATAGAAACAGAATATGTGACAAGTTCCTCAGACCAGCAACTTGGTGAATTGGGGATGCGCTTAGATGGAGCAGCAGAGTGATTTCAAAGGCCTTTGACCAATTGCTTTGAGGTTCAGACACACTTAGTCCCAGGCCACAAGAAAAGTGTGATGTATGGTTGGACACACAGGCTCTGGAGACAGACAAGCCACATTTTGATCCTAGTTCTCTGTCATTTCTATGTGACCTCTAGACAGTTTCATAACCTCTCTGAGCCTCAGTATCCATATCTGAGAAATGGGAACACCAACTGTACTTCCCTTACAAGATTATTCGAAGGATTGGATGCAATGCTATATGCAATTGGTCAGCGCAGTGCCTGGCTCTTGGTAAATCCTCAGAAAATGTAATTATAACATTTTTGAGACCTTATTTGGATGCCACTCAACACACACACGCACAACACACAGGCTTTCTGAAATTTTGTCATACTTTCTCTTCCCTCAGCTACTTTTTTCAAGTAGAGATCCATTTGCTAAAATAAATTGAAATGGGTAAAGAATGTGAGGCACAATTTATACTAGATATATCTGCAATTACTAACTCTGAATTAAACATATCCCCTTCATGAATAATGAAGCAGAAATGGTCCAGAGGAAAAATGAGATAAGATCTTAAATCCATGTATTTTTAATTGCTTCATTATCTAAAATTTGCTATGAATAGCAGTGGATACAGTTTGCTGTTTAAAGCACAAAAAGGAAATAAGAATTTTCACCCAAATCACAAAAGGCTATCAAAAATTAATTTTATATGCTGTGATCATTGAAAATGTAAGTAATTTTGAGGCAAGAGTGACATTAAAAATGCCATTTATATGCTAATAACAAATGAACCATATTTTTTTTCATCTTGATGCAAAATAAATTTTATTTTCTTTGTAATGACCTGTAATGAATTATAAGCTTTGGGTGAAAGTTAGGGACAGAGAGTAGAGGTTGGCAAATGGTAGACAAGAGGTGGAGAGGGAGTGAAAATGAGACGGGTCCTCTCAGCAGGACTGACCTCCTAAACTAGAGGAGAACCTTTGGGGTTAAGATGATTTTCTCTAGGTTTCTAGAAATTTCCAAAAGTCAGATTTACCTAAGAAGAGGCCAACTATTTATAGAAAAATGTCTCAGCCCTGGCCAAGTAGCTAAGTTGGTTAGAGCGTTGTCCGATACACCAAGGTTTTAGGTTTGATTCTTAGTCAGGGCACATACAAGAATTAACCAATGAATGCATAAATAAGTTGGACAAACCAATGTTTCTCTTTCTCTCTTCCACTTTCTCTCTAAAGTCAATCAATCAATAAAAATGTCTATGGCCCTGGCTGGTGTGGCTCAGTTGGTTGGGCATCATCCCATACACCAAATGGTTGCTGGTTTGATTCCTGGTCAGGGCACATGCCTGGGTTGCAGGTGCAATCGATCCCCAGTCAGAGGTGTATAGAGGGCAGCCGGTAGAGGGTTCACTCTCACATCAATGTTTCTCTCACTCCCTCCCTCTGCCTTCCTTTCTCTCTAAAAATCAATTAAAAATCTTTAAAAATGTCTCTATAAACTATATTGAATTCATCATCCTTATTTTTACATGGAATGACATTCACATTCTAGAATTTACAAAGGAGAATGCAGTCAGCTATGTGATTCTTGGCATGCATATTGCTCTCTGAAGGATATTTTTCAATAGTCATGTTTATTCTTTATCAAAGTGTCTATGTAAGACATTTTTTCTAAGTACTATATCCATTCTTTTATCTAATCTTCATGACAGTTCTAAGAAGTTGGTGATATTATCATCCTCATTTTAAAGATGAGAAACTCGAAACACAGAGAGGGTAAGCAATTTCTGACAGCTTGCAGGCTGTGGAGTTTAGATCTGAACTCATGTCTGTCTCTGAGTTAAGTGCCACACACTTACGTACCATATCAACGCCTTTTCAAAAAGAAGACATAGAAGAATGGAAACACTCAGCCCAAACAAATCAATTTCAAATAGTGAAATTTCAGGCATCAGTGAGAAAACCACTTTCAGGGAGGATAGGCAGAGGCCCATCAGGGTGCCCTAGGATGTCCCTGTCCATACTGCCTCCAGGATGCAGGTACTTGCTGAACACATCGCCCACATCCTAGCTAGCTTTCAAGGCCAATTAGTTATTTATCAGATTTGAAAGGATGGAACGCTGAGGACTTCCACACATGGGAGTCAAGGCTTTGGTGATAAATACCCAGAGACCAGCTGGGCTGAGAGGCCATTCGTTTTTCCTGAGGCTCGGACATCATTCTCTGATGTCTAACTTCTTTGAAGTGAAGAGCAAAGTTTCCAAATGCATCTCTGTAGTCCCCTTTGTCCTTTACTCTTAGATCTTGGGTTGCCTTTGCCTGACTTGGTTGAGGATGTTAATTATCTTTAACCAGACTCTCTTTAAATGGGACCGTGTGAGTTATGGGGCAGTAATTCACCCCCTCAGATCTAGGGGACCCAAGGCCACAGGCCAGAGCCTATTAAACAGAAAGGTCTGAGTTATTATCCTATAATTCACCTCTTGGACGTGTCTTAATTCAATTAAACAGCGCCCCTGAATGACTATTAAAAGAAATAGAAAAAGGGTTCTGGATCTCTCTTGTTATAATCCAAAGTGATTTCCAGGGCCAAAGAGTTCTTCCTTTAAAGCCATTCGAAAGAAAATTAAACAGAAAGATGAAAGAAAAGAGACTCTTATCACGGGCAATGCTGCGCTATAGACCATCAATCACAGTTTAACCAATGGCAGAGATCTCAGCCAAGCATCTTCTCTGTGACCAAATCCTTTTGATTTATATCTTCCCACCCCTCACATTTTTTTAATTGTTTTACTAGTGAGTCTGAGTCACAGTGGTGCTCAATTCTGTTGTAATCTGCCCTATGACAACATAAGACTCTATAATAAATGAGATGGCTAAAGCTTGGTGACGTGACTACTTTCAACAGGAGCAAATATAATCCAAGTTTTGCAAAAACCAGAGAACTTGAGGTACCCTTGTGTCTGAGTTTGGGGCCCCCCAGGAGCCGACCCCAAGACAAGGATTCATCTGTGCATCGTTGATTTGAGAGATGTATAAGGACAGTGGTGAGATTGGGAAGGGAAAGAAGCCCAGACAGGGTGACAAACAAGTCACTGCAGGGGACAACAGAGATCCACGCCTGCAGATGGTGGAGAACGGCACCTCAGAATGGTGAGGACATGGGATTGAGAGCGCTCAGGAGAATGGTGAGCTGGCCATCCTTTCCCTGCTGTTCTCTGCTGTCTGCGTTTTCCAAGTCTAGAATTCTTATTTGACCATCCGATCGATTCTGTTCCACTCCACTTACATGGAGATGATCAGAAACTACCCATTGCCTTTCTAAAGTTCAGAAACTCTCATCTTCAGCTCCAAGCCACACCATCAGTCAATAGAGGGCATAGATAACAGCTCGCAGGGACCTGGGCTCCAATCCTATCCTGTGGGCAGGAGCAGTTACTTCTCGGAGACTCAGTTTCTCACCTGCAAATTGGAGGCCATATTTCCTAGGCCATGTACGAAATAAATGGTAAGCCCCTTGGAGTGTCTAGCACACAGACAGTCATTATGACGCTGATGAGGTTGACGCTTTGCTTTGTGGGGGAAGGGGGAGGAAAACCATTTCTTCTGATTTGGGCGCGTCTTGAATCGACCAGCCCTTCCTTCCGAGCCTGGCCCATTTCTAACTTGCTGGAATGATTCCCTCTCATGTGCAGAAAGCAGATGCCGCCCCAGAATCTAAATAGAAATCAGCTTCGGATGACTCAGAAACCACATCTAGGCAACATACCCAGTCTCAAAGAAATCCTTTGGGGTTTTTAAAACTGATAAGCGTATTTGAAACTTCAGACTTCCATTGAAATGTCAAAAGATCTTGCCACAGGGGGCCCAGTTGCCGTTCTGTTCTGCAGCATTGTCTGACATAAGAGATGGGTGTCCCGTCTAGACCGCCAAGCCCACTCCAGTTTGCTGCTCCTATTTCAACGACTCGCTTCAGGCCTGCCGCTACCTGCCTGGCCTCCGTAGGCATTTTTGAGTTTGCAACAGTTCTGTTGACCAAAAACGTTTGTTCTAGACACCCTCTTGCATCGCAACAAAGGTCTATCCAAAACGTAGAATGAGAAATTGGGCCCCACCAGCAAGAATTAGAGAAGCAGGCGGGGCAGTCAGAGATGAAATAAGGAAGGCACCCACTCTAGTCCAAGAGCCTGGTAACGGGCTGGTCCCCGTCTGCCTCTTGTGAACAGGGCAGCTTTTGTACCTT
>NW_006285312.1:60723-67443 GCF_000327345.1 Myotis davidii
AAGGAGCGGTTCGGGCATGCGGTGGAAAAATCACTTCTGCTGAAGCAGAAAGGAAACGGGTAGGCGGGTAGGCGTTTGAGGAGGCCTGGAGGGAAGAGGCCGTCCCTGAGCTTCTGGCCCATCTGCTCCTGTTTAGAAATCTGCTGACCTCATCCGTCAGCAGGTTCCAGCCACAGGTATGTTCTATTCAGCACAGGGTTTCCCCATCTCATCATGATTGATGTTGGGGTGGGATCATGCTTTGTTTAGGGGGCTGTCCCGTGTGTTGCAGATCTTTAGCAGCATCCTGGGCCTCTGTCTCACCCTGTGTGCTACCTACCAGTAGCACCAGCAATTATTTAATGGTGCTTTTGGGAAAATTGGATGTTTTGCATTACTGAGCAGGATGCAAGGGCGATTTCTTCCCTGAATCCAACATGTCCAGGAGGCAAAAATCACTCCCAGCAGTGAACCACGTGTGTTAGCCTGTGATGTGTTTAATTATTTTTTTCAAATTAGTGGACTAGCTTTAAAAAGTAAGGGATGTCACTTTAAATCCTGATTTCTGGTCTCTCTATGTAAAGGCCAGATGAGTTGGCAACACCGAGTTCGGCGCCTTCCATCTATGTCTTGGCCTCTGTTGCCCCTTTAACCCCATCTCCTGTTCTCTTGTCTTCTACCAACTCGTTCTCTCTGCTCGCTCCCCTCCAGTCACAATCTTTCCTGCCTCAGGGCCTTTGCACTGCTTTTCTTTCTATCTAGAATGTTCTCCCCCAGATAGTAGGATGGACCACTCCTCATCTACTTCAGGTCTCCACCCAAGCATTATCTTCTTGACAGAGGTCTTCCTTAGCCACTGTACCCAAAATTTCAACACCTTTCCCCCTAAAATTTCCTATTCCCATTCCCAGTTTTCTTTTTTTCTCCTTAGCCTTATCTAACAAGCTTTGCAATCATTCTGTCTTTACTTAAATTTTTTGAAATTTTGTTCATCATGGATATTTTTGCATTAATTTTAGTTGTTTTCTAAACACTGCATTAAATTACGATTTGTCCTGATCACTGAGATTTTTGGCACGCTCCCCTGCATTTTGCAGCCAAAGTCAGCGCCTCATTTGTCTCACCCTAGTCCTGGCACCATTGTCTCTGTTTACTTATCTCCCTTGCTTATTGTTTGTCTACCTCCAACACAACGTAAGCTCCAGGAGGACAAAGATTTTTTTCATCTACTTTGTTCAATGAATGAGATCCGTACCTGGTATAGTATCTGTGCGATACATAATTAACAGATAAATAAATGAATTCCTGCCAGGCAGTGCTTAACTGGAGCAGAGACTCGGCATCCTGGTTTTATTCTTAGATTCATTCATTTATCCGATTTACAAACACATATAGGACACGTGCTATGTGGCAAGCACTGTGCTAGGTCCCAAGAGGGAAGAGGTGAGTGAGTCCGTCTGTGCTGAGGCTCAGAGCTGGATGGGGGCCAGTGACAATGCAGAGAAATGCGTGCTCTGACAGAGGGAGGCAAACGCCTGCCCAGCGCGAGGCCCCTCGCCTCATCTAAGGAGGGTCTATTAGTTCGCTAGGCTGCCATGAACAAAATACCACGGACCGGGTGGTTTAAATCATTGAAATTGATTTCCTCGGAGTTCTTGAGGCTGGAAGCCCAAACTCAAGGTGCTCTAGGTTTGATTTCTTCTGAGGCCTCTCTCCCTGGCTGGCAGATGGCTGCTCTCCTGCCATGGGCTGACATGGTCATCGCTCCTCGTGTGCATGTGTCTGGTTCTCTCTCCTCCTGTGTCTTAATCTCCTGTTCTCATAAGGACACTAGTCATATTGGATGAGGGCCTACCTTAGGAGGCTCATTATAATTTAATTATCTCTGTAAAGATCCTATTTCCAAATATAATTACATTTGGAGGCACTGGGTCAAGGCTTTAAGATATGAATTTGGGGTGTACCTGTGGGTGTAGATATTACAGAAAGCTTCCATGAGAAATGTACATACTCTAGTTTCATGGAACCAGAACTTTTCCCCATAAATCAAAAGAGACACATTCCATATTTATGGCCATTTATTGTACAAACAGGTACTGAGTATCCATTAACTGCAATCACTCTTCTAAGCCCTAGGAAGATAGCAGCAATAAGACAGGGCAGCATAAACTAATTCGTTCTAAAATTGGTATTTAATTGTTGTTGAAGAAGATATGGGTGTCAAAAGAGTTGGAAATGGGGGACCCAACTTAGACTGGGAATCAATAGAGCTTCCCGGTAGAAGTCACATTGGAGCCCTATAAAAGGGAGCTGACTAAACAAATAATATAAGGGAGAGAAGGCACTTCAAGCAGAGAATACAGTAGGTGCAAAGGCCAGAGGTGGGAAGGAGTGAGAAGCTACTAATGAGCTAATGGAGCTGAACTGCAGGATGTGCATGCTGAGAATGAGATGATGGAGATGGACAGGTGGGCAAAAGATAAGTCATAAGGGACTCTGTGAGCATGTTAACCTGAACTTTACCCATAGAGAGTGAGAAGGAACGGCACCTCCACTCGTCCTGGACATTGAGAACCAAAGCGCATCTTATTATCTACTTGAACATGACTTTGTGCTATTCCTCTGACTTCATTACCATGGCTCTCTTTTTCCAGGAGTCTCCTGCCCAGGCAAATGAGCTGATATTCATTCTAAAAACTTGAGAAAGACCCATCAACTATTCCATGGACAGCACTGACAGTTTCTACCCTAAATATTTTAATCCTTTCTCTCAAAACCTTGGTGTGCCCACCAGTCCTGAACTATTGCGTCATGATCCTTACGCAACCCTAACCAAACCTCCACTTAGAAAGACCCCATTTCAAATCAAGCCTCCAATTCCCATTCAAACTGACCCTGCCTCTCCCCCATTTGAGACACTGCCATTGCTTTGCAAGGTGCCGTTCTTTCTTACCAACCTACTAGTAAGCGGTAAGCTCAGCTTGGTCTTATCAACAAGTCGTGTTGCTTATATTAGGGGTCGGGGTGGAGAGGGGTGTTGGAGCAGAGCTTCGGACAAGTGTGACAAGCACAGGTAACAAGTCTGGCACAGAGTGAAGTCCAGAGAACATCTAGAAATAGGACACTATTTGCAAATAGTATCTGGTGTTTCTTGGTGGTCACCTCCAAGCTATCTGGACAATTGGGAAAGAACAGACCATGCCAGTGGCAGACAAAGGAAGCAAAATCCATGCAGGAGGCAAAGGGGAGCAACTCCAGGAACAATGCCACCACATCCACCATCACACCTCTCTCCAGCAGTACCCAGGTTCTGAAGTCTTTAAAGACGGTTTTAAGTCGCTGTTTCCACATATGCACTGAAAATTATGCAGGTTTTAGTGTTGTCTTTAATCAGGTGAAATTGCACCATAAATTTGTTTGATCATTAAAATGTTCTATAGCAAATCTTGTCAACAAGAGCCATTTAAAGGGTTTTCATCAGACTCAGCAAATCTCAAACAAGGTAGAGGTACAATATTTGCAAGAAGACAAGTGAGAGGTGAGATGCCCAAGACAGGCAGCCTGAGCACCCGTTGCTCTGAGGGCTGTTTCCACACCATGTGCTTTTCCTGCAGTTCGTACTTGCCAGTGTGCACATCCATCACCATGTCCAACTTAGCTTATATACAACAGTCATTTCTGAGGGTCTTAAGGTGTATGTGCATGTGTAGGGGAGGTGACAGGAAGGCAGAAGCCAGGAATGGGCACTATTACCCAACAGCAGGCAGAACTCTCTTTGGATTTGATTTTTAAAAATTATTTTAAAGAATTTCCCTGGCCAGGTAGCTCAGTTGATTGGAGTGCTGTCCCATACACTAAAAGGTTGCGGGTTCAATTCCTGGTCAGGGCACATACCTGATTTGCAACCTCACATTGATGTCTCTCTCTCTCTCTCTCCCTCCCTTCTCTCTCTCTCTTTGAAATCAATATAAACATATATTCAGGTGGAGATTTAAAAAAAAAAGAATCATCCCTTATGTGTCTTTGTCTCCCAAAAGAAGCTACAGTCCATAGAAATCATATAAGGATTAGAGAGGAGGGGAGATCCCAGAATGCACTGTTGGAAGTAGAACATTAACATGTCACCCAGACTGAATGTCCAGCCCAACCTTCTCTCCTGAACTTTACAATTTCAGACACCCACTCACGTCTGTATCTCTCTCAGATGCTTTTATCAGTAATAACAGACTGGTTCAAATGATAAGGAAACTGTTTATCAAATTGGCACTTAGATATCCCACTAGAATCTTCAACTGGACATGTCTAAATAAGGCCCCATGAGAGCGCCTGCATCCTGTAGAGCAGCGATTTTCAACGGGTGTACCTCAAGAATTTTTAAAACATGCGATACTTGACTATTTAGAAGGGGCACTGACCTCTTTTCCCTTGGATTGTCAAGTTAAAAAATGACAACAACCAACACAACAATAAATATTCAGTATGAATGAATCAAATCTATGCCTATTTTTTTGTCAGATCACCAAAGAATATAATATATTTTTGCTGTGCTGCAGAATTATGTATACCATGAGATGAAAAATGTTGACTATCACTGCTGTAGAGGTAAAGAGTGTGGATTCTGGGCCGGCTAGCCTGGGTCTGAAATCCTGGCTCTGTCATTTACTAGTTACATGACCTTGGGAAAGTCACTTAACCCTCTGGGCCTTGGGCTTCCATCTGTAAAATGGGGATCATGGTGGTACCCCCTTCACAGAGTTGCTGCGAGGATTACATGAGAAGATTGTAACCTCCTTAGAATGATGCTTGACACTATGAGCTCCATGTGCATTTGAATCTTATTTACTCCCTGAAACCTCACCCAAACCTGGTCTCCCTCCTGGGTTTCCCATCTCAGGAAATGGAATCATGTTCCATCCAGGCACTGAGACCAGACTGGGCTATGGAGCCCCACCCCCCACCGCCACGCTCTGTACTTCTTTCTTACAGTTCTTCTCCAATCAACTCTAAGCTCTGAGACAGTTGAAATTTTGTGTGTCTTATTCATTAGTGACTGGCACACAGTATTGAATGAATAAAAGAGAAGGAAAGGAAGGGGCCCTGACTAGGATGAAGAAAGGTAGGTAGGGAGGGAGGGAGGGAGGGAGGAAGCAAGGAAGGAAGGAAGGAAGGGTTGGATGTTTCATGAACTGTTAACAATTAGAAACTTTTAAGAAATTATAAAAATTGAAATTAACGATTACACAGGGGAACACCACTCATTGCTTTGCTTGGTGACATAGTCGGGAAGGTAGAGATGGGTTGTGTGGGTGCAACTAGAATTACCTTTTTCTAGTCTGCTTGCCCTTTCTCTGGGATGGTGGGAAGGAAGCCTAGAGCTGTCCCTTGGAGCTGTCTGATAGCTGGAGCTGGGAGAGTCCAAGGCGTTGAAGAAACACCTTCCTAGAAAGTGTTGCTTCGACATTTCTGAGTTTTCAACTACTCAGCTTCCTCAAGCTCAGGGCCATGTGTCCAACCGCCTTCTGGTGCCCAACCGAACGTCCTTCAGACGCTCACACTGAACAAGTCAAAGTGGAATTCATTAATTTCTCCCCCAAATATCCTCTTCCTTTGTCTGTGACATTAGCGTCCACCTAATCACCCAACACTTATCAAGGAAGTCCTTCTTGATTCAGCCCTCTCTCAGCCTCCTCTTGCTCCTTGGCTATTGGATTGAAAGGTTGTTCATAAGCTACCTCATGGGAAGTGTGGAGAGTTTGCTACCGAGAGTTTGCCCAAGAGAGGGCCCCAGACGTGAGTTCCCTCCTCTGCCAGACAGAATGCTCTGTGCTCGTGGGCAGGGATGCAGTCAGCCAGGAGAGTCTGTGTCATAAAGAGAGGCACAGCAGCTGTCCTGACCCAATGGAGTTCCTTCCATTTGCTTATGGAAATGAAAAGACATTCCAGTTCTAGTCTGCGTTTCTTCATCTCCCTCAAGGCAGGCTATAGGACACAAGACATCACCGTTGAGTTCCTCTATTTATCCTGTCTTCCTCGGCTTCACAGAAAGCTCCCTGACTGGTGTAAAAGCTAATCCACACCCACCTCATCGGTGCTCACACTGGAAGGGCACAGAGGGCCAGTTTGCCTGTGGAGGACCAAACTCCAGCATCCAGGAGTCTGTGACATTCAAGGAGCCCTTCTGTGTGCTCAGCACATGATCAAGGGATAAAGGCCCACCTCTTTACCAGGGCCATACACTCAAGTCCTCACTCCTTCTTTAGCCTCCCCTCTCTCATTTTGGCCCTAACACAGTCTAACCTGGGCACACCGATCTCTATTTTTTTCACTTCCTCCCACATGTTGTACTAACCTCCCCTCTGCCCTGAGTTTTTGTACAATCTTTCCTCTCCCTGGAGTGTTCATCTGGTTAGGGCCACTGTCCTCAGCTCTAACATCACTTCCTCCTGAGGCTTCACTGACCTTCCCAACAAGGTCAGCCTCCCTCTTACAAGCTCCCAAAGGCTTGTGTGTCTCCAATGTTTGCTTAGATTTATTTGTGTGGTTCTTCCATTTATGTTTGTCTCCCCCACCAGACTGTATGTTTCTTAGGGATCTTGTTAATACATTCCCAGCATCTAGCACACACCTGACACACAAAGAGACTCCCCCGAAAGTTTTGCTTGTTTAATTAGTTCATCACTACCTGGCATTTCTCTAGGCACTGGAAACACATAGATCAGCCGTGGGCAAACTATGGCCTGC
>NW_006285312.1:67485-85642 GCF_000327345.1 Myotis davidii
CCCCCATCCATGCTTTTGTTCCGGCCCTCCGATCCAGTGTAAGAACCATTGTGGCCCTCGAGTCAAAAAGTTTGCCCACCCCCGACATAGATGAATCAGATACACACCAGCTGTTCTCAGAAACCCATAGAGCAGTAAAGGAGATGACGGGAACATTCAAACCCACAAAAGAGTGCCATTAAACCCTACAGGTAAGAAGAGGGAATTTTTTTCCTAGAGGGAATAAGGGGGTGGGGGGAGAAAGGAGAATGACAGATGAGCTGAACTTTGAAGGCTACATTGGATTTGGGCCAACAGGGAAGAGAAAATGGCATCCAGAAGGAGGAAGGAACTATAAGAAAAGGTACATCAGTGCGAACATGCAGAGGGTTAAAAATCAGGGTGAGGTTTTAGTGTGCTATGGACAGTCATCTCGGCCAGCTGAGCATTGAGCATCAGCACCCAGAATGTTCCCAGCGGGACTGGATGTGGAAGGTTTGCAGATAAGCATCAAAGACCATTTTATCAACAGCCAAGCCTGGTGAGCTCCGTGCAGAGCTCTGATAAAGCTAAGCTGGAGCTCCCTGAATGGGCTTGGAGCCCCCACCTGCCCCCTACGCCTGAATCCACCTCCCATGGCTGCAGGACGCCCTCACACTCCATGACCTTCACGCTCAGGCCTTCTGTGACGGGCTGGAGCAAAGAGCTTGGTCTGGCTTAGTTGGGTCTTCATTTTGAATGAGTGCCCCCACCCATAAGTAAACAGTATCTCCGGCTCTGATGGACTCAGTTGCCTTCCAGGCCCTCAAAGAGCATTGACGCAGAGGACAGGTAGAGAGAGTAACGCAGGGCAGGTAGGTGTCGGGGGAGAGGAAGAGGAAGGTGCTCTTCCCCACAAAGGGGAAATGATGGGTTAGGGGAGGGGCCAGATACAATGTTCCCTCTCAACTTGATTAACTCTTATTCAAACCTCAAAAGTAAACACAGACATATCACCTTCTAAAGTTTCTTGGCAGCTCTTTGATTACATATTTATTTATTATAATTTTTTCTTTTGTGGTTAGACCGCGCTACATAAGATCTACTGTCTTAGCCAGTTTTAAGTGCAGTAGCCCCCCCTTGTTTGAGGAGGATATGTTTCAACACCCCCAGAGGATGCCTTAAACCAGGGACAGCACCGAACCCTATATATACACTGCTTTTTCTTATACATGCAAACCTATGATGAAGTTTAATGTATGAATAAGGCACAGTGAAAGATGAACAACAGTAACTGCTAATAAAATAGAACAGCTGTAACAATATACTGTAATAAGAGTCACGTGAATGTGGTCTCTCACAAAATATCTTATTGTACTGTACTCACCTTTTCATTTAAAGGGAGCACTTTACAGCTACTCTCTGGCATATCCGAATGGCCAGCATTGCTGCTTTTGCGATTTGGGGCCATCATTGAGTAAAATGGGATGACTTTAACACAGCACTGCGATACCTGACAGCTGACCTGATACAGAGCCTGCTCCTAAGTGACTAATGGGGTGGGAGCATCTACCATGTGGAGATGCTGGACAAAGGGATGATTCAAACCCTGGGCAGGACAGAGCAGGACAGCATGAGATTTCATTTATTTCTGAAATTTTCCATTTAATATTTTCATATGGCAGTTGACCACAGATAATTGAAACTGAGGAAAGTGAAACCACAGATAAAAGGGGGGTGCAGGGGGCTACTGTATACAGTACAGTATAGTTAAGTACAGATGCTATGCTGTATGGTGAATCTCCAGCACTATAATCCTATATAATAAAAGCCCAGGAACCAAATGGTGGAACAACCGGAACAACCGCTCGACCAGTCGCTATGATGTGCACTGACCACCAGGGGGGGCAGACACTCAACACAGAAGCTAACCCCTGGTGGTCAGTGTGCTCCCACAGTGGGAACTTGGCTGACTGGGATGAGTGGCGGTCCCACAGAGGACCGATCCCTGCAGGCCACGCCCCCCACCAGTTCACGAATCCCATGCACCTGGCCTCTAGTACCTAAATAAAGCACTGTAAAAAAAAATCAAAGCAAGCACAGGACAGGTGCAATTTGAAACAGCTCAGTGGCCTCTATGAGCTTCTCCTTCCTAAAGACTACCTTTCCCAGAGCTGGGATCCTGGGCCTCCGGGTTAGGACCATGAGCTGTGACTTCTCCTTTGCCTACGGTGCACGAAAACACTTCTTTCCTAAGGAAGAAAAGAAGCTCCTACGGCGAGGAGTTGGCCTCTTTGACACTCTGTCTGCAGCAGCCTGCACACCGTCACCCGCTAACCCACCTGCCTGCCTGCTTCTGCCCCCAGATCAGAGTCAGCAGCCTCTCAACGCTGTGACCCACGGTGCAAGTTGGGACCCCATAGATGGTTAGTTTCATATTCAGCCCAAACTCAGCCCGTTTCTGACTCCCACCCCCCTCCTAGCCCAAACCCTTGTCCTTTGGTCACACTTTTGTTTGTGTGTCCCCATCTTTCACCACAATTGGGTTTTAAGCAACTTTGAAGTGGGGAGTTGAATCTTATTTATTGTATATTCTGAACAAGCAAAACTGTTCCCACCAAATCATAATTATTTTGCCCAAGACAGTGGAGTTCCAATTCTGCTACATAAAGCCGAGTGACCTTGGGCGACTTACTTGATCCGAGCTTTTATTACCTGTCCTCTCTAGAGGGGTGATTTGCGTGAGGATGAGATGACATCAGACACGTAGAGCGTTCATGGTAAGAGCGCAAGGAGTGTTAGCCATCATGATTAGGTGCTCAGCCCGTGTGTTTATCAAATGAAATCATTAACGGCGCTCCCTTTTCTGGGCTCTATTTGGCAGTAAATGGGTTGTGTGTGAGTGTTGAGACTGGGATAGGGAAAGGGGAAGGGAAAGGCAGATGGAAGCCCTCAGGTTGCCTTTACCCAAGCCTATTAAGAAGAAAAATTGTCAACTTGAGTTCGGGGTTTAGAAAAAGAACAGTGAGCAGAAAGATAAACGGAGGCGTGTCAGTCTTCTCCCAAATCTAGGGCATCAGCTCATTTCCCTTTTAAAATAAAATAGGTCAGTAAGTGAAATTGTGCGCTCAATCCAAGACACCCCATGTGTATGTCTGAGTGTGAGTGTGTGAGCGCGGAGGGAAGAGAGAGGGGCCAGCTGGGAAGCTTTGAAGGGAAGGCTTTCCCCGTGTCTGTGTCTTTGTAACAAGAGTCTCCTCATGTGATCTCATGTCTTCTCAGATGGGGATGACAGTCATCAGCCAGGCGAATCTTCTGTTCCTGCTCTTTTGTTTGTCTTGTTCAGTAGAGCATCTTGGTTAAGAAATAAAGTCAGAGAGATCTGGCGTCAGCCCAGGGCTGACACTCGCTCTGGGTGATCTGGGACAATTGACCTCAATCTCTTTGAGTCTCAAGATCTTTATACTTACGATGGAGTCAGTATTTCCTACAGTGGTAGGTTTGGGGAGTATTAAGCAACACCATATATATAAAGTGGCATGCACAAAGAAGGTGTTAAAAATAAAAACGCAGCTGCTAGTTGTAATAGCAATAGTAGTTGTAGCCGTAGCAACAGCAAGAGGAGTAGTTGTTACAGTTTTATTAATAGCAATAGTAGTGGTAGAGTAACAATAGTAGTAGTAGTAGTTGTAGTAATAGCTGTAATAACAGTGGTAGTAGATAGTAATTGTGGAAGCAGAAGCAATAGTAGTAATGTAGTAATAATAGTAGCAATAGTGGTGACAATAGTCATAATAATAAAATAGTAGTAGCAGCAGTAGTACTAATAACAAGAGTAGTAGTAGCAATAGTAGTGATAGTAATAGTAGTGTTAGCAGCATCAATAGCAGTAGTGGTAAGATTATGGGTAGTAAAATAATAATGTCAGTGGTATAGTAGTAATAGCGGTGGTGATAGTCATAGTACTTGTATAGTAAAATAATTGTAGTACTAGTAGCAGCAGTATTGGCAGTAACAATAGTGGTGGTAGCAGTAGACATAGTAGTAGTATTAACAGTAGTGGTGCGAATATAGTAATAGCAATAGTAATAGTGCTACCAGCCGTCATAGTACTCATAGTAGTAGAATAGTAGTAGTAATGGCAGCAATAACAATGATAGTAGCAGTAATGATGGTAGTTGACATAATAATAGTAATATTTTCTACTCTGTTCTTCTAGCTTTATTCTCTTACCCATACATTTTTAGCATCTAAGACCATCTTAGGAATTCTTGATACCGTCTCAGTAATTTCGCACATAACAGGGACTTAGTAGAATTAAAATGAGCGATCCTAAAGTTCCTCATGACAACTGAGCATCACGTTAAGGAAACAAAGAAATGCTACTTTATTATACTTTGGTGTCCGGGCTTACTTTTTTTTTAAATTGGGGTTGATTACCAAAAAAAAATTCTTTTGTGGGCCAGCAAGTTATTTGCAAGACTGCCTTAAGCACTGTATCACCTCATCATCTTCTAAAGAGTGTCAATGGCCTTGGGGGGGGAAAAAATCTATGTTTTAGAGTAAATCAAGCCCTAGACAGACAGAAGTGCTGAGTTCTTGAGCTTGAAATCCTCCCCGGCAGACAGCTGCTAACTCTAGTCAAGCGCATCCACTCTTGCAAGAAGATAAAACACTTTGAAAAACTGCCCACCGTTCAACTGTGATCCCAAATCATTTTCTTTTCCCATTGATTCCTTGCTCAAACTTCTGGGGAAATTAATTTGAAAGAAGGTCAGTGTTTTAAAGGGGGGATTGTATTTCCCGCCTGTCTGGTTCAGTCTGTTGGAAGACAATAAGAGCATCAGGAGGTTTTAAGCTATTTCCTTTCCACCAAAATCACTTTCAGTATGAAAACCACATGTGACCTCGGACCCAAACCTATTTACGGGTGTGTCTCTCCCATGTGTCACTGTGAGGATAAGGCCAGACAGGCAAGTTCTGGGGGCACCACTGTTTAAATGGAGGTCACAATAGTGATTTCCGGGTGTGTATAACCCTTGCCATCGGCAACCCTGCAGAGCTGACTTCATTCCTTACAGACGCTGGTGGCAGAGTGTGAGCGGATCTAGAGGCAATGGGAAGCCTTGTGTCCAAAGCCAGTGGTTTCTCTCCACCTGGAATTCATGGAGAAGTTGTCGGAAAAGTCAAAACCAAGTTCTGCGCCTCTGCTTGGGTCCCAGAACTCTGCATGTCTGTCTTGATCAGTAGTTTCAGGCTTCTGACCTCCCTCTGGAAGCTATCAGCACAGGATAAACCTGTGTCCAGCAAAGAGCATTCACCTGAGCCTGAAGCTCCTCCTTGGATCCAAGTTCAACTCAATCCTGCTCCCTGGAACTTTCTGCATCTCTGACACCTAAACTCTGAACCCAGCAAGCAAGAACTATTGGGCAGGCCCAAGCTGACTTCCTTGAGCTACATTTCTTTCCTACTTCACAGTAGTCACTGGCTGATTCTCTCAACGATCAATTGGAATTTGACCCCTGTGACTTTTTATGTTTTTTCTGTATCTACTCATAATTCTTCCTTCAAGCTAGATTATTGGCCCAGGCTCCTTCTGTTCATCTCTGTCCCATTCAGCCTGCATCTGGGTGGCTTAGAACCCATAGCTCATCACTCTGAACAGCAACAGTGATTGGAGATAGACAGTTATTGAAATGTCTGAGGGGAAATTCTATATCCAGCTAAGCTATCAATCAAATGGGAGTCTACAATAAAGATATTTTTAGACATGAAAGGGCCAAAAATATTTATCTCCCATGAATTCTTTTTTTTTGGGGGGGGGGGAGCTTCTGAGTGGATGTACTCCACCAACAGGAAGGAGCAACTAAAGAAAGAGGAAAAAACAGGATCTGAGGAATCCTATATGGCAGACCAGCGATAGTAACCCCAAACGATATTGAGCTACGAACTTAAAGAGCAAACCATCTAATAAAAGTGGTCAGGGAGATGTCATCAGAGGAAAAGGATATGGCATATAGAATGTCTGGGACTGTGTCTGTGCATTTGGAAAATTGTTGATCAGGATTTAACAGAGTAGTTGGGGAATTCAGAAAGATATACACACAAGGAAACTAAACATAGTTCAGCCATGAACAATATTTATACAGTCATCATTATATAAACATTATTATTGATTTAAACAAATATTTTGATATAATTAAACTGAGACATAGTAAATTGAGACAATGAAGGATGGGAAGAGAAATTGGGGAAGTTGATGAAAGAGAGCTAACCCCTCAACCATCATAAACAGAAGCTAATAAAGAATTTCTGAAACTCATGACCCTGGTAATAGAGGTATAAGCATATTATATAGACAAATGGAAGGAAACCCAAAGAAATAGCTGAAAAAGTATGAATAGTTATTTCTGGGAAGCTAGATCTGATCTATTTCACTATAGGCTTTTAAAGATATTTTTTATTTTTATCTATGTCTATGTATCACTTTAATATATATGAAAAAAATAAAAGGTTTGTTGTTAAAATAAAAAATAAAGGAAAATATAAGAAGGGAATGCAAATCACCAACAACCTCACAATCCTGAAATCACCACTATTTGCATTTTTCTGAATTTCCTTAAAATATAATGTGCACTTTTAAAAAATTGATCATTATACATTACTAGAGGCCCGGTGCATGACATTTGTGCACGGGGGGGGGGGTCCCTCAGCCCAGCCTGCACCCTCTCATAGTCCAGGACCCCTGAGGGGTCCTTAGCTGCTGCGCTTGCCAGCCATGAGCCCGGCTTCTGGCTGAGCAGTGCTCCTCCTGAGGGAGCACACTGACCACCATGGGGCAGCTCCTGTATTGAGCGTCTGCCCCCTGGTGGTTAGTGTACGTCATAGCAACCGGTCATTCCACCATTTGGTCAATTTGCATATTAGGGTTTTATTATATAGGATGTGGTTTCCTTATTTTACATAGTCCATCTAGTATTATATCATGGGACTGTCCTTAAAATAGTTCAAAAGTCATTAAAATTGTTTAAGCCATTATTTTAACATCTGTATTATAGTCCATTAAGTAGATTTGCAATAATTTACCTAATCCATCTCTTATTATTAAACATTTAGGTTCTGCCCAATTTTTCACTTTAATTATTTAAAAAGGCCAAAATGAACATTTTTGTACATAAACCTCCTTCCTTATCTCTGATTATTTTTTGAAAAGTGAAAATTACAGGATCAACAATGAGGAAGATAGAAATATTTACTGAGAAACAAGCAGTGAAATTGTTACATGAACTTAAAAAACCCCTGCATAATTGTTATAGATTTTTTAAACACTTCATTTAAAACATCTTCCTTAAATTGCTCATGCCCTGGGGCAAGTCACATCTGCCAACTTTTAGGCTAGACTGCAGTTGGAAAGAATGCTTATTTAGACAATGACTTCTGCACTCAGATTACTGAGAAGAGTTAGCATCATTCACTGATTTGCCCTGGAGATTCCTCAGCTCCTCTTCTCATAGATACTCCCCAGAGAATGTCACTGACTTGTCCAGACCTAGCACTAGACTTGGACATCTTCCTGACGCCTGGTCTCATGCACACTACAGTATCACTTGATTTGAACAGATGAATCAACAGTTAACTCTCTTATTACCTTGACTAGTCACTGACATTTGAAGATGAACCAATAAAACAGACATTTCACAGTCCACCAAAGAGTTTTTGGAGACCTTGAATAATAAGTACATGACTTTCTGAAAGGAAAAATGAGTCACTGATGGAACCAAAATCTATGATTTTTGTCAAATACAAGAGAGGGGAAAAACTCAGTCTTCATTTGGATTGTAGAAGAAGGTCAATTCAAATTATCTGAAGTTTGAATATAAAAGAGAGAAAACTGTAGTTTCTTAAGTGGCTTTTGTTTATGTAATGACCTCAGATTCTTTCTTTTTACTTATGCAAATATTGCAATGGTAGGTGAAATTATTTTTCCCTCTTGCCATGCATCACTGTCAATGGTGCATACTTCCCAGCCCCATTGAGGTTGGGTTGGTCATGTGATTGGTCTTGGCCAATGAGATGTGGGCAAATGTGACAGTGTATGAGTTTAAAGCCCAGGACTTAAAAGGCATCCTGTGTTTCTAATCACCTTCTTTACATTGCTGTCATCATCCGTGAAAGGCCATGGCCCAGATGGTACACATACTGTAAACCTACAATCTATTTGCATCCTAAAGCAGAGCTCTCCAGCCTAACCACAGACCAATGAGCAAAAACAAAAACAACAAAAAAGGTAAATTAATATAATGAAAGAATGTATAATTAGTCAATGTTGTTATAAACCAATGAAATTCTGAGGCTGTTTGTCATGCAGCATTGATACAACAATAACTGACTAGTACACAGAGCTTGCATTTTTGGATCTTCTCCGACATTCTGTGTATTAGTGCCATCCTCAGAAAAAGCTTGTTAATGCTACACAAAGAAGTAATAGTGATTTCCTAAATTATAAACCACATCATAATTAACAGGGTATTTTATAACGTGTTGTTTCATTTAATTCTCGCAACAGAAAATGAAGTCCAGAGGAGCAATATGACTCATATAAAGTCACACGTTGACTAAAGGCAGGTCTGGGGTTTGAACTCAAATCAAATCAATTAAAAAAAAATACAGAACTACAACAAACAGTGATACAAATGGTCCAATGAAATTAAGTTACTAAAATATTGACAATAAATACCCCAGAGGAAGTTATTGCCAGTCGGAATAGAAAACAAGAATGGCATGATGTGATTGGAGAATTGGATTTTCATTGGTAGTCATTTCTTACGTTCCCCTGCATTCAAGGAGCAATCTGACATGTCAATGTTATTTGAAAAGCAAACCTAACATTTCCCAGGGAAATTTTTCCCTTGTGACATCCTGGCTACCACTTTGTGGCCACATAAACTGTCACAGTAAACAACTCAATATATATTTCAAACGTTAATTGCCTTCCCAGGCCTTGGAATTTCTCACTGAGCTCACTCACAAGTTTTATTGAGGGCATAAAATTTATTGTGTTGACGTACCCTTTAAAGTGCTGAATTCATCAAGGCCAAACCAAGTCTGTCTGACTTTATGAAGAGCGAGTCAAAGTTTTCTGGGGGTTTTTTTTTGGAAGTTTTATTCCATACATCTCCTTTACATCACAAATTAAGCCACTAGGAAAAAAAAAAGCCAACACTTTTTAAAAGAAATGTAATCATCCTTTTCCAGGCCATTCCCGCACAACTGGAATGAAGCCGCATTATCTACTCTGAAGAGGTCTGGGCCTCAGAGCCAGACAAAGGGATCACAGTCTGTGTTTGCCGTGTCTCTGTGTGGCAACCCAGAGCCAGGGAGGCCCCTCAAGGTTTTCAGAAAACATGAGGATCTTTAAGATTTTTGCTATGGGACTTCCTGATTTGTTGAAAGAGAAATTTATTGCTACACGATTCCCTAAAATCATTCCAATTTTTGCCTCGAAGAGGCGTTGTTTGCAACGCACATGTTGACGTGCCGGGTGATGAGTATCTTAACATATATAGTGAGTGACCCCAAAAGATACAGGAAAGCCGCACCTTCTGTGAAGGGCTTCGCAGAATGAATAGGAGATGGCAAAGGCAACAGGATGCTTCTGGAATAGGCACAGATATATATGCAACAAAACATAGTCTCATAAGTTGTTGACAACAAATACCATTCAAAGGTTACAAAACCACCAATGAATAAACAGCATAACAGGAGGTCTCAGCCCAGGGATAGTAATCAGAAATCACACATCAATTTCACTCCCTTACTTACTTGAACACTTGTGTATTAGGAACTCTGAAGCTAGATGCCTGGGTTCAAATCTGGGCTCCATCACGTACATGTGGCATCACCTTAGGCAAATTAACTCTTTTTTGTCTCAGTTTTGCATCTACAAAATGATGATATGATAATACTTTCCTCATAGGGTTATTATAAAGGTAAAGGAAGTTAGTGAATTCTCAAATCTCAGCATGATCATTGTGGTAATGATGTAGTGGGAGTAAGGAAACAAAGAAAACATTCAAGTTTCCCTGGAAGCTTACATTCTAGTCGTGACAATAACCCACTGCACAGACGATCACAGTCCAGTGTGAAACTGCTTGAAAAGCCATAACAGGGACTCCTCAGGATGGCTATTCGGATGAATGCAGAATATTTGCCTGGATACAATGGTATCTGCCCCCCTTATCAGTAGAGAGGCAAACTCATACCCACAGATGGTCACACCCATTTGGCTCTAAAGTTATCTGCTGCTGTGTAACAAATTACCCAAACCTTAGTAGCCTTAAAAAAGCAAACCTTAAAACCTTAGTGGCCTTAAAACAGCAAATATTTATCACCTCACAGTTCCTGTTCGATCAAGAACCAGGAAGTAGCTTGGCTGAGGGCCTCTGGCTAAAGGTTGCTGATGGGGCTGTAGCTAAGCTCTCAGCCAGGGCGGCAATTTCAGCTGCAAACTCAACCTGGGGCGAAGGGGACATCCATACCCAAGGTCGCTCCATGGATTTTTGCCAGAGCCCTCAGTCCTTGCCATGTGGATGTCTACGTACAGCTGCCTCATGAAATGGAAGCTGGTGCTGCATGGAGTGAGTGATGAGGGAGGGAGGGAGGGAGAAGGGAGGGAGGGGGAAGGGAAGACTGAAGAGGCCGGGAGCACACACCGTCAGAGGAATCTTAGTGGACAGGGAAGGCTGAGCATGGCATAGACATTGGTCTGGAGCCCGCCATTGTTTCTGGACACCCTGGGAAGAATCCGTTCTCTTGCCTTCTCCAGCTGCTAGTAGCCACCTGCATTCCTTGACTTGTGTCCCCTTACTCCTCTCCAAAACCAGCATTCGCTTCTTTAAGTCTCTTTGTCTTTGACCCTCCTGCCTCCCTCTTATAGGGACTTACATGGGGCCACCTAGAGTACCCAGGATAATTCACACACACACACACACACACACACACACACACACACACCTACCTCAAGCTCCTTAATTTAATCTATCTGCAAAGTCCTTTTCCCTATGTAAGGTGAGATATTCAGAGATTCCAGGAATTAGCATGTGGGCATCTTTGGGAAACCATTATGCTGCTGCTATCACAGTGTACACTTAACTTTTTAAGAAGCTGCCAACTGTTTTCCACAGTGCTTACACCATTTTACACCCCTACCAGCAGTATATGAGAGTTCCTCCCCCTCACCAAGACTTGGTATGGTCAGGCTCTTTCATTTTAGCATTTCTAGTAGGTATGCGGTGGTATCTCATTTCTGGCTTTAATTTTCATTTCTCTCCAAGTAAAAAGAATGCTGCATATCTTTTCATGTGCTTATTTGCCATGTGTATATCTTCTTTGGCAATGTGGCTGTTAAATCTGCTGCCCATTTTTAATTGGGTTGTTTGTTTTCTTCTTATTAAATTTTAAGTGTTCTGTCTGTGGCTTATCTTTTCATTCTTTTAACAGACTTACTTATAATAGCCAAAACTAGAAACAGCCCAAATGTTCAACATGTAAATAGATGAATAAAGTGTGGTATATCCATCCTAGAAAAGGCTATTCTATAATTTAAAAAAAAGAATAAACTATTGATACTCCCAACAAGATGGATTGCTCTTGAACCAACCATGAGTGCAAAGAAGCTAGACATTAAACAGCACATGCTGTATGATTTCATTTATATAAAACTCATCTACAAATTCATCTACAAATACAAACTCATCTACAATGACAGAAAGCAAATTAGTAGTGGCATGGGGTGGGGGCTGGTGAGGTGAGGTGGGGAGGTACAGAAGGGAGATTACAAAAACAAACAAAGAAGCTTTTGGGATGAGAGAAAGGTTCATGGTTACATAAGTCAAAGGTTATCAAAGCATACACTTGAACTATGTGCAGTTTATTATATTCCAATTATACTCAAATAAGCCTGTTATTTTTAAAGGAGACTTAAAAGATTTACTAACTAAATGCAACACATAGATATTATTTTAATCTGGATTTAAACAAATCAACTATGAAAGAAACGGAGTCAAGAAAATTTAGACACTGGATAGAAATGATTTTAAGAAATTAGTGTTGTCCAGCCTGTGTGGCTCTGTGGTTGAGCATCGACCTATGAACCAGGAGGTCACAGTTCAGTTCCTGATCAGGGCACATGCCTGGATTGCAGTCTCTATCCCCAGTATGGGGCATGCAGGAGGCAGCCAATCAATGACTCTCTCGTCATTGATGTTTCTATCTCTCTCTCCCTCTCCCTTCCTCTCTCTGAAATCAATTAAAAATATTTTAAAAAAAGAAATTTGTATTAATTTTGGGGTGTATTATCAGGGCAACTTGGTAAAATTTTTCAGTCCTTAGCTCTCAAAGATGTGCACTGAAATCATTAGCTGGTGAAGTGATACGATTTCTGGGAGTTTCTCTAAATGAATGCATGCATGTAGAGAATATTGCCAATAATATTGTAATGACTATGTATGGTATCAGATGTATACCAGACTTATTGGGGGATCACTTGTAAGTTATATGAATATCTCATTACTATGTTGTACACCTGAAACTAATAGAATATTGTATTCAACTGTACTAAGGGCTTTTTTAAAAAGAGAATCCATGCATGGTGGGAGGAGCGAGTGGGGGTGGATCCAAAATAAGACTGGCCACCTGTTGATAATCGCAGAGCTGGGTGATGGGCACATCAGGGTTTGTTACACTTTCCTCTCTACCTTCATGTGTATTCCACGACCTCTGTCGTGTACAGTTAAAATATTTAAAATTTTAAAAATATTTGTTGAATGAATGTTGAGCTCAGAAAGGTATATTTTGACTCAATAGGAGACTGATAGTTTCTGAAAACAACGCCTTTCTGAAAGTGGCGTGAGCGCCTCTGGGATATGGAGATTGGCTGGAGGGAAGCAGGAGGCACTGGGAGGCGGGAACGCTTCCTGCGGAGCAGAGGATGACCTACGACCTGGGGGCCAAAGCTGGCCTCCACCCACGAGGGAAGAATGGTAAAGACCATTTTAAAATTACTTTTTAAAGTTTTAAAGTAATGTTTTCTGGCATGTGAAAACGACATGAAATTTAATTTCAGGGTTTGTAAGTCAAGTTTCATTGGAACGTAGCCGCGTCCATTTGTTTGTGTGCAGCCTCTGGCTGCTTCCGTGTCACGGTAGCAGGGTTAAGTAATTACATCAGGGGCTGTGTGACCCGCAGCACAGAAACTGTTCACTACCTGGCCCTTTATAGGAAAAGCCTGTTTATTCTTGATAGGGGAGATAACCTTGAACCCTGAACGTGTTCTCCTTGCCAGACCGCACTGCAGTGGTTCAGGAGACGGTGTGAGTGGAAAAAGCAGGAGGTGAACACATCCAGCTGTAGGCTCTGCCCCTCCCACCAAAAGGCACCCCAAGGATCAGGGGGAGATATTATGCTCGATTCAGAGCAATACATGCATTTTCATTTCTGGGAACATAGTGAGTTTGAACTTTCAGGGGTCAGGGTTGATACTTGGTCTCAGGGCCCAGCCATCTTCTTCTGGTGGACATTGATAGAGTTGATACACAGGTTTATAGAACAAAGGGTAACTCTTCACCCTTATCAATGGGACTCCATCCGCCATGTTCACTGCCATATTCCATGCCTGGAGAAGTACCTGGCACATAGTAGGCCCTCAGAGTGTTGAAGGAATGAAAGTCACAGCATTTAATATCATTTTTTCTTGCACAGTGTAAAAGCTCTGTATGCTGATTTGAGGCTTCTTCACACCGGCATAAACATAACACCTGGAAGTGATATGACATGAGTACTGAGGGAGTCTTGCCTACCATGATTTCTGTACAAATCAGAATGAAGTTCAGCTCCCACTCCAGAAGGCAGCCGCTGTTCAGAGTTCTGCGAGTCATTTACACACACTTTTTTCCTTTGTGATGAGTAACAATGCGCTGTGGCTCACCCTCTCTGTTCTTCATGTGTGCAAAAATGGGGGAGCATCATGGGTTGTTGTGATGACCAAGTGAGAATAAGTGTGAGACAACAGCGCACAGTATCTAAGAGCAAAAACAATCTCAGTTTCTCTCTGTTCTCAGTGACATTCCCCTTTTCCACAATCTGCATAAAAGTGAATGGCAGTATCAGCCACAATAACCAAAATATGGAAACAACCCAAGTGCCCATCAACAGATAAGTGGATAAACAAAATGTGGTATGTAGAGTCAATAGAATACTTTACATGCCACATTGTAGATGAACGTTGAAGGTGTGCTAAGTGAAAGAAGCCACACCCAAAGGGCCACATGTTATGTAATTTCATTTATATGAAATATCTAGCATAGGCAAATTCTTAGAGGCAGAAAAGAGGTTGGAGTCTCCCAGGGGCTGAGGAGAGGAGGGAATGAGGAGTGACTGTTTAATGGGGTGATTAAAAAGCATAGAAGTTGATAGCAGTGATGGTTGCACAACATGGTGAATGTCCTAGCACCACGACATAGATATGTATTTTACCACCCATAAAGGCTTTGGAAAGGGAAGAGCCCCAGAAATATAAGACACTGATTCAAGGGACCTGGAACCAGAATTTCTGGACTTGAATCCCAACTCTGCGGCCTGTATAACGTCAGGCAGCCCTTATTCATCCCACTCAATTTCTCTCCTGAATATGGGGATGAGAACATAACCTCATTTCCCACATGCTGTAGGTGGTCCCGGAGCAAAGTCATATAAGCACCGAGAAGAGTGCCTGCATGTAGTGAGTGCTCAGTAAGCGTGGGTGAGTCGTTGCAAGGCTACTGCCGATAAGTGATTCTGCCCATACCTACTCGTAGCACAGGGTTTCTCACCTCCTCACAGGTAGCATTAGGGGTGAATGATTCTGTATTGTGAGGCTGTCCGTGCACTGCGGATGTTTAGCAGCATCCCTGGCCTCCCCCCCACTAGATGTCAATAGCACACACACCCTCCCCCCCCCAAAAAGTCATGACAATAAAAAATGTCTTGGCATTGCCAAATCTCCCTAGGAGAGCAACATTGCCCTGGGTTATAAACCACTGTCTTAGCATCACCCAATTGCAGAGTTGGAAGGGGTCTTAGATGTTACCTATTCTGGCGACTTCCAGACTCTTTTGACCATGGCCCATTACACGTGTACATGTGTGTATATTCATATTTATCAAAAGTTTCACAATACAAGATATGCCCTTGCTGTCCACAATGTAATACACTATATTTTGATCCTATTGTTTTCTATTTCTTCCCCCCTCAACGCCCCCACAAAAAACCATGGTCATGGCTCTTTAAAATAATTTCATAACCCACTTATAGGTTGAACCTACAGATTGAAAAATACTGATCTAGTCAACTTTATTTCACCAAGGGCCAAAGAAACATCCAGACATGCCAGACCCCAGGCCCACCACGTCACTCAGCCTACCTACCAATGAGCACTGCAGGCTGACTCTCGTGAGCTTTCCAGCTCCCAAAATGGGCCAAGATTCCAGGCAGGGCAAAGGAAATCAGCACCCCGACCCTCTCCTCACTTTGGATATATATATGCATAACATACACAACACATTTAAATGGAAGTCATGAGAGTAGAAAATATACAAGACCCCTTCCAACTGTGCCATTTAGTGATGCTAAGACAGTCGTTTTAAAACCAGATAGATATAAAATTGGAATAATTGAGGGGAAAAGTTTAATTGGAAGGGATCATGTCACATTCAAATTGAATTCACATTAAAAGCATTCTCTCTCTCCCTCTTTGTCTCTCTCTCCTCCCTCTTTCTCTCCCTCTCCCGTCCCTTTATAGCAAGCAGCAGGTTGAGAGGGACTCTTAGCCCTCCCCTGAAGACCTGCCTTAGCCAGCAGGCCTCAGAAATTTAACACCCTGCACAGCACCTAGAGGACAGCCAAATCCTGCCCTGGGCCAGCGGGGACGTTGTCGGAAGGAGAGCTTTTAGATGCAATCAGCCAACCTATTTTTTATAATCTACTCTAAAGAGATCGGAGGGGCAGCCAAAAGGACCTTTTCTAAGAAGAGAAATATTTCTTCTTGTAAAATAAAAAAGGCTGAATCACAGAATCCTTTCACAAAGCACTCCCTGCATAGTGTGTTTTTCTCCAAAAAGTTACTCACCTGAGGTTAATGGTGAATCATAACCACTGGCATTTACTGAGTGCTGCTAAAGGCAAGGCCCCGTGCTAAGTCCTTTATGTGATTGTGTCACCGTGGGAAGCACTTTAGGAGACAGGTGGCATTATCACCATCCCCATTCTGTAGGTGGAGATACCGAAACTCAAAAAGCTGGCACGACTTGCCTTAAGTAACATGGCTTCCCCATGGCAATGCTGAGAGGTAAGCCCAGTGGAGTTGCCAGAGGAAGCATATAAAAATACAGATGCTTCTTGCAGGGACATTCTTATATTAAAAAAAGTATTTGTTGCCAGGCTGGCAGGGCTCAGTGGTTGAGCGTCGACCTATGAACCCGGAGGTCATGGTTCGATTCCCGGTCAGGGTGCATGCCCAGGTTGTGGGCTTGATCCCCAGTGAGGGGGGTGCAGGAGGCAGCCGATCAATGATTCTCTCTCATCATTGATGTTTTTCTCTCCCTCTCCCTTCCTCTCTGAAATAATTTTTTTAAAAGTATCTGTTGTAAAAAAATAAATTTTTTTAATCTGTTGCTTATATGAAATTCAAATGTACTATGCTCCCTGGTTTGTATCTGGCAGCCCTAGGCCCCAGTATTGAATGCAGAGCTCTCACTCTAACCACTGTCCCTGAGGCTCTCAAGGGACCCGCAGCATCACCATCACATGGGAAATGGCTGGAAATGCAGCTTCTCGGGCTCCACGCAGACCTACTGAGTCAGAAATGGTGGGTAGGGCCCCCAAGTCTGGGTTTTTGCCGGGGTCCAGCCCCAGCGGGTCCAGGGGTCCCCAAAGGTGTGGACGGAGTCGGCGAAGAAGGAATGACATGGAGACAACGTTCAGTTGATCAGTAGCCTTGCCAGGATCTCCAGCCACAATCTCCAGCCAAGCTCTGTGTCCATGTTCTCTTGCTAGGTTCTCCAGCCAGGTTCTCCAGGTTCTCCAGCCAGGTTCTGTTTAGGTTCTCCATCCAGGTTCGGTCCCTAGGTTCTGTGCCCAGGTTCTCCAGCCAGGTTTGGTCACCAGGTTCTAGTCAGGTTCTCTTGCCATGTTCTATCCTGGTTCTGTAGCCAGGTTCTGACTCTAGGATCTTCATCCAGGTTCTCTCGCTGATTAATTACCCGCCTGGCACTTAGTGAAGGGGTTATATTCCCTCCCTAACTTCAGGGGAAAATCTCTACCTGGGGAAACAACCTTTCTCAGAGAGGTGACCTTGGTTAAAACACAGCGCCAAGAAGGTGAGCAAACATATTAAGAACAGTATGCCATATGTGCCAGGTCCCTTGAAACAGCAAGGATGGACTGGCTCCTGGCAGGTTTTAACAACCTTCCCGAGCAATTCCAATGCACACTCAATTTTGAGCGCCACTGGAGAAGGCTCTACCTCCCTCCATTGTTCTAAGGCAGGTAGAGACACGGTCAAGCTTTTAAAATCAGCCCCCCCTGAACCTGAATCTCAAGGTTTCCTCAGGACTTCATCTCTCTTTTTTCTTCTTCTTTATCCAGTCAAGTCCTATATACATCAACCCTCAATTTTCTGTGCAAATTTAACAATATAATTCCTGAATCACACTCTGGAGTCTGCCTGGTTCTTCCTCATAGAACTTCATTCATTCATTCATTCATTCAGGCAGGCAGGCAGGCAGGCAGGCCCTCAGTCATTCGGCAAAGCTCTATTAAGTGTCTATTATGGGGCAGGCTCTGTGGTGGGCACTGAGCGCATTTTTCTTCCCGTTAAAGTTGCTTATTTCCACTCACCCGTTTTCTGCCTTAGATTAGGAATTTCTGGGGGGCTGGGTGTGGGGGAGGAGAAGCCTTTTTAATATCTGAGACCCTAGTTTCTAGCCAAAGGTCACACGATGTTTAACAGAATTGAATGGCAGAAATGTGAAAAGAATTCTCTCTCACACACACCCATTTTTCATTCAAAGTTCTGGAGGTTTGAGAATGCTGCCTGCCTGGCTCCCCAAGGGAAAACCATGAAAACAGCCCTGCTATTCCGCTGAGCGTGTCCAGCAACTCGGCA
>NW_006285312.1:85705-90507 GCF_000327345.1 Myotis davidii
TTGTGTTTCAGAGAGGAGGAGTGTTATTCAGAATCCACCGCCAAGAGCTCACCAGCTTTTCCTTCTGTCACTCAAAACAACCATCCTGACTTCCTGCTCACTGAACGGAGGGCTGAGAGTTGGGATGGTTAAGAGGTATAATTGGAAGCGGCATTTTTACAGCCACCACACACACACACACACACACACACACACACGCACACACACACACGCACACGATGCCTTTAGTATTGAAATTTGCCAAGGGCCGATCACATGCCTTCCGTCAGGGAAGATTCATCCTAGGAAACGATGTCAAAGCCCCTCTTAAGGGAGAACCCGCATCTGCCAGGGCTCGGGGCTGGCAGGTGAGGTGGCAGTTTGGAACGGGGGTCGCCCAGAGCTGGGTTGAGCCAGCGCTGCTTTTCAATAGGTTGGAAGGACAGGGCTGAGGAGCAGGTACACCGTGACAGTTGTCCCAGCCTGGAACCTGCTTCACACGCCGCCCTTGTGCCCTGATCCCCACTCTCCTTCGGGTCTCCGCTTAAATGTCACTCCCTAAAACCGGGTCAGGTCCCACCCTTCGCCTCCCACGTGGCCTTCCTGAAGGCTGTCACAGTCAGGCCTGAGTTGCTGTTGCTCGGTCCACAAGGCCTGCCTCCCGACTAGAATCTAAGCCCCGTTAGGAGCGAGAGCCTGTCCTGTTTGTACCTCGTCCATTCTCCACCTTTCGCACAATCGTAGGTTCTCTATCATTGTTGAAATGATTGAATGAATCACAGATCAGTCACCCACGAAAAGTGTGACCTTGGGCAAGTTATTCAATTTCTCTCCTGAAGCCTCGCTTTGCTTATCTATGTGATGGAGATAAAAACAGTGCCCTGCCTCTTCGGGGTGCT
This sequence comes from Myotis davidii, assembly GCF_000327345.1. NCBI lineage: Eukaryota > Metazoa > Chordata > Mammalia > Chiroptera > Vespertilionidae > Myotis > Myotis davidii. The sequence continues at coordinate 86,584 of NW_006285312.1, forward strand.
GTCCGACAGAACGAGGTGTGTGTGTAAAAGATAAAGCCCAGGGCCTTGGCACACAGCCGGTAGTCAATGAAGGATAGTCACTGCCGCTCTGAGCTATGTTTGTCACCCAAACATAGGTTATGGACACCTAGGACATTAGCTGTATATAGAAGGCACTTAACAAATTTATGTCAAATTAATATAGTACATTTTACAGGCATCACCCCAGTTACCCCTAATAGTAAACGCTGTGTTGTCACTATGTCGCTCGCGTCCCCACTTCACAGGAACACCAGCAGAGGTGCAGTGACGTTGAAACGTGTCCAATCCCCCACTGCCCTGCCAAGCGGCAGAACTAGAGCTTGAGCCCATTTGCTGAAGCAGACCACCAGACTTCCACCCAAGTTCTTTGTCCTCTGTAAGCCTTGTTTGTGTATCTGAAATCTATATATATATAAAAGCCTAAGCAACCGTTAAGACTGGCTGGTAGCTATGATGTGCACTGACCACCAGGGGGCAGATGTTCAACGCAGGATCTGCCCCCTGGTGGTCAGTGTGCTCCCACAGCCAACCTCCCATGACCAGCCAACTTCCCCGTGATTGCTCTCCCTCCACCCGCACCCTGCTCCTGCCAGTTGGCCCCAATCAGGAGTGGACCAGATGGCCCTGATCGCCAGCCAGGCCGAGAGACCTCACCTGTACACGAAATCATGCACCAGGCCTCTAGTATAAGATAAAAACCAGACAAAGCAAAGACCCTAGCTCAGTTGTTCCCAGAGGTACCCCCCAGAGCCAGCGCTCCAGGAGAACAGTGGGGGAAATGCTTCCAAACCCATTGGCCTTGCACACGTAGAGTTAGGAGAAACGATTACACTTGAAATGCTCATTCGCACTGCTTGGCTGCATGGGAGGGCTCTGTGAGGCCTCCTTCCTGGACTTAAGACCCAGTCAATGGCAATGGGCTGAAAGGGGAGGCAAAAAAGGAAGTCTGGGGGGTGCTGTCCTTATGTGGAGGTGCAGCTATCTCTGGATTGAGACAAGCACAGTTGGTTTTCTGGCCCATTTCTTGGAGCGGATTAAGCATCTCTTGGTGCTTTCATTCCCTACTTCTTTGTTCCTAAGCACTCCACTTCCTTTTCACAGATGTGAGGTCTGTTCTCGGCAACTGTCAGCGGGGCATGATGCTCTGAGGCCCCCAGGTCTCTGTGCTTCACTTCCTCCTCTTTTCTCTCTTGCAAGCCCCAAACAGAACAAACTCCCAGCATCAATGTTTCCCAGCCAGAATGTAATTAAATCTCTTCGGCCTACATTTTGAATCAAGACACATTTGGGAATGGGATCTTGGCAACTGGCTTACTGGGTCCCAGAGGTTGCGGGTCTGTTTCCATTTGTGATTGACATTCACGTACCTCTGTCAGAATTAGTAGCCATCAGTCAAGCAGAAAGTTATTATCAGGCGGCACTGAGCAAACTCCAACTCCAAGTGGAATGGAGGTTTTTCTATAATGCATGTCTGAGTAATTTAACTAATCGCTGCATTCAGCCTAGCTGAAGTTGTTTTTCTCCTCACACATAAGCAAGCAGAAATCTGGAAAGTCATGGGGGTTGCATGTGCAAATTAATCTTTGGATAGAAATTTAACCTGTGGAAGTAATTAAATCCTCTCTGTGTCTTTTGAGCTGTTGATTTCTAGTCTTTCAACCTGCTTTTCTCAATCTGTGTCATATAGAGGTCTATGCCAGGAATTTAGACGTAAGCAGACAATGATAGGAGAATGCTTACGGAAAAGAAGGAAGCCACCCATTTATGCCATTTGGCAATTTCTAAAATTATCACCCTATTCTACTGTCCTAGAAAATGCTTTTCTCACATTATAATATGCCTCTTGGCCTCTGGCCATTTTTACCATGTATATTTGCAGCAAAAAGGTAAGGTTTCTCCTTAGATCAGAGAAAACTATCATTTAGAGAATGCAATGATTGAAATGTGACTATATTATAAAATGCTCAACCCAGCATGCACTGGGGCAGGCATTCCTTGTAGACAATATGGGTTTCACTCATAATTTTACAAATACATCAGCCCTTCTCCCAAGAGATTACGAACAGAAAGAAGCTAAAATGGCTTGTCCAAAGAATTATTCTCAGAATCACATATAAGAGGGAGCACAACAGAACAAATGGGCCAAGATCAGAATTCAAGATTTTCATTTCTGAAAATATCAGAGGAGAAGCACATGGGTTTGGACCTTTCACATTGCAACGTTCCTGAGTGTATTTTGGCACCAGGCAAACCTAGATTGAGTCCAAGCTCTGCCTTTTACTGACTTTGTTGAAGCAAATTACTGAACCTCTCTTGGCCTTAGTTTTCCCATCTGGGAAATGGGGGTAATAATTGCATCTAACTCATAGGATTACTATGAGGATTTAATGAGGTTTAAATTATTGAAGTATGTAAAGTGCTTCACCCAGGACTCACCCCTTAGAGAGGTCCAATGTCTGTTACTAGTACTAGTATTACTAACATTAATGGTTCCAAAAGTCATTATTGTTTTCATTGTATTTATTACTATCAATGATATCTATTGGTCCCTGAAATGAGGATTTTTTCCAGTTTTATCAAAGTATATTTGACATATAACATTGCATAAGTTTAAGGTGTACAACATGATGATTTGATGCATGCATGCATTCAAAACACTTAACACAATGAACTTAGTTAACACATTCTTCACCTCACGTAATTACTATTTGTTGTTGTCATAGTGAGAACATTTAAGCCCTACTCTCACAGCAACTTTTTAAGTATACAATAGCAGGGGTCCTCAAACTACGGCCCGCGGGCCACATGAGGCCCACTGAAGACATTTGGTTTTTTTACTTCAAAATAAGATATGTACAGTGTGCATAGGAATTTGTTCATAGTTTTTTTTTTAAACTATAGTCCAGCCCTCCAACGGTCTGAGGGACAGTGAACTGGCCCCCTGTTTAAAAAGTTTGAGGACCCCTGCAATACAATATTGTTCATTGTTGTCACCATGCTGTATATTATACTGCCAGAACTTACTCATCTTATAACTAAAAGTTTGTACCTTTTGACCAATATCTCCCCATTTCCCCACCCTTCCAGTCCCTGGCAACCACTAATTTACTCTCCATTTCTATGAGTTTTGGGTTGGTTTTTTTCCACATATAAGTGAAATCATACAGTATTTGTCTTTTTCTGCCTGGCTTATTTTGCGTAACATGATGCCCTCAAGGACCATCCATATTGTTGCAAATGTCAGGATTTCCTTCTTTTCTAGGGCTGGATAGTATTTGATTGTGTGTATATACCACATTTTCTTTATGTATTCACCAGTCGATGAACACTTAAGTTGTTTCTACATCTTCACTGTGTAAACAATGCGTTAATGAACATTACAGGGTGTGCATAAATCTCTTTGAGATAGATTTCGTTTCATTTGTATATATGCCCAGAAGTGAACTGCTGGGTCAGATGGCAGTTCTTTTTTAAATTTGTTTGTGAAACCTGCGTACTGTTGGCTGTACCAATTTACATTCCCACCAATAATTCCCTTTTTCCCCACATCCTAGCCGGCATTTGTTATCTCTTATCTTTTTTATAATAGTCACTCTAACAAGTGAGGTGATATCTCATTGTGGTTTTGAATTGCATTTTCCTGACAATTAGTGTACGTGCTGGCCATTTATTTGTTTGTCTTCTTTAGGAAACTGTCTATCTAGGTCCTTTGCGCATTTTTAATTAGATTGTTTCATTTTCCTGCTATTGAGTTGTATCAGTTCTGTATATATTTTGGATATCAATTCCTTATCAGATATTTGGTTTGCAAATACCATGTCCCTGGATTGAGGATTCATTTCAAAGCCTCATAGCTTTATTAGGACATTGATAGAACGGCCATTGCAGCATGGCCATGAGAAA
>NW_006285312.1:90549-105756 GCF_000327345.1 Myotis davidii
TTGTTCCAGAATTAAGCATCTTTCTATGAAATAAATGCGAGATTGCAGAGGATTTTGAAAGCCATTTGTTTCCGTGTATAATTTTTTTAGAAAATAACACGTTGTTATGATAAAAATGTTACCTTTTCCTTGTCTATAAAAATGTAGAGAATGCTAAATACTAGCAGATCCTCCACCAGATACCCTAGGACCCCTTTTACCATTCTTCCCCAACCTTGGTAAGCTTTTGAGTCCAATGGCCTGCACCTGAGATTAGGGGATGGGTGGATGGGGGAAAGGGACTACCCTCAGGCTATCAGGGCAACTTTATCCAGAGGCCTGGGAGTTTAAACCCCCTCCACCCCTCTCTCTCTCTCTGAACCCCAACTCTGTCCCCTTTTCCCCCCACAGGGCCCAGGGTAGTCTTTGGCCAGTGACTGCTGAGTGAGGGAGTTTGAAAGCCCAGTCTCCTTGCCTTGGGTTAGAGAAAACCTGAGGTGTAATTTACACCCCAAAGTTGCTCTGAAGGATCATGCTGGAGTTGCCCCCGTGGGAGTTGACCTGAAATTGCATTCTTCCTTTTGCTTCCTCACCTTTTCTACCCTGCTTCCTCCATCTCTCACCAGTTTCTTCTGGAAGCACATCCCTAATAAATCGGTTGACATAAATCCTTATCTCAGGACTGCCTCTAGAGAGTCAGATCTAATATAACCTCTATTAATAATGGCATCTAACCTTCCCAGTATGCGCCGTATATGGATAACTCACAATCTCCAGGTAACTGTGAAATTGCATAGTACATATTTTTAATTTAAATAGTTATCATTACCATCTTTTCATGTCCACAGCTATGCTTCAACAGCATGTTTCTAACAGCCACCGGGTATCCCACTGTATGATTGTGCCATGTCTTGCTGTTTATCACTATATAATTATGCTGGGTTGAACATCTTTGCAGGCAAATTTTTGTTTCGGTCCACTTGTTATTACTCTGTCTGAAAATACTGTTCCTGGGTCAGATGGTAGCCCATTTATAAGAGTTATGATTCTTATTTTCAAATGCCCCACAAAAAGATTGGACCAATTCACACTCCTGCTAGTACTGTCCTTGGTCTCCATCCCTACCCCTTCCTCCCTCTAAAAGACAAATGCCTGTGAGAAACTCTGCAGCTTGGATAATGCTAACAGGAACTTTGGTCTTCAAACTGGTCTGACTGCCACCTCCTCTGCCTTAACTAAGCTGAGACTTATTCATATTTTTCATTTCATGTGAATTAAAATAACTCTTCCTAAAAGACTTACACTTCCTGATTTTTGAACTTATTACAAAGCTACAGTTATCAAAAGTGTGTGGTACTGGCATTAGGACAGACATATAGACCAGTGCAATAGAATAAAAAGCACAGAAATAAACCTTTGCATATATGGTCAAGTGATAGTATATCAAGGCCATTCACTTGGTAAATGCCAGTCTTTTCAAAAAATGGTCCTGGGCAAATTGGATATTCAAAATTCAAAATAAAATTGTTGGACTCTTACTTTATACCAGATATAAAAATTAACTCAAATGTATCAAAAACCTAAATATAAGTGCTAAACCTATACAAACTCTTGGAAGGAAACATAGGGGAAACACAGTGTCATAAAGACACTGGATTTGGCAATGGATTTTTGGATATGACGCCAAAAGCACAGGCAACAAAAGGAAAAAATGCTATGTATCAAAAACTTAAATATAAGTGCTAAACCTATACAAATTCTTGGAAGGAAACATAGGGGAAGTCTTTATGACACTGGATTTGGCAGTGGATTTTTGGATATGATGCCAAAAGCACAGGCAACAAAAGGAAAAAATGCATGAACTGGACTTCATCAAATTAAAACCTTTTAGGCATCAAAAGACATTATCAAGAGAGTGAAAAAACAACCCACAAACAGAGTTAAAACCAACCCACAAAGAGGAAATATTTGTAAATCAATTATCCGAATCCAGAATATGTAAAGAATTCCTAGAACTCAGCAACAAAAATGAATGACCCAATTCAAAAATGGGTAAAGGACTCAAACAAACATTTCTCCAAAGAAGATACATAAATGACCAATAGACACATGAAAAGACACTCAACATCATTAGTCATTAGGGAAACACAAATTAAAACCACAATGAGATAATATTTCACACCCACTAGGATGATTATTAGCAAATAAAATGAGTGCTGGAAGGATGAAGGGAAACTGGAACCCTAGTGCCTTGCAGGTGCAAATGTAAAATGGTGCAGCCACAATGGAAAACAGTTTGGCAGTTCCTCACAGTTGAACATGGAACTACCAAAAGAACTAAAAGCAGGGACTCAAACAGACACTGGCACACCAATGTTCATAGCATGAAACCTTGCCATCTGCAACAATATGGATGGACCTAGAGCAGCCGTGGGCAAACTACTGCCCACGGGCCAGATCCGGCCATTTGAAATGAATAAGACTAAAAAAAAAAAAAAAGACCGTACCCTTTTATGTAATGATGTTTACTTTGAATTTCTATTAGTTCACACAAACACTCCATCCATGCTTTTGTTCCGGCCCTCCGGTCCAGTTTAAGAACCCATTGTGGCCCTCGAGTCAAAAAGTTTGCCCACCCCTGACCTAGAGGGTACTGTGCTGAGTGAAATATGTCAGACAGAGGAAGACAAAATGACAGATGATTTCACTTATATGTGGGATCTAAAAATCAAAATAATTGAAGAAGCAGAAGAGAAACAGACTCGTAGATACAGAGAACATTTTGATGGTTTTCAGATGGGAGGAAGATGGAGAGGGTTGGTTAAAAAGGTGAAGGGATTTAGAAATACAAATTGGTAGTTAAAGAATTCTAATGGTCACGGGGATGTAGAGAACAACATAGAGAATATACATTTTAATCCTATATAATAAAAGGCTAATATGCAAATCGATCTAACGGCAGCACACCTGGTCGCGAATACACGCACTGACCACCAGGGGGCAGACGCTCAACGCAGGAGCTGCCCCCTGGTGGTTATTGTGCTCCCACAGGGGGAGCCATGCTCAGCCAGAAGCCAGGCTCATGGCTGGCGAGCACAGCAGCGGTGGTGGGAGCCTCTCCCACCTCCAAGGCAGGCAGACATCCCCCGAGGGGTCCCAGACTGTGAGAGGGCACAGGCCAGACTGAGGGACTCCCCCCGCACCACCACCAGTACACAAATGTCATGCATGGGGCCACTAGTAACTATATATGGTGTCAGATGGGTACGAGATTCATTGGGGTGATCACTTCATAAGTTAGGTAAATGTCTAATCACTGAAACTAATCTATTATTGTCTGTCAACTGTAATTTTAAAATTAAAAAAGAAACACTGAATATATATCATATGGTTCTACTGTGGAACCATTTGGCATGGTAATGACATAGAAAATAAAGAATATTGAATTACTAAAACTCCTTGAGAAGATTCAGAGACAAGAAGTATGTATAGTGTGTGTGTGGACGGTTGGTGGCCAGAGAACTAAATTCTCATTTTTCTTTAAGGAAAGACAATAGCTAGTGCCTAAACATGGTAGATCACTATGTAACATTATGAGCGTGTTATTTAGATATCTAGAGGTACCAAAAGAATTTTCAAAAAGAGTCAGCAATGGTTGCCTCTGGAGGGAGGGAAATGGGAGGAGATGAAGGGAAGCAAGTTTCTGCTGTTTCCATAACAAGCTTTGTAGACCCTTGACTCTTGAAACTATGTGCATATACAACTTTGACCATACTAGTATATTTATGTTCATATAAATGATATATATATGTATATATACACACACACAAAATAATATGTGTGAATAGGTATATGTGCATATATATAATGTGTATATGTATAAATAAAATCAATCAACTGGCATGCATAGTACAGGCAGGTTTTCAATTTCCCTGAACCACACATAACCTAATGGTCATGGAAAGAACTGAGTTTGTTGAATGTCGAGGATTTGTTGTTAGCAAAGCTTGAGACTTGAAGGCATAGCCCTAGATGTTATAGACTAGTTGGGGGTCTCTCTATTCTGGGTTTCTTGCCAGCAAAGCCTTGGTATGCAGAAACCTGCAAGGCATGTGGAAGACGTGCCCAGCACGGTCACTACCCCAGGTGTTCTGGAGGAGGCTTTGGGGTGGAGGTGGCTTGGGCCCCTCTTTTAAGCACCCATGGTTTTTGAATGTAAATCCCAAACTCTGGCACAGGGTAAAATGAAGTGTGCATAGGTACATTTTTTGTCTTCCATTTTTGCATTCCTGACGGAGACATTAACTGCAGAGAGTTGTAAAGCTTCTTATCCAAAGCACATAGGGGGGGAAAGGCTGGAAAAAAAAATAACATTACAAAATAATGGCAGTCTTGTTAGGTCATTTATTTTCTTCACATATACGTTGTTTTTTTTAATTTAGGAATACTTTATTTTTAAATCCTAATATGCTTCCTTTTGCTTTTGGTTATTTTTTTCTTACTGAAACTCACATTTACCTACACACTTTCTGAGAACTCGAAGTTCTGTTTTCTGGATGCAGAGTCCACACCCAGGGTAAAACACGGTTTCCAGGGAGACCTGCCTGTAAATTGATCAGCAAACAACATAGGCAGGGTTGGCCTCAAAAACACAAACTTACCAAGTGGCTCTCAAATCTCCTGTAAGAGAGAATGTCCCAAGGAGTCGCACTTAGAGAGACACTTGTCCTGCAACCCCAGCAGGAGAGTTAGGGAGCAACCTTCCGGAAAGATCTTGAGTTTTGCTGTGGGTTCCTCTCTGCGGGCCCCTCCCTTGTGTGAGCTGCGGGCGCCCTGTGAGCACATCAGAAACTTCATTCCCACTTCATGCTCAGCACCACGGCAATAAAATTAATGGGTTGAGCATTTTCTCCCTAATAAGTGCTGCAGATATAAATGTCTCAGCCATTTGTCTTTTCAGTGGGGTTAAACACACACACACACACACACACACACAGCATAGCATTGGGTTTCTTGCATTTTGGTTAACATTATCATTTAAATTGCATCCCACATGTTACTAGATTAAGGAAGAGGGGCTGTTTGAATAGGTTACACTTTGCTTTTTCATCCAAGAAACCATTTAGAGTCTCAAATCAATTTCAACTGACTTTCTACAATGTGTTGGGGGGGAGTGCGGGGGTGGGGGGGTGCGGTATTCATTGTGATAAATAGCAATTGGGAGGGAAAGACCAGAAAGGGAAAGACACATTCCGTTTGCTTCTGCAGGAACCCATCCCGTTTGTGGAAGGTGCCTGCCCCTTGTTTTCCTTTTTTCCCCTCCCACTGGAAGGACTTCTAGTCATTTGACTGCTCATTACCATTTCCAAAGTGGGCAAGGGAACCCCATCTCCAGGGCCTGTTATCTTAGGAAAAGCACCTGTTAGCGGAGCCTGTGCCTTAGAGCCGTCCCTTGACTCCGCCCTCCACCCCAGGCACCTGATTATTTGAGTGATGGTGTGTTTTCGGATCATTTGAATCCCAGCCCGTGGCCTGTGTGACTTAGGGCCAAGTCACTTAATGTCCCCTGTGCCTCTGTTTCTTCTGTTGTAAAATGCATCTAATAATGAGACTTATTCCAGGGGCAGTGTTTTTCAAGCTTTTATGATTATAATCCATAATAAGTTCTTTTACATCAGAACCCAGAATACACACACACACACACACACACAAGCTTACTTGATGCTTATATATGCACCTGTTAAAATTTCACAAAATAGAAGTTATTCTTATTAGATATGATGCATTCACATCACTTTTAGTCTGCTTTGGTTTATTCCATATTTTACATTTTTGCAACACACTCAGTTGATTCTATCACAGCCTGAAGTCTGAGAAACACTGGTTTGAAGCAGGTGTTGGCAAACTCTGGTGCAAACTGGCCTCAGTGCCCACTTTTGTAAATGAAGCTTTCCTGGAACTAACCATACTCATTCATCTATGGATATTAGATTTCTGCTTTCTTAATACAATGGCCAGGTTGAGTAGTTGCAGTAGGAAATGTCTGGTCTGCGAAGCTAAAATACTTATTATCTGGCACTTTAAGAAAAAGCTTGCCCACCCCTGGCTCAGAGGATTAAGTGTAATCCATCAGTGTAAAAGGTTGAACACAATGCCTGCTACAGCCAGAAGATTCAATAAATAACGTTATTATTGCAGGTGGATTTTGCTGCTGCTGCTGCTGCTGCTGCTGCTGCTACAACACTCAAAGCTAACTAGCCAAGGACGGAGTTTTCTTATCAAATAAATAAAGTTTAGCCTGGCCGTCGTGGCTCCGTGATGGAGGATTGACCTATGAACCAGGAGGTCAGGATTCAATTCCCCATCAGGGCACATGACCAGGTTTCCTGCGGGATCCCCAGTGGGGGACGTGCAGGAGGCAGCCGGACGTGAGCCCCTGTGTGACGGGGGGGGGGCAGCCGGACAATGTCTCTCTCTCTCTCTCTCTCTCTCTCTCTCTCTCTCTCTCTCCCCCCATTCCTCTCTGAAATCAATAAAAATATATTTAAAAACAAACAAATAAACAGTTTAGCTTAAAAGGGGGGGGGATTTAAATAACAAACAAGGAACAAAGGCTTTGTAATCTAAGCACCAACTTCCATGCTGAGAGTCATTCTGGCTCTTTTTCCTCAAGCTTGGGCACACATATCAGTGCAGCCACTCCCTCAAATGGGCATTAGCAGCCTCCCTGCTGCCAGACAACCCAGCAGACAGAGAGAGGTTGTACCACACTTAAGCTTTTAAACCCCTCAGATCCCTCCACTGAAGGTGCCCTGCTCGTCTCCCTGTCGTCATTGGAGAATAAATCCCTGATAAGCCAAGTAAATGAGATGCAGTGACATTCTGCTAATTGCGCCATCTCCTCTGCTTGGCGGGGCTGTTAATTACCAGCTACCTTATCAACATGGCAGCTGACGGGCAGATAGTGGTTCCCAGAGAGAAGGGTAAGGACCCCAGTTTGCCCCAAAGTCTCTCATTGGGCGAAGTGGATATCAAACTGCCAGTCCCACCTGGAACCATCTGAACGCTGCTCAGGCAATACGGTTTAGAAGGGGGACAGACTGTGGCTCAAGAATCACGTAGGAGAGACACAGAGACGTGGCAAGCCTCCAACTGAGTTAAAGAGAGGAAAGAAGGGGCCAAGATGACAGACTACGTGTTATCAAAGCTGCATTCTCCCCTCCCTCGTCTCAGTCAAATTTCATTGCAGTGAAGCACGGGGGCTTAGAGAGAGATACGCTACTCTCATATATAAATTCAGTCCTATGTAGTTCACCATGCTGAGCCAAGCGTGCCAGGTTCTTTCTGAATTCGTTGCCCAGAAAGGCTGAGCGGGCTGGCTTTCGATTGGATGAATGCCTATGAGTTGCTGACATCTGGCAGAAGGGGTCTTGTTGCCAATCAAATCAAAGCCCCCCTGGAAACCTTTGGGTTCTGTTTGAGGATCTCTGCTCCCACTTCTTCTCAGAATCACCCTGATGACCATTTGTTAGTCTCCCGACGAGCCTCAGTGAGCGTGTGGCAAATTAGCAGGAGGGAGCAATGGTTCCTTCTGCTTTGTTCACCTACAGCCTCCTCACAGGCCCACCCCACACTGATTTCAGGACAGGACCTCGTTGTAAGAGTGTCGGTAAAGGCAAAGGAGCTCATCAGATCAGCAAAAATTAAACCGATAGGCAGCGCCCAGAACTGGCAACGGTATAGGGAAACCAGCAATCTCAGTGCACTGGTGGGAATGGAAATTGGTAGAACCTTTCTTCTGGAAGGTTTTAGGGCGGGGTGGTGAGGGTGAGCGACTTGGCAGTAGGTGCTAAAACATTGAGTGTGCATACCTGTTGACCCAGTAATTCTACTTCTAGGATGCTAGCAATAATCGACAATTCTTACGTAGCGATTAGGACATGGCAGGACATCGTTTTAAGCACTTTATACATATTAGCTCCCTCTCAAGAGTCTGTGCTCTCATCATAACACTATCCTCCCTCTCTGACTGTTAAACACAGTGCTAAGGGGTAGATTTTTTCACAAATGCTTAGTGAAGACTATCAATATCCCCATTTTGCAGATGAAAAGAGGAGGCGTAGAGGGGATAATTCATTGGCGCAAGATAACACAGCAAGTAGCTAAACTAGAACTGAAACCCAGATTGTGGGATGGCCAAGAGCCAGCTCTCAGCCCCTGCCCAGAGTTCCCCCTCCCACCGAAGTGCCTCAAAGATGCAGGCACAAAGTTGTCCATCACTAAACGCCTTAGGACGCTATCACACAAGGAGCCACCTACAAAACCTCCAAAGGCATCAATGGGAGGTCAAGTGCGGCCACGCTGGGAAATGCTTTGCAGCTGTGATGAAGAAGAATCTAGGTCTTTCTGTTCTGACATGAAACGATCTTCAAAAGATAATGTTAAAAGAAACAGGCAAGTTTTATGTACAGTGTGATCCCATTTACTTTCTTTTAAAAAGACTGTTTTTAGAGAAGATTTAGGGTCACAACAAAATTGAACAGAAGATACAGAGAGCCCGGCTGGTGTGGCTCAGTGGTTGAGTGTTGACCTATGAACCTGGAGGTCACAGTGGATTCCCAGTCAGCACACATGCCTGGGTTTGGGGCTCAGTCCCCAGTAGGGGGTGTGCAAGAGGCAGCCGATCAATGATTCCCTCTCATCATTGATGTTTCTATCTCTCCCTCTCCCGTCCTCTATGAAATCAATGCTATATAATAAAAAGCTAATATAAAAATCACCTGAACAGTGGAACGACTGGTCGCTATGAGGTGCACTGACCAAAAAATCACCCGAACAGTAGAACGACTGGTCGCTATGAGGTGCACTGACTGCCAGGGGGCAGATGCTCAACTCAGGAGCTGCCCCCTGATGGTTGTGTACTCCCACACAGGGAGCGCTGCTCAGCCAGAAGCCAGGCTCATGGCTGGCAAGTGCAGCGGTGGTGACAGGAGCCTTTCCCATCTCCGAGGCAGCACTAAGGATGTCCAACTGCCAGCTTAGGCCCTCTCCTGGCATCAGTCTGACATCCCCCAAGGGCTCCCAGACTGCAAGAGGGACAGGCTGGGCTGAAGGACACCCCCCCACACACATCCCCGCCAAGTGCACGAATCTTGTACACCAGGCCTCTAGTAAAAATATATTTAAAAAGAAAGGGCTCCCAGACTGCAAGAGGGACAGACTGGGCTGAAGGACACCCGCCCCCCGCCCCATCCCCGCCAAGTGCACGAATCTTGTACACCGGGCCTCTAGTAAAAATATATTTTAAAAGAAGGTACAGAGATTTCCCATATGCCTCGCACCCCCATACATGCACAGTCTACCCATTACCGACACTCCCTCCACCCCCCCACACTGGTACATTTGTCACAATAGATGAACCTATGTTGACACATCGTTATCACATGAGTCCATAGTTTACATTAGGAGTCACTCTTTGTTTAGTATATTCTATGTGTTTGGACAAATGTATCCACCATTATGGTGCCATACAGCGTCACTGCCCTAAAAATCCTCTATGCCCCGCCTATTTATTCCCCCCTCCCCTCTAACCCATGGCAACCATTCATCTTTTTGTTGTCTTCATTTTTGCCCTTTCAGAATGTCATATATTTGGAATCATACAGTATGGAGCCTTTTCAGACTGGCTTCTTTCACTTGGTCATATGCATGTACATTTCCTCAGTGTTTTCCATGGCTTGATAGCTCGTTTCTTTTTAACACTCAGTAATATTCCATTGTCTGCATGTACCACAGTTTTTTGTGTGACCCACTTACTTTTTGAAATAGTGTGCTTTCGTGCACACACACATGTGTGGATACATCTCAAAAGTATCACACCAACCATTAACCATGGTTACCTCTGGAGAAAGAACTGGAATCAAGTGCAAAGAGAGAGTGAAGACTAAGTTTTACTTCTCATTCTTTACAGCTGGGTGTCATTTTCGTGTTTTCACCTTGAACATGCATTCATGAGGTCACTCGAATCGTTACATTGAAAATTAAAAACTGGGAAAACTAAGATCAAATTAAAGTAGAGAGTAATATTTCATGCCAAGCCACAAGAGGTGGGCCTTATATCTTCATACACCACAGCAAATTCTTCATAAATATTTCATTTACTGATTTGCAGTCAATCCTCATTGTTTGCAATTCTGTATTTGTGAATTTGCCTACTCTCTAAAATATACGCGTAACCCCAAAATAAAGACGTGTGGTGTTTTCAAGGTCGTTTATGTTCATGCACATGAAGAAACGGAGGCTTGGAAAGGCGAGACGAACCTGCCCCTGTGCACACAGGCTGGGGAACAGAGCCACGTCTGGCTGGCTCAAGCCCACGCACTGGCCACTAGGCAGCACTGCCTGCATGAGAGAAACCCAGGAAAGGCCAGGGATGTGACCAAGAGCATCTTGTAAAGGGAAGGCTCCGGCCTTATGCCTCAGGTGTTGAAATCAGGTCGGAATGAAAGCAAGTAGAGAGAAAAAGGCAAGGGCTCAGTGTGAACAGTGATAAATGCTCCCCCATGGAGGCCGGCCGTGAACCAGGGGGAGAGGGAGCCCTCTGCTCAGGAAAAGCAAGCAAACATTTGGGCTGGAGGAAGGGCGGGCACTGTCTGGGCTCCACTGTGGCCCCTCCTCTTCATCATCTCCTCTTCCATGCAGGCAGCTGGCTTCAGACTGGCTCCATCGAGACTCTGTCGGGGGGCATTCCAGCTGTGCTCAGCCTGTGTGTGTGCCCTGGGCCAGCCCTCAGCCAATGGATGGCAGGGATGGGAGCATGAACACCCCAGCTTCCTCGTTCTTTGGGTGGTGTGACTCGGAGGCAGGTCCCTCAGTGGCTCCTGGGGCTTCCCAGTGGGACCGAGGCCTAGTTGCCCACAGAGGTTACCACCCCCCAACACCTCTGTACGGGCTCCTGTATATTCTTGCTCCACCCGCTTCTCCCTGGCTGATGCTTCCTCCAATCCCTTCCCAAATCCTCGTCTGAGGTTCTGCTTCTGAGGAAGCAAGCTCAAAAACCATCCGCTCTCTGTCATGTGTGGCCGTAAAATATATCGACGTATTAATTACAGTTTCATCCTCACTCTAATGAACAAGTTGGCCTTGTTAAGATGAGCACAGGGAACGATTTTTACCTTCCCGTCTATTCCTTAAGCCTCCTGTCATTTTCAGTTAGCATGTCGCCGTATACAACAATGTGCAGAGGGTAGCAGAGTAGAAAATAGAAAAAGAAAAATCCCAGGATACAACCTGGATGGGCTTACCCCACACTTCTCACTGTTGAGTCTTTTGTTATTTGCAGCCAAATGCAATGCCTCCTGGTTTAAGCTCCCAGATGCTTTATCCAAACAATAGACGATGCTTCGGTGATATTTCCGCCAAAAGTGTATATATAACCTGCACGTAATGGTGAAGAAACATCAGACAAGTGCAAATTGTGAATTATTCTACAAAATCACTGACTGTGCTGTTCAAAATGGTCAGGAAACACAAAGAACCAGAAACTGTTCCAGACTGATGGAGATAAAAGGGACCCAGCACATAAATAGAAGGCGTGACGGGGGATTGGACCCTGGAATGGGAGGGGCAAGAGCTGGACATGGGATGAAATTTGAACATGAACTGTGGAACAGACAAAAGTCGTGGATCAAGGTTCCTGACCTTGATCACTGCCAGTGGCGATGTAAAAGCATGCCCTTATTCTTAGGAAGGCCACGCTGAAGTATGTGGGAGTGAAAAGGCACTCTCAAGTGCTTCAGAAACACACGCACACACACACACACACACACACACACACACGTGTTCTTTACATTTGAAATTATAGCAAAATACAAAGTTATCCAAAAACTTAGGTACAATAAGCACTCCTGCTGTTGGGTGAAACCGCAGATTTGCTCCAATAGCAGCTGAGGAATAAAACAAAAAGCCAGGTGAGGATACAGAGAGAATGTGGATCGAAGTACAACTGTTACGGTGAAGAAATGCAAACTTGTTTCTTTGATCGATAACCCCCTTCCTCGCCCCAAATGATGTGATTTTGAAGGAGTCACCCAGATGGGTCAGGAACAATCATGTTTTTCTAATAATAACTAGCATATTGAGTGCTTACCATGTATTGAGTGCTGTTCTAACTACTTTATGTGTATTAACTCACTTAATTCCATTTTTACCCATGTAATCATTTAGTGTATAATTCTGAATCATCAGAGATATCTTTATAATATACTTAATCTGATCATTTAAGATTTATTGAAAAGCATAATTTATTAATATTTAATCACTTATGCTGCATTAATAAATTTCTAGATCTTATACCACATAGTATTTAATCATTTAATTTACAAAAGTGACGCTTTGCCCTGGCCAGTGTGGCTCAGTTGGTTGGGCATTATCCTGTGTACTGAGAAGTTGCCAGTTCGATTCCCAGTCAGGGTACATACCCAAGTTGTAGGTAAAATCTCCAGTGGGGGCATGCAGGAGGCAGCTGATGAATGCTTTGCTCTCACATTGATGTTTCTCTCTTTCTCCCTCTCCCTTCACCTCTGTCTAAGAACCAATAAAAAAAAAGAGTGAAGCTTCAGGGGTGTTTTTCAATTTTGTAAGCTAATAGTTGATGACACTAAAAACTTTAGTTTATTGAGCCCCTTGCATGTGCCAGAAATGGTTCTAAGCATTTGACGTGCACTGTCTCATGATTAAATTAATTCTTACACCAACACAAGAACCCAGTACCATAAATATCCCCCATTTCACACGTAGAGGGGGGTGAGAAACTTGTTCAAGTTTGCAGAGGCTGTGTGCTGGAAGAGCCGGATTCAAATCTAGATTGGTATGACCTTAGAGCCGGCAAAGAGTTGATCTTGAAAATACAGCTGTGTGGGGTGTGCAGCCAGAGGACTGAGGTTTGGACCCAGCTCAGAGGAACAAAAATAAATAAGAAGAGGTCAAATCAGGCTCCATTTTTTTTTTCTAAGAAACTCACAGTCTGGAAGCTTCCACCATTCAAAATCCCCAATTACAGACCCAGGCACTTTGGTGTCACTATCTCCAAAGAGTAGTTGATTTCAGTTCTGTTGTTCTGGGCTCCTTATTCTTGTGGTGCTTCAAAAACACGTTAATCCTTAGGGTGTTTAGAAACTTCTTGGGCCTTAGGGAGAGCATGTGAGTCGTCCTTTCTGTTGAAGGCGTGTCTAAGGCAGGTGAGTCTCAGCAAAGCCCCACTGGTCCCCAGGCCTTTGGATAACAGGTGGCTGAAGATGGGCGCATTAGTGAACAGCACCCTCACGGAAGGCGGCGATGCTGGAAACGCCAGTGCACACGTTGGGCATGGAGCTTCCACCTCAAGGTAGCATTTTGCTTTCTTTCCACTCCGCTGGAGTTGGCTTTTGGTATTTATTCTTTGGCTCCACATTTACAAAGGAGTTTTTAAATCTAATCCTACACTTTCCCCTTCCCTCTCCACTTCTTTCTCCCTCTCTCTCTCCTGCCTACCCTGCCAATTAAAAAAGAACTATTGAACCTCAAAGAGATTCCATCACATAAAATTTTCCACCCTCTCTGATGTAAGAGCTGAAACAGAATGGGTAATGATGAGAGTGAGCAGTCGAAAATGAACGTAAATACCCAAGAGGTGAAGGGGATTTTCCATTTTTATGAGTTTCCAGCTTCTCTGATGTCCTTGGTGCGTCTGGCTGAGGCTGCCTTGGCCTAGATTCTCACAGCAGCCACCCAGGCTGCAGGGCCAGGACCAAGGTGAGACAAGAGGCACAGAGGGTAAGGAGACACTTACCCTTGGGCTGTGCAAGCGCCTGGGCACCCCACTTGCCTCACTCTGGTCCCAGCCCTGCCATATAGTCCTAACTCCCCATCAAGCACCTTCCCTACCTCATTAGCCTCCTCAACAGCCAGAGGGATCATTTTAGAGGGTAAATCTGATCCTGCCACTCCCCTGATGCAAACCTTCTGATGGCTCATCGGTGCCCTGAGGGTAAAAGCCAGACTCCCTGGCAGGGCTTTATGGAGCCCTTCAGATCTGACTCCTGCCCAGCTCAGCCCGCCCCCTCAAACCCCTCCTATCCACGGTTCTGGAACCTGACGCGCTAATTTGGGTTTCACAGCTGCCGATAGCTCTTACTTGAACAGAATTCTCTGCCTATTTTCCCAAGCTAACGCCAACTCATTTTTCAGATCTCACTGGGAGGAAAAAAATCAGGGTAGCTGATGAGGAGTTGAATTTTAGTCACAGCCTGACTTTGAAGCCAGCTTGGCCACTAATTGGCATGACCTTGAGCAAGTCACCTAATGTTTCTGGGCTTGAATTTCCTCGTCTTTTCATTGGTAGTGAGAGGTCCACTTCATGAACTGACCACGGATAGGGGGACTTAAAAAGGTGATCCAGGCGACAATCTAAGATCAGTGCCTGGTACCCGGTTACATTACATGTGTAGAGATTATGCCACCTCACCAGAGTGTTCTCCGTGAGCCCAGGTCTGGGTTAGAAGCCTCTCCCAGGCACTTCTGCAGCATCTGCTCTTCATTCTACCCCATGTTACCATTCCGCGTGCTTAAGTCTGTCTCTCCCTCTGTTCTGCAAGCCTAAAGGCAGGGACTGGGTCTGTCTTGTTCATGGCTGTCCTACTACCATACTGCCTAGCACATAGTAGGTACCCAATAAATGTGTTAAATGCATGAGCCAGTAGAACAATACCCATTCTAGTTCTGGGATAAGCAACGAAAGATTTATTTTTTCTACTCTCTCTGATTTATTTTTTTTATTTCTTTTTTTATTTAGGTAAGTAGGTATATAATCTTATATTGGTTATATTAGTTTGGGGTATATAATATAGTGAGTTAAAATTTTTATAACTTACAATGTGATCACCCCACTAATTCTAGTACTTCTGTCACTGTGTAAACTTACCACAATATTACTGACTAAATTCCCCTTCCCCTTTTCTTTTTCAGATGGTTTTTTAAATAAATCTTTATTGTTCAGATTATTACAGTTTTGTTCCTCTTTTTTCCCCCATAGCTCACCTCCACCCGGTTCCCACCCCACCCTCTGCCCTTACCCCTCCCCGCCAACTGTCCTCATCCATATGTGTACGATTTTTGTCCAGTCTCTTTCCACATCCCCCACACCCCTTTCCCCCCAAGAATTGTCAGTCCACTCCCTTCTATGCCCCTGGT
>NW_006285312.1:106736-111692 GCF_000327345.1 Myotis davidii
AACCTCCCCTCGAGTTCCTACCGATGCCAGACAGTCCCACTTCTCCCGTTTGAGTCTGGGTCCTCAGAGACTCACCCAGAACTGGAGATCAGAGCCTGATGCTCCCTCCAGATTGAAACAAACAACCGTGCCCTCAGCAGCCAGCCCGCTCTGCACGCACCTCTGCACCCTCTGCACTTTACTTCCACTCCTCCTCTGAGTTTCAGTATGCTTTTCTCTTTCCTTCTAGTTATAGAATTTCCACTCAGCCAGCCTTCCTGTGGTTCTGGATGATGTCCGTTTTGTCTTTTAGTTGTAGTTTTGAAGTGGTTGTGCAAGGCAGCAATTTCAGGTGTTTACCTATGCTGCCATCTTGGTTTCTCCCCTTCCCCTTTTCACCCATCCCCGCCCCCCGCTACCTCCTTTGTGGTAATCATCCATATGGTTTCTGTTTCTATGAGTCTGGTTTTTGTTTTCCTTGTTTCTTTTGTTTTGTGGACACATCCCCTCAAGGAAGGGAAACAAAAGAAAAAAATAAACAAATGGGACTACATGAAACTAAAAAGCTTCTGCACAGCAAACCACTGACAAAACAAAAGGCAACCTACTGACTGGGAGGATACGTTCAGAAATGATATATCCGATAAGGGATTGAAATCCAAAATATATAAGAAACTCATATGACGCAGTAATAAAAAATAAACAATCCAATTGAAAAATGGGCAAAGGAGGTTTTGACATCTCTCCAAAGAGACATACAGGTAGCCAAGAGACATGTGAAAAGATGCCAACCTCACTAATTATCAGGGGAATGCACATTGAAACCCAATGAGCCACCACCTCACACCAGTTAAAATGGCTATTATCAAAAAGTCAACAAATAACAAGTGCTGGTGAAGATGTGGGGAAAGGGGAACTTCTGCACTGCTGGTGGGACTGCAAACTGGTGCAGCCACCGTGGAAAACGGTATGGCGTTTCCTCAAATCACACAAAATAGGACTACCATACGACCCAGCAATTCCACTTCTGGGTATTTATCCAAAGAAACCACGAACACCAATTCAAAAAGATACAAGCTCCCCTATGTTCACTGAATTATTCACAATAGCCAGGATGCAGAAGCTGCCTCGGTGTCCACCCATAGATGGATGGATAAAAAAGATATAGTATATATGCACAATGAAATATTACACAGCAATAAAAAAGAATGGAATCTTGCCATTTGCGACAACGTGGATAGATGTAGAGGGTATTATACTAAGTGAAATAAGTCAAGCAGTGAAAGACAAATACACATTTCACTTACATATGGAATCTAAAAACAAAACAAAGCTACAGAAGATTTAGAAAAGCCCCCAATTGCTCTGCAAACAGAGTTCACTGCTGAATTCAAAAGCCTCAAATTGGGCCAAATATTAATTCAATCAAATGTGTGTGGATTCTGTGCCAGGCATCATGCTGTGCAATAGGAAATACAAAGGAGAATTCATCTTTGCCCTCTGTGAGGTGGCAGGAGAGATGCTTAATCTTCAGTCATCTTTTCATGCTGAACATAAGACTCTGCTGGTCTGAATTGCATAGTTTCAAGAGCACAGCTTCTTTTTTTTCTAGTAAATATTAGGATTCTTTAATATTAAATCCAAAGTTAAACAGGATTGTTTATGGTGACAACAAATTCTGTGTCACTAGAGTAAAAACATCTAATAAACATTATAGTCATTCATTTACTACATATTGATGATTCTCATTATTCTTGGTTGTTTTATTCTACAATGCCACCATGAAAACAGCCATTTGCTCCTAGGAAAAATACTGGCTTAGGCCCCGGTGAGCCTCTGGCCACAGTATTTTTACCAATGGATCAATACATAACCAGTTTTAATGTATCTTTCTGTTTAAAGACACCTTATTTCACATGACTGTTGATTCGTTAACATTGACCTCAAAGCCAATAGCACTATAAGTCATTTTAAGAGCACGGGTCCTTAATCAGAGATACCTGGGTTCCAATCCCACAGCTTGATGACTTATGAGCTGTGTGACCTGAAGCAGGTTACTTAAGCTCCTTGGGCTGCCTGGCCTTTCATCTGTAGAGGCAGACATACAGGACCCACCTCAAAAGGTTGTTTGAGAGGAGGAAATGAGAAAATCCACAGGTCACCTTAGCACAGGGCCTGGCAAAGAGAAAGAACGAGGACATTTTCACTGTTGTTATTGCCATCTGCACCCCTGGTCAGATTAGTTCCATGGGTTCCCTTTCCCCCCAAACTCTTCTTGAACTTTCTTTCCTTTTTTTTTACTGCTTCAACTTAAAGATGGAAAGTTACACATTTAGACTCAGAGCTACTTGGCAGCATGAGGCAACGCTAATTATTTGTAACCAGAAGAGCTTTGGAACACGTTTCTTTCAACCAGTTGCCAATACTGAGCAGCAAGCCAGGCCCAACCTGGGATTTTACAGATTTTTCTTTTCTTTTCACTAATTTTGGATGGATTCTATGACTCCACGTCTTAGAATGACCGGTGGCCCTGTGATAACACCATGGGAATGACTTTGTCTTTCGTAGTGGATTTTGAGAAAGTTGTTTCTGTCTCTCAGAAAGTTCTTTCTCGATAGGTAGTATTGCTTACTTAGGACACACACACAAAAGGGGCATAAAAGGAATGAAAAATAGGTTTCTTCTCTTAAGCCACACATTGATTGTGGGTGGGTACTCGGAGCATCATCTTAAGAAGATTCCGATGCAGCCTCAGGGTTCAGTGGGAAAAGAAAGCAGTGATTGATTAGTGATGTCTGCCCTGGGTGTGTGGGTGGAGAATGCCAGAGCTGATCATCAGTAGATTAAAAGCACTTTTCCTGAGGCCTAGCAAAGTCTATCTCCTCTCGATACTCCCCACGCTACTAATTTCTCTTTATCTTACTTTACTGTCTGGATCCGCTGCAGTGTGGTAGTTAAAAAGCTAAAGTTATTACCAGTTCAAATGGATTTCTTTCCATCTGTAAAGAAGAATGCTTCAAGGATGGCTCACAGAAGAAGCAAACCCTCTCCGTAACATTTAAGTAGGGGCCATCCATTACCAGTGAAATCAATAGGCATCTCTCCTATTGAGAGCAACCCTTTCCAAGACAAGGTCTCTAAGCAACCAAATTCATAAAGAGATGGAGAATAAACGTCCTAATAATAGCTCAATTTGTTGAACAAGTACTATGTGCTATGAACAAGTATTGTGCTATTCCAATCATTTTTAATTAAAAAAGAAAGGCATATTCCAATGCTACAATCTTGATAAATGTTGAATGTAGGTGATGGGTATATGGGAAATATATGACTATTGTGTACAGTTGAAACTTTTCATAATAGAAAGTTTTAAAGACACAATGCCAGATATCTGATTTAATTAGTCTGAGAATGTGGGTATCAATAGTGTTAAAAACATCCCTCCCCGCCTCCCCCCAGTGATTTTTCTGTGTGATCAGGATGAGAACCACTGGACAAAATGCTCTGTAGACTTTATGTCACTCATTCTTCACAACTAACCAAGGACATGTGCATTGTCATCCATCATCTTACTGAAACTGAAGTGAAATGACAAGCCCAAAGTCCCACAGCTGCTACGTGGCTAAGCCACAGTCCAGCCCAGATCGACCTGAACTCTGGGCCTGGGTCCTTTACCTCCTGTGCTGGGTGAATTATAACTTGTTTTCAGCTTTATGGAGGTATGATTGACAAATTAAATTTGAATGCATTTAAGATATACAAGGTGATGTTTTGATACACACATTCCAAGCTAATGAATACACCCATCACCTCACATAGTTACTATTTTTATGAGAACAAGTAAGATCTACTGTCTTAGCATATTTTAAGTATGCAACACAGTATTATTCACCATAATCACCTCTGGAGATTATTTATCCTACATTAGACTCCAGGAGATTATTTATCCTGCATAACTGATACTTTGTACTCTCTGACCAGCATCTTCCCATTTCTCAATCCCTGGTCACCACCATTCTACTCTCTGCTTTTCCAGTTTGGCTTTTCTAGATTCTACATGTAAGTAAGTGATGGTATAGTATTTGTCTTTCTGTGGCTGGCTTATTTCACTTAGCATAATGTCCTCCAGATTCATCCTTGTCCCTAATGGTAGGATTTTCTCCTTTTTTAAGGTTGAATAACATTCCATTGTATGTATATACTAGAGACCTGGTGCACAAAATTCATGCACTCAGAGGGGCCTTCAGCCCAGCCTGTGCCCGCTCACAGTCTGGAAGCCCTCAGGGGATGTCTGACTGCAGGCTAAGGCCTGCAGGGAGCAGGTCTAAGCTGTTAGTCGAACATCCTTAGTGCTGCCACAGAGGTGGGAGAGGCTCTTGCCACCACCGCTACACTGGCCAGCCATGAGACAGCTTCTGGTTGAGTGGACTCCCCATATGGAAGTGCACTGACCACCAGGGGGCAGCTCCTGCATTGAGCGTCTGCCCCCTGGTGGCCAGTGTACATCATAGCAACCAGCCAATCTGCTGTTCAGTCAATGTGCACATTAGCCTTTTATTATTATTATATAGGATGTCCCTATTTCCCCCCTTTGGCCCCCTCTACCCAGATCTTGCTCCCCCACTTCTCTCTGGCCATCACTATACTGTTGTCTGTGTCCATGGGTTGTGCATATATTTTCTTTGGCTAATCCCTTCTTTAAATTCACTTCTTTAAATTTGTATTTTCGGATAAGTGCTTATAACTGCACTATTATATATTTTCTATTATATCATTTAGAATTAAGATATTTTTAATTGAACCCTTGTAAATTTTAGCACAATTTAATAAATTTGGTAGAAGCAATTAGGATATTTTTCATGTAATGCAGATACATTTCAATTAATTTTTTTAATTTTTAATATTTTAATTTGAAATAATCTCATACATGTAAAAAAAACTATAAAATACTACAGCATATTATATGTACCCTTCACA
>NW_006285312.1:111773-122933 GCF_000327345.1 Myotis davidii
CTTTTTTCCTTTTTTTTTCATCCTGGGCCAGCTTTAGCTCTGAGGCTCGGCTCCAGCTATGAGGCTTCCACTGCTGAAAGCAGGTTTCTGGCCTTGTTTACCCTACTGTATTTGAAACAATGTTGCGGTCCTGCAGGCTGAAGCCTGGGGTTTTGTTTAGCTTCTATTTTTGTAACAATGTTTCAAACTGCAAGCTCAGAGGCTGGCAAGGCAGGCGGGGAACATTGGTTTCCTCCGTCACTGAAGCCTCATGTTAGCTTCAAGCTGCCTGGCTGCCGGCTGACAGTCAATTTGCATATCGCCCTGATTAGCCAATGGGAAGGGTAGCAGAGGTACGGCTAATTACCATGTTTCTCTTTTATTAGATAGGATTATGGTTTCTTTATCCATTCATCCCTCAAAGGACGCTCAGTTGTTTCCACATCCTGACTATTGTGAATAGTGCTGCAGTGAACGTGGAGTGCAGGTATCTCTTGAAGATCCTGATTTCATTTCCTATATTTGCTGGATCAAATGGTAGTTTTCTTTAGTTTTTTGAGGACATTCCATGCTGTCTTCCATAACTTCTGTAACTTTTTGTGGTAAAATATACATAGCATGAAATATACCATTTTAACTACTCTTAAGTGAAAGATTCCATGACATTCACATTGCTGTGCAACCCTCACCACCATCCATCTCCAGGACTTTTCATCATCCCAAACTGAAACTCTGTGTCCATTAAACAATAGCTCCCCATCTCTCCCCACCCCACTCCCTGGGCCCCTGGCCACCACCATTCTACTGTCTCTCTCTGTGAATTTGACTGTAGTAGGAATCTCATATAACTGGAATCACACAGTATTTGTCCCTGTGGTGTGTGTCTTACTTTGCTTGGCATAAAATCTTCAAGATTCATCCATATGGTAGCATGTGTCAGAATTTCCTTTCTTTTTAAGACTGAATAATAAGCACAGTCTTTTAAATAGCAGTTTCTTGACACTGGGAGTGTGGTGATAACGGAAACATAACTGCTGCTGACAACCACTGACCTCACAGCCGGCAGTACAGACAGACAACAGTGCAGTAGATGCCCACACACAGCGCTATGGAAGCTTCCAGTAGAAGAGGCCATGGAGTCGCACAGTGTTATCCATGATTATCCATGTGAGCCCAGGTTCCTGACTGTCTGGAGTAAAATCTCAACTCCTCTGGGCAAATCCTTTTTCCTCACTAAGGCTCAGTTTTTCCATCGATAAAATGGGGGTAGTAACAATACCCACCTCTGAGCTATAATTAGGTTTCACTGAGTCAGTCCATATAAAGCACTTAGAGCAGACCCTGGCACATCTTAAGTGGTCAATAAATTACATAAGCAAATAAATAAATGAGGCAACGTAGAACTTCCACCTGGGGCAATCTGTCAAAAATGTAGCACTTAGATTTTGGAGGACGAGGAGATTTCCTTAGGTGGGGTGGCCAGGTTAAATACAAGACACCTCGTTCAATTTGAATTTCAAATAAGCCATGAACAATTTCTTAGTGTAGTAAGTATGTCCCAAATATTGGATTCCCCTAATCAAATACTGACAAAAAGGCAAGGTCCTGGGAGACCACTGTTTGAGGCTTGGTCCTCAACCTTCCTAATGCCGCGACCCTTTAATACAGTTCCTCATGCTGTGGTGACCCCCAACCATAAAATTATTTCCGTTGCTACTTCATAACTGTAATTTTACTACTGTTATGAATCGTCATGTAAGTATCTGATGTGCAGGATGTATTTTCATTGTTCGCCACCCACAGGTTGAGAACTGCTGCCTTAGAAGACTTTAAACTGAAGAGTGTCATGAGGTGGGATTGGCCGATTGCCCAGAAATGAGCTGGAGAAAGTGAGGAAAGACAAGGATGAGCTCAGGACTGTCTCAGCACAGGCTCTGCACCATGACCTGAAGGCTTCTCTATCCTGGTCTCTGTGCCTCCTGCGGGGCCGAGATTGCTGAAAACACACCCAGGGTCTCCTCTGCAGAGTTAACTCACAATGCAAATTGAATTCAGAATGTGTCACAGGACAGCTGCTCCTTAAGTGAGAGCGCTGATGGGGAAGGAAGGAGATCCTGAACACTGGAACAGGCGTACACGAGCAGATCCCAGTGAATCTGGGGGACGAGACCCCTATATTTAGTGAGTTTTCTTTGCTAGTAGAAGTAGCCCTTCCGCCCCCTCCCACCCATCACACCCCACTGTGAGTCTGAGAGGTTAATCCTGCTCTGCTCCAAGAGGCTCTAACCCACTCCCCTGAGGTGGCTGCCTTACAATCTGCTGCTGATTCTCCTCAAGACCCGCCCACCACGCCTCTTTGCTTTTAGACCTGAAAGTAGACTCCAGTCCCCGCAGGCCCCGACGGGGGAGGTTCACCGTGTGACCATGATTAGCGGCACTATACTCCAAAAGAACCGCATGCCTTCCTCTCACTTATAGACAGACATCCGGGGACTATGCATGGAAACAGGCATTAGGGCTGTAAGATCATGGTGGATCCATTATAAAGTTGGATCAGACCGAATTTATTGATATGAGGCCACTCAGTAGAGATTCTGGATTTCATGCTGCCTCTTGGCGGGTTAAAAAGGGCTCTCGAGGCTTGGTTGGTAGGTTGGCTGAAACACGGGGCCACAACTGCTCTGCTACACTGGAGAGGAAGGTACTCAAAGCCCAGGGAGACTGAAATACCAGAGTGGATTTATCACATCAGACTTGCTCCTCCTCCGCCTGGGAGGGTCACTTCAATCGTGAGAAAGAAGTCAGTGAGGAGAGGCACCGATTCCCTGAAAACTTCTGTGGTCGCTCTTCTCCGTCTGTCAGAAATCACACCGGGGATGCTGCTGCTAAGCTGGGATCCCTCAATGCAATGGGAATAATGAGGTTGTGGGGTGTCGGGGGCCAAGTGGCAGCACTTAGTCACCCAAGGCAGGTGGGTGTGGTTAGAGGAATGGACAGTGGAGCCAAAACAGTCATCAGAATAGGCTGACTCACAGAGACGACTGGCATTGGCTGGCTGATCACAGTGCAACTAGAAAACAAACAGATGGGACATTCACTAAAGTCCTACTTGAGCTGTATGAGCAGGAGAGTTTTAGGCTGAGTGAACAGAAGCCTGAGTTGAATCACCAAAACAGTCATGGCCCCTCAATTAATTCCTAGACTTGAGCCAGTTAACAGGCCCAGGACCCCTTGGACCCCAAAATGGGGACTGTGATTCTTCCTCCCAGCCCGCCCCCAAGAGCCTTTTACCAGGATGACTGTGCGTCGGAAAAAAGGAGATAGGCCTCCGGGGACAACTGGACACTGGCTGTGAATTGACACGGACTCCAGGGGACCCACAACCTTACTGTGGCCCACCAGCCGGGCTTATGGGGTTCAGACAGTTCATCAGGAGTTTTAGTTCAGGCCCTTTCCACAGCAGTCCTGTGGGTCCCTGAACCCACCCTGTGGTTAGGGCTGGAATGTATATTGGAACAGATACACTCAGCAACCCGCAGAGCCCCTGAAAACATGGACTGTTTATCTGAAACTCAAATTGAACCGGGCGTCCTGCAATTTTATTGGCAAAACCTGGTAACAGCTGAAGGCAATTCCAGGTGGGGAAAGCTCCTTGTGGGCAAAGGCTCAAGTGAAGGTTTGTGAGGAGGCTCGGGACCTCGGTTGGTGAAAACCAAGGGCCAAAGGGCATGGAATTCAGTGGCGTGAGGGGCTTGGGGACGCTCTGGAAATGTCACTTTTTAAAAAGAACTAGTTTGTCCCTCGCCAAAACCACCACCCAAACCAAGCCCAAACTTCGCAGTCCTTTCTTAGCTTATTAATTTCCAGGAAGTAACCTTTAATGGGCCCGGTGATTATAAAACAAATTGTCTGGAAGTGCTGATTCAAACGGCTCCTTGTCAGAGCCAGGAGGGAGTTCCATTTTTCTTTGAGTCGATGTAATAGCCCCCTTTGTGAATTTGCTGCTTGGATTATGCGCCCACGGGCAGGAAATGCTCAAAGTAGTTTGGACTAGTTGGTTCAAGGGAGGGCAATCGCAGGGCGATTTAGAGCTATAGATACCAATCTATCCTAAAGCAAAAGTCCGCTGACTGCATAAAGGTGCATGGACGCAACTGCAATGATGCTTACAAGTGAAAACCCAGAAATGTCCTGTGTGCTTACTGAAAGGGAATTGAGCCATGTTGAAACAGGGGTGCAATGAAACGCTAGTGGTTGTTAAAAAGGATCGTGGATGGGGTGTGTGTTTTTAACGTAGGAAAAATGGTCCCAACCTATTGTTGAAAGAGAGAAAGAAAGAAAGAAAGGAAGGAAGGAAGGAAGGAAGGAAGGAAGGAAGGAAGGAAGGAAGGAAGGAAGGAAGGAAGGAAGGGAGAAAGAAAGCCAGATGTAGTATGATCCTCTTTTTGCCTCAAAGGAAAAAGTGCACTCACAGGGCAGAAGAAAGACAATGGGAAGAAATGTATCCGCGTGGTGCTTTATGGGTGACTGGAATGCAGTGTTAGTCTTGTTCTGCTTTTGGTTGTGTGTATTTCTCGAGTTCTTCTACGATAAATATAGCTTTCTTAAATAACCAACCGTTTTTAAAGGAAAGAATACAAAGCTGTCAAGGCTTTGTGTGAAGTGTGAAGATATGGGCCCCGTTCTTTCACAACTTTCCTCCCCAGGAGCCCTTGGGGATGCTCAAGAGACGTTTTCAAAAGCTGCAGATTCCCCAGAAATAGTCCTTCTATGACAGCAGCATATTTTCCTCCCCTTGTCATATCCTGACGTCTTCATCCCACAGCTAGAATGCACTCCATGCATATTAGGGATGTGTTGCGGCGCCCCTATAGACCATTACTCGAGCTCCTCTGTCCTCCAGCTCCCCTGAGGTTCTGCGGCGAGACAGCTCATCATGCTTACCGTGTAAACCTTTCACACCCTTGCTTTCCTGCTTGGTGTTTTTAATCACCTAATTTGTGTTTCTCTTCTATCCCTTCCTCCCTGTCACTTTCCAAATCATTTCCCAGCCTGTCACCCTCTGCACACGGACCAAGAGAGCTCAGGGCGGTAGCATTTTCTGGGTTGGGCTCCCTCCTCCCTTCTGAACTCTAAACCTGGCGAGTTCCATGCTGCATCTCAGAATCACCTGGAAGCGCACCTTGAAC
Source organism: Myotis davidii (assembly GCF_000327345.1). NCBI lineage: Eukaryota > Metazoa > Chordata > Mammalia > Chiroptera > Vespertilionidae > Myotis > Myotis davidii. The sequence continues at coordinate 116,942 of NW_006285312.1, forward strand.
ATATGATGCCAGAGCCCTGCTCGCAGAGACCCTGATGTGCCTGATCTGCAGTGGAGAGCAGTTCAAACTCTTCCCCGAGAGGCTCTGGCTCAGCCCCTGAAATCTACACGGCGCCATGGCGTCTGGGATGGGACTGTTTCTGCAGAGGGACCCCGCTGGGCACGCTTTGTGCCCAGATGGACCTGGTTTACCCAGCCACCGCCTCAAACGAACCCTTGCAATTGAAAATGTTGCTCTTACCAGGGCTCTTGTCCAGATTGGGAGGCCGAGTCAGCCATGCCATCCCCACCAGACTCATTCCTGAAGTGGCCGATGTGTATTTCCCTCCTCCAGGCACAGAGCACCCGTGCCTCTCCTGCTGCCGCTCAGCGCCTATCAGGGAAGCTGACAAGAATCCACCTGCTCCCCTAGAAGGCTCCCCACCTTCTGTCAGGTTCATTTAAGCATTCTCGTCTGCTCTACACAGAACCTCGGCATCTCTTGCCTGGATGGGAACAATGGCCTCCTAGCCAGCCTCCCTTCCATCCTTGTTCTATCCAATCCATTTCCTGTGCCATCGCTTCTAGATCCTTCTAGAGTCTCTTGTCCCTGACTATGTCATTCCTCTGCATGAAAACCTTCAGTAGCTCCTAACTGCCTAACTTGTAACACTGTCAATAAGAATAATCATTAGGAAATTCATTTTAATGGTTATATGTTTTTGAGTTCTTACTATGCACCAGGCACTGTGCTAAGCATGTTATTGCTCCATCTCATTTTCCAAAACGCTTTATCATGGAAATTTTCACACATAACAAAAAAGGAGAGAGATTAGCACAAGCCCCCACTCTTTTCTCTCTCATTCTAAACTCCAAAAAGCTCTGGAATTCATAAGTTTAACATACATTTGGTGCTAACACCTACTTGTTAGCAAAACCTGACCTGAACAGTATGAAATCATCTGTGTTTTTATTTCATCCACTTAGCGTGAATATTGTGAATATTCAAAAGTAACATTGCAGGCCTATTAATATACAGTAAGTCCTCACTTAATGTTGTCATAGGTTCTTGGAAATTCCGACTTTCAGTGAAGTGACATCTAACAAAACCAGCCTAACCCTAGGCTAATTGATATAAACAAGACTTAAGTTCCTATGGCATATTTCTGGTCACAAAAACATTACCAAAACAAGAGGGTTGTGCCCAAGCTGCTACCAAATGTACACGCAAGCACTCTGAAAGGGGAACCAAGGAAGTGGGAAACCCCAGCAGGGAGGAGGAGGAGGAGGGCAGGCAGCAGCCCCACCCCCTGAAAGGTAGACATTGCCCTGAGCGTCTCAGCAGGGAAGCCAACCAGGAGAGCTTCGCTGCTGCTGCACCCGTCCTGTGTTCTGATGCTTTGTCCTGCTGTCTCGTGTAGACGGAGCCAGCTGGGGTCAGTCAATGAGATGGCTGGGCTGGGATGGCTGCCTCCTCAGCGGGGACGCCTGTGTTTGTCTGAGCAAGATGACACAAGCAAATACCGCCACTGGGTCGGCTGCACCGCAATGGGAGCTGGCTGGGGAACTAACGAGCTTGTAAATTGGAGAGGAATTAGACACTCAGATGGCAGAAGCAGGACACGACATGGCCACCCACCGGAGTCTTTGCCATAACTCAGGGAAACCACAGCAATTTCCGCAGGAAGAGGTCATCTGAAGAGCAGATCAAATCAGGATGCTCATTTAGAACAGAAATTTATGGCTCTATTAGCAAAGTACCCCACGAGGCTGACACAGGGAGTGGGGCGAAGAGGGTGCATCATCTGTCTCTCAACCTATAAAGGAGGCCACCTGGGGGAGAGACCTTCTGGCACTTTCCACAGGAGGGCTTGGAACAGCTTGCCAAGGGACAGCCTGGGAGGTGCCTCAGGGATCCCGTCTGGAGCAGCAAGGAGAGGAGAGAGCGAGCAGATTCTCCCCAACCACCCCCCAACTTAACCAGAGAAACAAGTGGTTTATCTGAGGAGGTCTGAGCCATTTCATTAGTGAAAGGAGTTGGGCTGGCAAAAAAAAGTTGTGTGTGTGTGTGTGTTTTATATTTTACTGATTTCAAAGAGGAAACGAGAGAGAGAGAGAGAGAGAGAGAGAGTGAGAGAGAGAGAGAGAGAGAGAGAGACATCAATGATGAGAATCATTGATCGGCTGCCTCCTGCACGCCCCCCACTGGGGATCGAGCCCACAACCTGGGCATGTGCCCTTGATCAGAATCGAACCTGGGACCCTTCAGTCCGCAGGCTGATGCTCTATCCACTGAGCAAAACTAGCTAGGGCTTGTGTGTGTTTTTAATCCCTGTAGCGCTTCTTTTTCAGGTAAGCCACTGCCGTCAGTAGCAAGATACATTCAATGATGATAAATGAGCACTTACTACGTAGCAGGCACTGTGCCAGATATTGGAGACAAGGCATGAACCAAACAAGCATGACCCTTGACCTCTTGTAATGCATAGTCTCTTGTGTAGAGAGACACTAGAAAGAATGAATTCACAAATAAATTTGTAATTATAAATTGTGACATGCTCTATGTAGGAAAAAAGGTCACAGGAGATAGATTAGCAGCAGGGATGGGGTGGGGTGGCCAGAGAAGGCTTCTCAGAAGAAGGGACATTTAAATTGAAACCAGAAGTGGAAAGGGAATTAGTTGGTTTAAAAAAAAAGATTTTTGAGGAGACCTGGATCTTTCCTAAAAATGTTACAACTCTCTCTCTCTGAACAACCCATCCACGTGTAGAGGGAGTGAGATAGCCCCTAGGAAGTTAACATCCCACATTATTTGATTATTTTTTTCGACCTCTGTATTAACTGGGCTGGTTTCCCATATACCCAGGGCCAGCACCCTGGGTGACACTGAATGTATGGAGGACTCAAAGGCAGTGACCCTGGATGTAACATTTGCACAGAGTAGCTTCCAGGAGACTCAGGTCACTCACTCATCCATGCATTTGTTCAACAACATTTGCTGTTTACTTATGCTGAGCCAGGAGCCATCCTGGAGCTGGGAGTGGAGTGATGAGAGGATGGGGACCCAGCTCCTACACAGCATAAAACAAAAAAGGAAAGGCAGTATGAGAAGGGCACACTGAAGGGACCCACTGAGGGATGACAAGCTGTGGATAACATGTGGTGGGTGCTTGAGAGCATAGACCATGGTGCCAGGTTACCTGGGCCTGAAGTCTAGCTCTGTCACTGGCTAGCTGTTTAACCTTGAATGCGTGGCTTAGCCTCTCTGGGCATCCATTTCCTCACTTCTAAAATAGTACCTTATAATGTTGGTACGAGGCTTAATATTAGTATTTGTCAAGCCATAGGACTATTTGATGAGTAGATTGTAGCAAAATGGAAAGAAATGCTTCTTACTTAAAAAAAAGTTTACGTATAGAAAGCACAAAGAACTATATATAAATACTGATGCATTTGCCAAAGTTGAGTAAATTCGATCAGGGGTGTGTGTGTATGTGTGTGTGTGTGTGTGTGTGTGTGTGTGTGTGTGTGTAAAGTAACATGATCTCCTGTGTTCTCTGACCCAGGACCCTTCCCCTGCCCATTACAATGAATTTGGTATGTTTGTATCCTTCTAGTCATTGTTTTTATGATTTATTACCTACATGTCCTATAAACTACATTTAATAATATATGTTGTATTTGTTTATAAAAGTAGGATCATATCATTTTGGAATTTGCTCCCCCATCCCGCCAGCATTACATTTCAACATCCATGCAAGTTGATACACATCTGGTTCATTCATTTTAACAGCTGTCTCATATTCCATTGTGTGAATACACAATAATTTATGTACCCATTCCCCTCCAAATGGACATTCAGGTTGTTCCCAGTTTTTCACGATCACAAACACTGATGTATAACTGCCTTTGAACTTGTTCCTCATAAATGTGTACAAGGGTTTCTAAACTTACACCAGAACATGTACCTGGAAGTTTCATCACCAGGTCAGTGGTTAGCTGCATCTTCAACTTGACCCCATACTGTACATTGTTCTCCATACTGTCAAATTTCCACTCTCATGCAAATTTCCACTCAGATGCAAAAGAAATACATTGTAACTCATTCTATGATGCCAGAATTACCCTAATACCAAATCCTGATAAAGACATTGCAAGAAAGGCCGAAACCAGTTTGGCTCAGTGGATGGAGTGTCGGCCTGCGGACTGAGGGGTCCCGGGTTCGATTCTGGTCAAGGGCATGTACCTGGGTTATGGGCACATCCCCAGTAGGGGATGTGCTGGAAGTGGCTGGGCGATGTTTCTCTCTCATCGATGTTTCTGACTCTGTCTCTCTCCCTTCCTCTCTGTAAAAAATCAATAAAATATATTTAAAAAATAAAGACATTGCAAGAAAGGAAAACTGTCATGAGCAAAACCCAATATCTCTTATGCAAAAAAAATCCTCAACAAAATATCAGCAGATCAATCCAGCAATGCAGAAAAAGAATTATACATCATGACCAAGTGAGATTTATCCCAGCTCTGCAAGACTGGGTCAGCATTCAAAAGTCCCTTAAGTTAATGTAATTCATCACACCAACAGGCTAAAAAATAAAAGTCACATGAACATAGTGATAGATGCAGAAAAAGCATTTGGCAAAAATCAACACCCATTCATGATAAAAACTCTCAGTAAACTAAAAATAGAGGGGAATTTTCTTAACTTGAAGAATATTTACCAAAAAATGTTACTGTTAACATCATACTTAATGGCGGGAATCTTGAAGTTTTTCCATTAAGATCAGGAACAAGGCAAGGATATCTCCTTTCACCATTACTTTTCAACATTGTTCTAGAAGTTCTAACTAATGCAATAAGACAAGAAAATAAAATAAATGTTACAGAAATTGAAAATAAAGAAATAAAACTGTCTTTGATCACAGATGGTATAATCATCTATGTAGAAAATCCAAAAGAATCTAAAAATAAATAAATAAAACCTTCTGAAACTACTTGCAATTATAAGCAAGGTTTCAGGCTATGAGGTTAATATGTTTATTTTTAATCTGTATATCTTCTTTGGTACGGTGTCAGTTCAGGTCTTTTCCTCATTTTTAAATTGGGTTGTTTGTTTTCTTATTGTTGAGTTTTAAGAATTGTCTATTTTTGATGTCACACCTTTATCAAGTATGTGTTTGCACTTATTTTCTCCCAGTATATGACTTGTTGGATATTATTTTACTTTTTAAAATATTTCCTTATTGGTTTCAGAGAAGAAGGAAGAGGGAGAGAGAGATAGAAATATCAATGATGAGAGAGAATCATTAATCAGCTGTTTCCTGCAGGATCATGGATCAAGCCCACAACCCAGGCATGTGCCCAGACCAGGAATTGAACCGTGACCTCCTGGATCATAAGTCAACACTCAACCACTGAGCCACTACAGCTGGCTGGATATTCTTTTTAAGTTGAAGATAAGTTTACAAAAAGTGGGTCAATTTAAAGAAAAAATTATTGTAAAATATAGGAAATCCTTATAAGAAAAAAACGAAGTACAGATGGTAATTGAATACAGCAGACATTTGGAAAGCAGTAAGCAAATTAATAAAATTCAAGAAACACTTCTGTAAGCTAAAGTGTTTCTCTCTCTCTCTCTCTCTCTCTCTCTCTCTCTCTCACACACACACACACACACACACACACACCACAACTTAAGTTTTAAACCCAGTTGAAAGCTGAAAGAAAGGAAACATGGTAGCTTCCTTTAAAAATGCAATGCTTTAGTTTAGCTGGACTCTCTCTTATACACAGAGTGCCTTCTGCAGGTCTCTAAACCCCTGGGTTTTCACACCAGGTTCCCTTTGTGAATTCACAAGACAAGAAAAGCCCATTCCTCTTCCTCTTGCAGAAACTCCTTGTTGTTTCTGAATCACAGTAGAATTAATGGCATAAGCTAAAGCTGGAGGCAGAAAGTAGATGGGTGTGTTCAATGACCTGAGAGAAAGTAAATGGTCGAAGGGTCGCAGGTTGGG
>NW_006285312.1:123008-126514 GCF_000327345.1 Myotis davidii
AAGGTCATGAAAGGGGTAGTGCCAAGGAGTGACATGATGACATTTGACTTTCATATTAAAAACAGACTTTGCTCCCCTTCATCATATATTCCGAAGGATGGAGTTTTCGGTGTTAGAAAACTGGGTCAATTGAGTTGCTTATTGCTTACTAGCGGCCGGGTGCACGGATTCATGTACATTGAAAGGAAATTAGTTAGAAGAAAGATTTGTGCAGTAATTACGTTACTGCAAAAAATTACATGTCAAAATAGTATATATAATATAGTATTATAAAATTAAAACACTCATGTGATTGGTGCCAGCAAGAGCTTTATATGTATCGTGGATGCGCAGAGTCAATGTTTATTTTTAAATCGCCAGTGGGCGTCATATGTACCTGCCCGTCAGTCACTTAGCCTTTTATATATATAGATTGGAGAGCTGAGAGTGAGAGAGATGCTTAGTAGGCTAGCAAGGAAAAAGTAAGACCCTAGTAAGAGAGTACGGACTAGTTGAAGATGTTATTTCTTGTCTGCACCTTTTTTCTTACACACGCAATTCCCACCGCTCTTTCCTGCATGCGGGGTGCATGTGTAGATTATTATACCATCCTGGCCACTTTCTAGTGCCTTCAATGGAAGCGCAGCCCTGCTGACTCCTTAGCCTCCAACTTCCAGCCTCCTGAACTGAGAGATAATACATTTCTATTGTTCAAGCCGCTCAGTGTGCAATTGTTATGGCAGCCCCAGCAAAACAATACAGTGGGTATTTGTGCATTAGCTGCTGCGTGAATCTCCAGAGTGGAATTCATTGCTAAGAGTTCAAAAGACTAGAAGAGAGATTTGAAGTCTGCAGGTCATCATTTCCAACCACAAGGAAGGCAGTATCTGGAACTTTGTCCCCAATAAATCATGGATATTTTCAAATCATGTCCCAGGTGTTAGTTATTTCAAAATATCATTTATGCTCATTTGTGCTTTGAAATCACAGTTGTTATTAAGCCCACTGCCAAATCATGTTATTTAACATGTTAATAAAGGAGTGAATATTATTAGATCACAACTTTTAAATACTTTCAGAAATGCATTTCAAAATAATTGGTTTTCTTTATAATGCTGTGTATTTTATGTTTTATATTGTAAAACATTCTGAGAAGAGGTTCACAGGATTGCCAAAGGGGTCCTTAGCACAAAATGGGTGAAGAACCCCTGCTTTAAGCATAAGATAAACAGCATAAAGATAAGTCCCTACCCTCATCTTCTCCCTCCCATCTGAGACAGAGTTCCAAGATGGGGGTGGGGGCAGGGAGGTGCATACTCAGGAAATTGCTTTCCCAGTTGGGAAGTACTGTGTGACTGAGTAAAAGTGCTTTGCGAATTTGTCATGGTCCATGACAAACCAAGAGCAACAAGCTCTCCCGCCCCCTCTTCACATACCAAAAAGTAAACACCAAAAGGCAGAGACTTTGTTTATCCCACTTCTGTGTTCCCAGATGTATTTGTCTAGGTTCTCCAGAGAAATAAAACAGTGTGTGTGTGTGTGTGTGTATTTAGTGATAGAGATAAAGAGAGCAAGAGTGAGAGGGGAAGAGGTTGAGATTTATTACAAGTAATTGACTCCTGAGGTCATGACCCCGAGAAGTCCCCAGATGTGCAGTTGACAAGCTGGATGCCCAGGAGAGCCTGAGTCTGAGACCAAAGGTAAGAGAAGACTGAGTCCCCACTGGAAGGCAGTCAGGCAGGAGGAGCTTCCTCTTAAGCACAGAATGGCCAAACCCTTTTATTCTACTCAGGTCTTCAACTGATTGGCTGGGGCGCACCTACACTGGGGAGGGTAATCTGCTTTTCTCAATCTATGAATTAAATTGTTAATTTCATTGAGAAACACCTGCACAGATACACCCAGAAAAATGTTTGGGTAAATGTCTGGGCACCCTGTGACCCAGTCAAGTTGACATATAAAATTGACCATCACATCACAGTAAGCCAAAGCTGTACTTGGCACATCATTGGTGCTCAATAAATATTTGTGAAGAATGAATGAAAACTAAAAAAAGCATCCTAAAAATATCCAAATGGGGCCGTCAGGGAGGTGGAGAAACAGCGGGGGACTGAACTGTCCTCCTCGGGGCTCTGTTTCCCGGGGATAAGAGGGAGAAGGAGCAAGACCTTCGCTGCTTCTGTGCGCACAGTTCGCTTTAGACAGACACCCTTTTAGGGAAACCACAGGGACTGCTTAAGGCTACTTCTGTCAACTGACAAGTTTCCCAAACTCTGGCAGAGGCACTGAGCTGAGAGGGCGAACTTCAAGCAAAGCTGGTGCTGACATAGCACTAGGCAATGGAAGATCTTCAAAGGAGATCCTGGCATTCAAGGCAGATTCCAGATGCTACTGAATGCCTGGGGCCATACAACACAGAACTGGCCTAAGCCTTTAACACACTAATAACAAGTCCCCCTGCTCTGCACACCCTCTCAGCCACACAGACACTGCCTCCCGAAGTCCCCGGGGCCCTGGGAGACAGGGAGGATGGCTCTCAGCTCGATGACCCATTGAGTCATGCGCCCCTTCAAATGGCAAAAGCTTTTGCACTGCTGCCTCGCCCTCCCACTACTTTACTGCAGCTCCTGACACATCAGCGGGTGACTGCAAATGACCAAGACTCCAAACCCCCAGAAGCACAGTGGGTGAACCCCACCTTCAGAGAGATTTGAAGTTTGCAGGTCATTGTTTAGATTACAGGGGTGAGCAAACTTTTTGACTCGAGGGCCACAATGGGTTCTTAAACTGGACCGGAGGGCCGGAACAAAAGCATGGATGGAGTGTTAGTGTGAACTAATATAAATTCAAAGTAAACATCATTACATAAAAGGGTACGGTCTTTTATTTTTAGTCTTATTCATTTCAAACGGGCCGCATCCGGCCCTCGGGCCGTAGTTTGCCCACGGCTGGTTTAGAACCACAAGGAAGGCAGGAGGAGCCTGGCTGAAAACTCCCAGAAAGTGTCCCTGAAGCCGATGGCTGTAAGATGACAAGAGTGCGGGTCAGCCTGGGACAGAAAATCCAAATGGGACCCATCTGTGGATGAATGATGCCTTCCCTCTTCAGGGAATCCCATTTTCCATTTGACTGCTTTCTTAAAGGTACTACTTTGCCCAGACACACAGAGACAGGCACACACACACGCACACACATGCACACACGCACACACACTCACTCAAAACTCTTAGCAATGAACCCCACTCTGGAGATTCATGCGCAGCTAATGCACAGCAGGGGCCATTCAAGAACTGAGGAGAGAAGGAGAACACAGACTGACCCCCTCATCCCTGGGGTTATCTCGTCCCCGCCAGCAGTTGCCATAGCAAAACTTGTTCAGCAAAGAGGTGAAGAAAGAGCCGGGTGTAGATCAGCTCTTTTCTATAGCAGCACCTGGGAGCCAAGATAAAGAACAGGAAACTGTGGATGGTGCCACTACCGAGGCAGCAGCAAACCTATTTCGGTCGGGGGTTCTTAGTTTGGGGATA
>NW_006285312.1:126548-129972 GCF_000327345.1 Myotis davidii
AGGAATGTTCAGTCTTTGGGTCTCCTGGCGGTTTGTTTATACTCGCTATATAAATAAGCCATGTGGGCACTGCTATAGGCTGAACTGTGTCCCTACAAAATTTATATGTTGAAGTCCTAACCCCCAGTATCTCAGAATGTGACTACATTTGGAAATGGGATCTTTAGCACTGGCCAGTGTAGCTCAGTTGGTTGGGTATCCTCATGCACTGAAAGGTTGCCGGTTCGATTCCTAGTCAGCACTAAGGCACTGAACAATGGAATAGTTTAAGGCATTATTTCCTATCCTCCAGTGCTGGGATTGCTTTTGTGCTTGCATAAATCTTTGTTGTAAAGGTGTGTGTGTGTGTGTGTGTGTGTGTGTGTGTGTGTGTGTTTATTAAAATAGCCACCTAACTGGTGTCCTCATTTCCAATCTTGGCCCCCTCCAATCTCCCTGCCACGGTGCATGCAGGGGAGGTTTCCATAGAGTGTGTCTGATTTCATAACCCTCATATTAAAATCTTCCAGTGACCCCCCATTGCTCTTAGGATAAGTCTGAAATGCTGAGCATGATTTAGAAGGCCATGGGATATCTGACCCCATCCCTCCATTCGCCCACCTTCCTCAACTCACCACTCCCGCTCCTGCAGTGCTAAGCTTCTCTCCACCCCCTTGCCTTTCCTCCTGAAACATTCTTCTCCTTTCTCCATGTTTCACCTGGCCAACTCCTCCCCATATATTAGTCTCAGATTAAGTTAAACTTCTTTCAGGAAGTCCCACCACCACCACCAATAAATCCCACGACAGGCTTCAACGTCTCTCTGTGAACTTCATCTTCAAACTCTGCTTTCCTGCTTCTCAAACTGTCTATATATAAAAAAGGCTAATATGCAAAGTGTCCCCTTGGGAGTTCGACCAGGAGACCGGGAGTTTGATCACTCGCTATGATGTGCGTTGACCACCAGTGGGAGGCATGGAACATAGCGGGCGACCAGCGGTGATGGTGGGGCGCTGAGGGAGCCAGGGAAGGAGGAGGCAGGGAGGCAGGATACCTTATCGGCCCTGATCACTGGCCAGGCCTCGGGACCCTACCTGTGTATGAATTTCATGCACTGGGCCTCTAGTATTATAATAATTGGCTTGTTGGCTTCCCAACTAGGCATAGCTTGATAAGGATAAATTCTCTGTCTTATTTTCTCTGAGTACAGTGCATGGCACATGGTAGATGCTCATTGGATATTGGTTTAAGTGAGTGGTTAATTGAGTCAGATAATGGACATCTGGATCAGGAGAATGAGGTACCACCCTTCTCTTATGTGAGGCCATCTTCACAGTTATGGCCCCAAAAGATAAATGTTTAACAAAAATACACCGTGACCTTAAGTTAAGTAGAGGTTGACCTGAAATCAACCATCAGGCAGAGGAACTAGAACCCCTGACTCCAGTGGAGTGGTTATTTCCCCTGCCTGGGAATTCCCTCTAGCTAGGAGATAAGACTTGCCTGACATGATCACGCTCTGATCTGACTATTTATGGTCAGTGAAATTCAGTGAAGGACAGAGAAGACAGTTGCTTGGATAAAAAATGCTCAACAGTAACTGAGTTAGTCCTGGGAAGTTGTTTGTGAAAATCATAATGCTCTGCTGGTGCCACCAAGTGAGAGTTCCCAACCAACCCTCCAGCCATCCCAGAAGAACCCAGTGTCTCTCATGTTCTGGGGAGATGATGGTGGCCAAGTCATGATGGTCCATGTCCTCCTGGGATGGAGCTTATAAGGGAGATGGACAGCAAACTGGTGTAAGCTGACCGTTTTGTTCTGCATTTGGAAGGACTTACACATACAAGACATCATCAGAAAGAACATAATCTGATCACCATACATAAAAATCCAGAGTTCTTTACATCCTTCTTTACTTTGCCCCACTTGGACTCCCTCACATGGGACTCTTGGAGTGTGCCTGATTCTGGCCACCCACTCTTCCCTTTACTGCCTCTCTGCTGTCTCCCCAGTGCCCTGCTCCATCCTTTCAGCTTTCCACATGGTCAAAGCCCTGGTTTTATTATTCCTGGCTTCATCCTGAAATGGTAGGTTCTTTCCTTTGAATAATCCTTCAACTTCTTCAGAATGAACCATTTACAAGGTAAACAAACCTCCTGCTGATTCTTGATCAGCTCTCAAGGTCTGAAGGCAATGATTCATTACACCAGGAGCCCTCTTTCCTCTAAGAGATGAGGATGGGAGGCTGCGATGGGAGTAAGTACCCAAGAGGCTCCTTGCTCAGATTGGAAGCATCAGGGAAGGCTCTCAGAGGAAATGAGATCTCTGCTTCCATCCTGGCTCCATCTTTCTTCAGAAGAGCTACCAAAGTACTTTGTTCTTATTTTTGTTACTGTTTGTTGTATATTTGGTAGAAGGTAGAGGGGACATCTCTACCCAATGCAATTGGTTGCAAATAACAAAGCCCAGCTCAAAACTGCACTTAACATATAGGGACAAACAAAAATATTGGCAGATAGCGTCCCCAACATACTGTTTCACAGGTCTGAAAAGTACAGGCATAACAGACTTCAGACATAGTCTGATCATGACTCTGGCTTTGGCCCTGTTTGTCTGTCATTGTAGCTTTCTCTCCCTTATGTCAGTGTCATCCTCAGGCAGGTTTCCTTCATCATAGCAAAATGGTAGTCACATTCCAGGCTTCACAAGGACACGCTACACTTTCCAGAACAAAAGGTTGTTTCTGACTTGGCTGTCTCTGCAAAAATCATGAGATTCTTTCTAATTGGGCTGGCTTAGGTCACATGTCCACCCCCAAACCACTCTCTGTAGCTGGGGGAATGGAATGTTATGGTTGGTTTAGCCTAGGTCACATGTTCACCCCTGGAGACTTCCCAGAACATGAAGCCCCTAATAGAAATTGGGGGCTACTGGAAAGGAGAAGGGGAGGTGACAGATGCCAGAGGTAGCATCTGTGTTAGAATGAGCATCAACTGTGAATAACAGAGACCCAATCTAGGAGAAGCTTAAACAAAATAGAAGATATTTTTTCTTTCTCTCATGAAAAGTCCAGGACAGTAGTCCAGGGCTGACGTGGACCCAAGTTTCTTCTGTTTGTTTCTTCTACTGTAAATGGCCTCCATTTTATGTTCACCTCACTGCCAAGATGACACCCGCCTCCCACCCCCTAGCCAAGAGAAGGGGAAAAGCAAAGTGCATGCCCAACAGCTTTGAATGAAACTTCCCAGAAGTTGCACATACCTCTTTCCCATTGGCCAAATTTGAGACACGTGGCCACATATTGCTGCAAGGAAGGCTGGGAAATGTAGTCTTTATTCTAGGTAAACTTATGCTCCACAAAATTCATTTTACTCTGGAAGAAAGCAAGACTGCTATGGATGGACAACTGGTAGTCCTTTGCTCAGCATCCTCTGGCATCCATGGC
>NW_006285312.1:129997-148271 GCF_000327345.1 Myotis davidii
ACAGAACTCCCTGGCAAAAGTGACACTCGCAAGAAGTAACTGCTTCATTCCCAGACATCCAGGACCCACTGGGGCCTGACATGAGCCCTCAGATGGGAAAACTGGGATACTGTAAACCTTTCATCAAAGCCCCACTGCCCCTTTGCATCATCTCTTCTCTTCCCTTTCTCTTTTTAATTTTTTTGTTAATCCTCACCTGAAAATATTTATTCTATTGATTTTTAGAGAGTGGAAGTGAGGTGGGAGGAGAGAAAGAGAGAAACATCCATGTGAGAGAGACATATAGATTGCTTGCCTCCTACACTCCCCTGGACTGGGCTGGGTATCATCAAATCTACAACCCAGGTACATGCCCCTGACTGGGAATCAAACCCAAGACCCTTCGGTGCTCGGGCCAACACTCTAACCACTGAGCAACATGGATTTGAATCTTGGATAAACCACTTACTGGCTTTATGGCCTTAAAACATTTAACCTGTCTGGGCCTCATCTTCTCATCTGTAAAATGGGGATTATACGATCTCATGGGACTGTGTTAAGGACTAAGTGGCTCATGGCCAGGGCTCAATAAGTGGCCACTGCTATTATCATGGCTCTTCTCTTGGTCATCCAGCTGCCTGCTGCATCATCACCCATTAAATGGAGTTTATTAGAAGAGCCTCCATTCCAGGGCAATCAATATGTTAAGCCATCCAGCATAAGCAGACAGGCTAGAAATAAAATTAGACTCAAGGACTATCTCAGATGGAAGGCACCTCCATGTACCCTGGTTTATCATTCTTCTGCTTGTCGCTGTTATCATTATTGCTAATAATAGTAGCAGTAGCTGTCATTTGTCAAGTGCCTCCTTTGTTTCAGGCACCGTGCTTTTCCCAGAACAGGAAGCCCCTCATGATAGACCACAAGACGAGTTTTCTCAGCCCCTTTCCAGCTGAGGAAACTGAGCCCAGAGGGGAGAAGTGGTTTGCCCCAAGTCACCCAGAGCCAGCTTAGTATTTAAATCCAACTCACAGGCAGTACTTACTCATTCATTGGCTCACTTTTATATTTTTTTTGTGAAAAATCCCCCAAACCCAAAATAAACATCACCCAGTATCACACCACTTTCTTCTTTTGAAGTCTACAATGACAGAAGCGGCAAAAGCCACCCCTAGCCTTGCCAATCCCTCCCCCCGGGATAACCTCTGCTGGCAGACTGTTCTCATGCTTGTGCACTTTAATATTCTCTCAGTTGTCATTCCCACTCTCTCTCAAACAAGTCATTTCAAACAGGAGGAGGTAAAACTGCTGTGTTAAAACCTGCAGGGAAAAACAGTTTCCATGCTGTAGATGCTGGCTTCAGCGGTCTCTTTCATTCATTTCTTCATTCATTCATTTCTTCATTCATTCATTTCTTCATTTCACCAATATCAACCAAGCACCTCATACTTGTCAAGAACCAGTTAGGCACTTGAAAAATGAATAAGATTTAGGCCAGGGGTCCTCAAACTACGGCCCGTGGGCCACATGCAAATACAAATATTGTATTTGTTCCCGTTTTGTTTTTTTTACTTCAAAATAAGATATGTGCAGTGTGCATAGGAATTTGTTCATAGTTTTTTTTTTAAAACTATAGTCCGGCTCTCCAACGCTCTGAGGGACAGTGAACTGGCCCCCTGTTTAAAAAGTTTGAGGACCCCTTGGAGCTCCAGTGGCGCAATCGGTTAGTGCGTGGTACTTATAAAAAGTTTGAGGACCCCTGATTTAGGCTCTCACTCATTTATGGAATATAATGAACAACATAAACTGGTGAACAAAAACAGATCCAGAGATAGAGAAGCATTGATCAGACCATCAAACCTCAGAGGGAAGGTAGGGGAGGGTGGGGGAAGAGGGAGAGATCCACCGGGGGTAGGGGGCCAATGGGGCGATAAGGACACATATGTAATACCTTAATCATAAAGAAAAAAAAAATGTCGGCTCTCTCTTGGAGAAGTCACTAGCATAGATAGGAAACCTATCACCTACTACAAAACAACATGGAAAGAGGTAAAATATATATCAAGTTGAAGATCAAAAACAAGGAGAAGAATAAAATATAATGATTTGCTACTGAAAACAAACAAACAAAACAAAACAAAACAAAAACAAGGAGAGGGAGAAGGCTCCAGGACAGAGATGCAGAATCAGAGTATGCACTGACTACACAGACAAGGGGCTCATCATCCTAAGCGGAGGCCAGTAGGAGGGAACCCAGAAGTGTGGTTAGAGCATCACGGAAAAGGCACTCAGCATTGAAAAACATTGTTCAAGTTGTGGAAATGCTAATGAAAAAAAGAGGCGTCAACATTTTAAAATCCACCATTAGGAATATTACTGCGCAATAGAAAGAAACAAAGTACTGATCCATGCTACAACGTGGGTGAACCTTGAAAACATTACGCTAGGTGAAAGAAGGCAGTCAGACCCTATATTATTTAATTCCACTTATATGAAATGCCCAGAATAGGCAATCTGTAGAGACAGAGAGTAGATCAGTCAGGGTAGGAAGTGTTGGGAAGAAATGGGGAGTAACTGCTAATGATTGCAGGGTTGAAGGTGAGGGGGAAGAATATGTTTTAAAGTTGATTGTGGTGATGGTTGCACAACTCTGAATACTCTAAAAACCATTGAATTGTACACTTTAAATGGATGGATTGCATGGTAGGTGAGTTGCAAAGCTCCTTTTCTCCATCATTGGAGAATGATATACTTCAGGGAAACTGCCAGAAATAAGTATGTATTCAGGATCAGCTTTTGTTGTCATTGTGGCTAGTCTATGATCTCACTTTGAACCTAAGAAAAATCTGCTTTTAAACTTAAGTTAACTTGAGATTCAATTGGTCAGTCAACAACCGAGGTCTAATGTTTTTCTTTCCCCCATTTAATCCAGAGGCCAGCCACCTCCACCAGAATCACCTGGGGTGCAGGCTGTAAATGCAGATTCCTGGGCACCACCTAGGCCTGGTGAATCAACATCTAGGGACACGAACCCCAGGAATCTGGATTTTAGTTCTCATACTCACCAGGGTTTGAGGACCTCTGCTCCAGACTATAATTCTCAGCTTGTAATTCCTTCCACTGCATAACGTTGGCCCCCAACTGATTTCTGTGCCTGAGCTGATCCTAAATAGTTATCCAGACCTCTGAGGCCAAGGAACCACATCAAGATCTACCAATGTGGAAGAATATTTGCAAAGAGAAATAAAAATAAATGCAAACTGTGTGCATGACTGAAACAGATGAGGTTTGAGGGTGACTGAGTCTAATTGGCCAATGAAAGACTTCACAGAGGATGGTAAGGACAGAAAGAAGTGCATGGACAGGAAATTTCAGATTTCAGATTGGGGACTGGTCAGATTTAGGACGCCAGTCTTAAATCTGAGTAGCTGGATGACCTCAAATTTAACTCCTCTAATCTCAGGGGTGGGCTGGGTCATTTAAGAACATGTCATGCTGCCCCTTCCCCCCACTTTACATACTTCTGACCTCATAACTTTGACCTCGTTGCTTCTCCAAAGACACGGTCTCTTCATGTGTAAAATGATGGATTTAATCCCGATTGTCTAGGGATTAGAGAGTCTCTCCCAACCATGACATTATTTCATACGAAGTCAGTTGACTTTTGAGAAAGATTGGGAAGGCTTCCACCATGGTTTTGACCCCCAGGATTAAAACAAACAAACAAAAAAAGAATATGACCAGCATTTTTCAAGACCAACATTATTGAGGTCTAATTTACATATGACCCAATGCACCCATTTTAAGTGTACATTTTGGTGAATTTTGACCATTGCAACCTTTGTCCCCACCACAGTAATCAAGATGTGGGACATTTCTATCTCCCCAAAGAATTCTCTGTGTTCTTTCCTTGGACAGGCCTCTTCAATATTTTCTATCACTATAGATTGTATTTGTCTTTTCTAAAATTTCATGTACTAGAATTGTCCAACATGAACTCCTTTGGGTGTCATACCCGGCGTGTAATTCATGCGGTGGTGTGCGTAGGTAATCCTTCCTTTTTATTGCCAGCTTTGTTTCCATGCCCTGAGACACAGAGGACAAGCATCATTCCCAGGAAGTCCCCTCCTCCCCCGACCAGGTCAAGCCTATCATTCTCTCCCATACACCATGCACCCACCACTGTAGCCCTTGCCACTAACCATAGTTTTCCCAAAGCTGCCCAAGGGTTCCCTCTGTAAAATCCAAAGTTTGTGGATGTTCCCACTACCCAGGATGCTGCTATTCCATTTATAAGGTCCTGGTCCTGGTTTTAATCGGATGGTCAGTTTATCATTATGTTCTAGTGGCTCCTGCAGAGGGACTCGCGTTCAGTCCCAGCCCTTGGGATTTGCACAGCAGCTGAGCTTAGTCAGCCAAATGGAAGGCCCTTTCTCACACCCATTCTTCAGTCAGAAGGTTCCGTGCAGATGGTCCCTACTAAACAAGCGACCTTCTATCTCCTCTCTTTCTGTACCTTATCAATAAGATGTTTGCTGAGGATTGTAAACTCAGGAAACAAACTCACTTCCCTTCTGCTCCTCCCCCTCCCCTTCACTATAGAAAGCCTTCTCACCACCCTATTCCTCAGCCAATAAAAGTCTTCCTGTTGACAAAGAGCAAAATAGCTCATCAAGGACCAGGTTTGCAGGTGACTGAGCTCTACTAAGAATTGCAGCTCATTTTTAGAAAATAAACGACAATTAGCAATCTCAGTTGCTTGTTTCATTTCCTGGCTGCTCATTTTTCACTTGTGCTGCTACTGCTGCCACTGCCATCACCACCATCTCTGTGGGGACTTCAAACCTGGCGACCTTGGAGAAATGTGTGGTCCTTTGTTCTCAACCTACAGAGGGGACTTGCGTTGTGGGAGATGAGATCTGAGCAGGCGGGACACATGATTGACACATTAATTACCAGTGATGTGCCAGGCACCAGGCTGCTCCCTTTACACACTTGTCATATGTGGGATATTGATCCCATTTTACAGATGAGGAAACTGAGGCTCGGAGAGACTAAGGATTTCCCACCTCAGAGAACATCACTTTCTTCCCACCTTTTCCCTCCCCCCATTACCCAAACAGGATGACTGGGAATCCTCCTTAATTGCCACAGAATCAATGACTAATTCTTTTCCTTGGTCTACAAATTAGGTCTCAAATCCACACACTCCTCTCCATCCCACTGCCATTGTCCTGGTCTAGGCCACTGTCACTCAGCAAGCAGTTGTCAATTGCCTGGTGTGCACAGCACCCTGTTGCAAGCACATGGGACACATGAAGAACAAAGTGACAAAGATCCAGGCCCTCAAGGAGCTTTCCTTCTAGCAATCTCTTGCCTAGGTTACTGCTACATCCTCCACCTTGTCCTCCCTCCTCTCTCCTCCCACAAATCATTCTTGACAGTGCAGCTGACTTTGCCAAGATTAAAATTTGACCATGTCATTTTCTTCCTGAAATTGTCTGAGGGATTCCTATTGCTTTGAGGATTAAGGGCAACACTTCTTACTACAGTTTACAAATCCCTCCTTTCGTGACCTGGCCCTCCCTGTCTCTCCAGTCCCAACTCTCCTCTTTGCCACACACTCCATATTCCACTTTCCTCCATATGAACTTTTGTTAGAGTCTAAAGCACCCCACCCTCACCCAGCTGGCATAGCTCAGTGGTTGAGCATTGACTCATGAACCAGGAAGTCATGGTTCAATTCCTGGTCAGGGCACATGCCCGTGTTGCGGGCTTGGCCCCCAGTGTGGGGCGTGAAGGAGGCAGACGATCAATGATTCTCTGTCATTATTGATGTTTCTTTCTCTTTCATTCTCTATCCCTTCATCTCGGAAATCAATAAAAATATGTAAAAAATAAATAAATAACACCAACCTCTAGCCCCCTGGCTTCTACCCATGGGTGTTTCTTTGCCTGGGCATAAGACTCCCCTTCTCTATGTTCCATCCATCCCTAACTTCCAGCCCACGCATCACTTCCACTGGGAAGTCTACCTTGACCTCCTACCTTGCCCAGACTACATTAGGGGCCTCTGCGGTGGCCTCATAGTGTCAAGTCTTCCCACATCCTCCCACATGGGTCACACCTCGTTAATGCTGTCTTTGTCACTGGATTGTACCCTTTGAAGATAGGGATAGTTTCTGCACCAAAGATGTCTCAGTATTTGTTTAGGGAATGAATGAATGAATTTTGAAGACATACCAGTAATGGGCTCAAACTCACAGCTAGTAAGTGACAGGAATGAAAATTAAACTCCAAATCTCCCAATCTTAACCACCATAGTTCACTGTGAGAGATCTGGTCAGATGTAGGTAACATGAGCTTTGGGGAAGAACATACCATCACTTGTCATAAATCTTCCTGATGAAAAGCAAGACTTAGGCCCCGCCAGTGTGGCTCAGTAGCTGAGCATCAACCTATGAAGTAGGAGGTCAGGGTTCGATTCCCAGTCAGGACACATGCCCTGTTTTTAGGCTCAATCCCCAGTAGTGGGTGTGCAGGAGAGAGCCAATCAATGATTCTCTCTCAACATTGATGTTTCTATCTCTCTCTCCCTCTCCCTTCCTCTCTGAAACCAATAAAAATATATTTTAAATGTAAAAAAGTAAGACTTGTGTTAAGGACACAGGGAAGAGGATGAGCACTTCATCATCTTAGGTTTTGAGAATTATCAACTTTATCCCCGGTTACCAAGGGAATGGCAGTAATACAGAATATACAAATGCGGATGGATCCCAGGCACTGCTTTGTCTTTCAGGCCCAATAGGATGATGAAGCTGAGGCTCAGGGTGGGGAAAGATACCCTCTCCAACTTATGCATAGTAAGAGGCAAATTTAGGCCAAAACTCCAGGTTTCTTGACATCAGACCCCATACTTATATCATGAGCATAACTAAACCTGAAGGAGGTCTAAGTGCTTGGTCATCATGAAGTGGTTTGAAAGCTAAAATTTTAATAAAAATAAAAAAATCCTAAATTTGTTCCTATGCATCAGGGCCATGCCTATGGAGGAGGGAATCTTTACTTCTTGATGGAAAATTCCTTTCCAAGAATGAAAGATGAATGTTGACACAACCAGGGTGAGCACAGGCACCGCTGTGGATCATCACAGGAAAACCGACTGACGTTTATCTTAGTCATCCCCCCGCAGGGAAAAGAAAGGAAACCTGACCTATTTATGGGGCTACTTCCATCCGCTCTCACCAGGAGGAAACTGGGAGAGAGGATCTGTGGGAAGACTGAGTCAACTCCATCAGCTTACCGTGTGCCATGCATGCTAAGCACATCACATGCCTCATTTCATTACATTCTAACAACCCCATCGGACATATGCCCATAGTTGCACAACTGCTAGGTGTTGAGCTGGGACTCGAGTCTGACTTCAAGCCTAGGGTTTACAAACAATATGCTAGGTTGACTCTCATCAAAGCTATTGGCCAAGACCTGGATGACCACTCATCAAATACTGCCTAGTTTAGAACTGTGTCATCTTCCCTACCCAAGGGCAGCCCCAGGCAAATTAAGAATGATCCTAAGGTACCCCAGAGGACCTCACAACCTGGAAATGCCCAAGGATCATGACTACTAAAAAAAAATAAAAAATACTGACTTTCCACATTCTAGAAAGATCTTGTCCATCAAGAACAATGAAAACAACTATTAAGTATCTCTCGTGTGCCAAGCACTATGCTTTCTTTAGATAACCTCAAATTGTATGTGGCTGACCCTGGGAGACCACTGTTATCTCCACCTTCCTTTTTTCTAAAGCACCTTCAAAGAGGTCAGGTAACATGTCCAAAGTCAGACAGATGCTTAGGGCTTGTGTTCAAGCCTAGGTCATCCTATCTCCAAAGTCCCTGCCCTTAACCGTGATATGATGCCAAGTTGCCACAGCACTACCACCGGCCAAATGGTCATTCCTAGGGACAATACAGTGGGCTTGAGGTCTTGACTTCATCTCTTAGAAAGCCCCTGTTCCCCATGGTAATTTGAAGGTAAAATCAGGCAACTTCAGAACACACTGGAGTTTTGCACCATGCAAAGTTTGCTCTGCTTTGAGTCATTATTATTATTCATTGTCCTTGGAGAGAAATGAAGGAAGCAGGAGCAATTAGTTGCTAAACCCCCAGCTGGAGAAAGACATAACTTGGAATGAAATTAGTAGTGGGGTAGGGGTGGGTGAGTCCACCTCTCTTCCTTACTTTAATTTGCATAAATGCAGATTCCTGAGAAGCAATCCTGCAGCCATTAATAGCATTTGCTGACTGTTGCCCTGAGGTGAACTCACCACTGCTCACATCTTCCTGGGTCCTTCACCCCTGAACTTTTTCCTTCCCACTCATTCCCAGAATTCTTTGTAGGATGAAAATTGTAGAGACAGTAAAATTCAGCAACTGTTTCTGTGACATTTAAAGACCAAATGTAAGCTCTTTTCTCCCAGTATCACTTCCCTTCCCAGAGTTCCCAAAGTAGGAGTCTGAGCTGGTTAGAGTTCCTTTACAGCAGCTGCAAACCAGACTCACAGCCAGACAGTTAAACTGTGGCTCAAATGAACTGATGGAAGCCTCCCCACAGTTTGCTCATCTGTAAAACGGGGACAAGAATGGTGAGGATTAAAAGAGCTGATGCATTTCACACAGAGGCTGTCATGGTGCAAACATTCTCTAAGTGGCAGTGTGGGGCTGGTACAGCCCACATTCATGTGGCTTGGTGGTTAAGAACCTGGGCTCTGCAGATGGGTTCCCTTCAGACCTGCGTTCAAAACCCAGCAGTCCATTTCCTAGCTGTTTGACACTGGACATGTCTTTCACTTCTCTGAGTTTGTTTTCTCTTCTGTAAAATGTGAGGGTGGTGGTGGAGGGGGAGATGGTAGCATCTACCTCAAAGGGTTTGCTGTGAGACTGAAAGGGGTGATGTGGCAGTCCCGTGATGTTCAAATCAGTCAGCCCGGGCTCCCACACCAAAACATCACAGACTAGGGGGCTTAGCCGACAGACATTTTTCTCATAGTTCTGGACGCTGGGAGCCCACAAGCAAGGTGCTGGCAGATTCGGTGTCTGGTGAGAGCCCTCTTCCTGGCTTGTGGACAGTTGCCTTCTCGCCGTGTGCTCACATGGCCCTCATCTGTGCGCTCGGAGAGAGAGCAGCCCTGGTGTCTCTTCCTGGTCATAACAGACGTGAGCTCTTTGGGACTACAGCCCTACCCTTAGGACTTCATTTAAACTTAACTGCCTCCCCAAAGACCTTCTCTCCAAAGCCAGCCACAGTGGAATTTTATGGGGACACAATTCTGTCCATCACTGCGTTTGAACAACATTAACCATTTTGAGCAGGGCATGACCTGAGGGAGGCAGCTGGAACTAACATATAAAAGTAGAAAGCTGATTCCTGTTTCTCCTTGCCCTCAGTTCAGGCCACTGCCCCCCATTTCCCCGCCAACTGCTGGGGATGCTCTGTTCACTCGCCAAGGCGTGGGTGCGTCTGACAACTCAGATCTTCAGTGTTGCTGTCACTACGGATGTGGAATCTGTTTTCTCCTCTCATGGCTCTTCCCCAAAATCCTTCTCTACTATCCTTGGACCAAGGTGAGATGTCAATCCTCTTTCACAGAACTACCTAAAAGCCAATGTCTCTACTTCTAGCTGCGGGTGACTTTTCTAGGAAGCAAAGTATTTTGTCAGTGGTGAGGGGGGCAACTAGGGATCTTATCCAATACCAGGGAACTTGGACACCCCATAGATTGAGGGATTCTATAAGAATCCTCTAGACAAAAAAAAAAAAAAAGATTGTGTTAGGTTTCTATTTACAGTTTTATTATTACAGTAAAACTACTATTTGTTGAGCACCTACTATGTAGTATCTCCTAAGCAGTGTCTGAGAGCTCTGTATGGATCATTCTATTGGATTCTCATAATAGCATGGCAGTGAATTTCAATTTGAAGAGAGAGGAGGGACTGTACCTCCCAGGAGACAATTGGAATGAAGAGAGACATTTGTGGTGGTCAGAACTGGGGTTGGGGGGTGAGGAGATGTGTTATTGGCATCTAGAGGGTAGAGGCCAGGGATGGTGCTCAACACCCTACAATGCACAGGCCAGCCCCCAGAGCAAAGAATTATTCGGCCCAAAATGTCAATAATGCCAAGGGTGAGAAACCCTTTCCTATTAAAAAAAACAAAAAAAAAAGCTACTCTTATTGTGTCTGTTTTACAGGTAAGGACACTGGATATCAGAGAAACTCAGCAATCAGCTCCAAACCCCAGGGCAGGCAGGGTCTGAATCCAAGTCTGGTGGGTTTCAGAACCTCTCTTCACCACAGACCTATAAACAATCATGTCTGCATTTGAGCCACTGGTGTCTCTGAGACGCCAGGGCCATGTGTGGATGGCCACACTGCATCATGGACAGGCTGGTTGAAACTATGCAATGTGCTCACACGAGGATCCAACTCACACATGATCAGAACAACCCTTAAGCATAGAACAGATAACTGCACAGGAGAAGAAGAAAAGAAACCCTGACTCATGAGTGCCCCCCCACGAACACCTCCAGCTGCAGCAAATATAGGTGGTTCCAGCTATGGATTATTTTGAATCTTTGGGAGTCAAGAAAAGAAATTCCACTTCAGGTGCCGGGCTAAAGAGAGAGTTTTACAAGAAACATGATTCAACCTACCACTCTGTATTCACCCTCATGGTTTGGATCAAAAAGTAATTGCGAATTGTTGTCATGTTTAGAGAGAGGTAACTGTGTAGGTCAAGCTTTCTGATTTCTTATTCAGGGAAATTTTCCACTCCCCAAACTCTCACCTAAAAGCCCAAATCTGAAAAAGCTGTACTGCCGAAAGAGGCTCAGAAAACACAAATGATTTTCTTTAAAGACTCCTTTGTCCATCGGAAAGCAAACAATTTGATCAGACTAATTATTTCCCAACAAAGACATCCTGTTTCCTCTAGTGTCTGCTTGCTTCTTGCTATCAAAGGAGCATTTTTTAAAAATGTATCCTAGATAAGGAGGCTCAAAAGAGAAGTGTGTGTAGGAGGAGAATAATATTTTTTTCACATGATTTCCAGTTGAATTTCCTTAAATCGCTCATATTTTACTACTTGTCATTATTTGACGTCTTCACCTTGAGTTATGGCTGGTGAGGGAAGAGGAAGGCTCTCCAGTGAATGGTGCTGGGTAGCTGAGGATGAAAAGACCAAGGCAGGCCTGGGGTGACTGGTGAGTAAAGAGAATAAGAAAGAAGTAACTGTTTTATCTCAATAATGCTATCGATACCCATGTCTGTATTAGAGGCGTCGCACGTGTGAACTGGAAGGGAATTGTTCTAGAAGAAAATCAATGTCTGGATTAAAATAGGGTTATGAAGTTATGTCAAGGAGCTTCTTTTATCTCTCGCCTCAGGATTACCCTAAGAGATCTCTGCGCACACAAGCTACCTTGCCTTTATCCTAGCATACTTGAGCTTTGAAGATCAGCTGTGAGAAAAAGAGAGGTGCTCTTTTAGGGAGGGTGAGGAGGCATGAAAATAACCACGGTGAAGTCAACACTGATTGAGCTGTATGTACCAGGCACTCTTCTGAGCTCTTTGTAAGCATTAGTTCATTTTGACTTGGCAATAACCTTAGAAGGTGGCCATTATTACTATTCTCATTTCACAGGTGGAGAAACTGAGGCACCATTGCATGTATACATGTCATATTTACTAGTAAGAGCTGGGGCATGTCGAAAAGTGCAGGCTGCCTGGGTTTAGATTCTGATTCTGCATCTGCTGGCTTTGTGATTTTGACCAAGTAGAGATCAAGTTACCTTTCTGAGTTTGTTTCCTCCTCAGTAAAGGTGATGACAATGACGATGATGCTGGTGGTGATGACAATGATGATGGTGGTGGTGATGACAATGATGATGGTGGTGATGACAATGATAATGATGGCGATGATGATGGTGGTGATGATTCCTTGCTAAATGTCAGCGGGTTGCTTTAAGGATGAAATGAGATAATCCAGGTAAAGTGCTTAACCCTGCGTTGCACAGAGCTCCTGTCAGTAAATGTGAGCTGTCCTTATGACTCATGTATCAGAACAGATGATCAGTTCACGACTTTAATTCTCTGTGTAAACTCACCTGGAGCTGTGGAAAGATCTTTGTGTTTGAGCAGATCTAGCTACTAACACCAGCTCAGCTCCTGTGTGACCCGGGACTACCCAACTGACCTCCCTGAGCCTCAGATCACAGTGTGAGACAAAGAGCTCAGTCCAGTGGAGGCCACGTGTTAGGTAATTTGTAACAGCTATTTAATGAATAAAGGTCATTTTCTAATTCTTTTCAAATCTCAAGACTCTGCAAGACTCCCCTTCCCTTTCTCTGTCAGCTCCTGTCGTCCTCAGACTCTCCCAGCACTGAGCCAACTCTGAACAAGCTCTGTGAGTTGGGCTGGAATTCATTTTGGAGCCCCATATCTGTCCTTTGCCACAAGCTCCCAGATGTCTGTTGGACCACTAGGGCAGCCCTCACAACTCCTCCCTACTGTGTTGGGAGAAGTCCCAGGCTCCTGCCTTAGTTTCCCTATCACACTCCATTCTCCCATTGGGATCTGGGTATGTCCTTGTAGAGTTGAGTCTCTGACCAAAAGCTTAGTCTTGGAAACCTTCTAACCATGGTAGGTTAGACACTGTCCCCTCATCCTTGTTCCCCAGCCATTAGCCAAAGTCCTGCATCAAGTTCAGAACCCAACATCACAACCCACTATTTGCTTTGAGTCAAACAGACATAAGTTTAAATCCAGCTATGGCTGACTAAGTCACATCTAAATGTCAGTTTCCTTACCTATAAAATAAAGATGATAAGCCTATCACCTCTGGGGTTGTTAAATACAAGCATGTGTAAAGCATTTAGGACAATATCTGGTTTGTTCTAAATTGTCAATAAAAGTGACTTCCTGTGGACACTTGGCATAACTTACATTCCCACTCAGATCAGGCCCCTCGAACATTATCTCCAACAGAATAGAGCCCAAGTTCACCATATCCCTTTCACATCAGGTTAGTTCCCGAAGCCCAAGTCCTTCACATTCCTAAACATACTCCTTTTCTTTCAGCACCTCTCAGAGGTTCCCGCATAACCTACTGAAATTTCATATTTTACATCACAATATCATCCAGTTCTTTGTGACTTCCTCCAGGTTGACTGTATGCTTGGAACTTTCCAGATACCCAACCACTGTCCAATATTAGAAAGACAAGCAGATCTCGAGTGAGAGATGCCCTCAAATGCATAGTCTCCCAGATGTGGTCAACAGCACATTTAATCAGCAGAGTATCTGGCTTCTCACAGTTCCCTACTGAGACTCTTCATTCTACAGAACTCTTTGGGTTGCAAGTGACAGAAACCCAATTCAATCCAGATTAAGCAAAAAAATAAAAAAGGAATGTATCGGCTTATATTAAAGGCATACAAGATATCTAGAGTCCAGAAGATGGCATGCAGAATCTGCCTCCACCTCTACCACTTTTTCCATGTTGGCTCATTCTCAGACAAGCTCTCCCTTTCATAGTAAAGACGGCAGCTCCAGGTAATACTGTACCAGTTTAGCATCCCAATGGAAAGAGAGCTCCTTTTCCTCAATGGTTCTATCTCAAGTCCCAAAATTAAATCTCATTAGCTCTGATTGGGTCACATGGCTATCCCTTGCCCAATCACATGGCCAGGGAGATAGTATGTATTGGTTGATCATATCTGCATTCGATGTCCACCTTTGGAACTAGGAGAAGAGTCAGCTTCCTTCAAAAACACTTGGGCTGAACATAGAAAGGATGATTCCTCAAGGGCCAGGTGAGGCATCTGATCAGAAGGAAGAAGAATGGGCCGAGGATGCTGAGCAAGAACAAAGATGCCCATCACTGGCTGAGAGTTATAGTAACCTCACTAGAACACTGCAAGCCCAGAGTCCAGATTGGGTCAGTTCTACTTAAGGCATGCTACAGTGGGTCAATCAGAGACAAACCCATGACTGGAGACTTTCCTTGTCATTATTCTCCTCATCAGCAGACTGCCCTTTGTTCAACTGTCAAGCTTCTCCCTCCCAAACCACACCTTGCTGATGCTAATCCCCAACCTGCTCTTAGCACCTTGTGACTTAATTCCCACAGATGGGTGTCTGCGTTTAAGAGCATGCATTATTGGCAATGAAATAACAGGATGCTGAAACCTTTATAAAATTGATATGCCAGACAAGAGGGAGGCAAAAATGAATGCTTAAGTTTCTTTGCATAATACTCTGTGGGATGTGTTTTTCCCCTAAGAATATTTTAGCATTAATTAAGATAAACAATGATATATGCTGAAAGACAATTGAATCTGTTCTCGGTTAAAAATGGCTTCATTGTGTAAAAATAGTACCCAAATTATAGCATATAAAGATGCAGGGGGAGGGGGGAGGAATACTGTAAACCTATAACATGACTAAAATAGAAATGCAACCTGGTAATGATGAGGCCTTGAACAATCTGGGGGAAGACGGAAAGATGGGGAAGAAGCATGTGTCATCATGCTTCATTTATTCGCCTCCCTCTGTGATCTTCTTTGCCGTGCTTCTCTTTAATAATAACTGCCATTCATCATGGCATGGTTAACATATGTCTTCAATGAAATTGGTGTTGTTATCACCATTCTATATGTGAGGAATATGAGCTTTAGAGAGTCTAAGTCCAAGTCACCCAGGTAGGAAATGGTGGAACCAGTCTCAAACACTGCGTACCTCTCTTCACTGCCCCACTGTTCCCATGGTCTCCTCTCTGAGGGGCCTCTGTAGTATCTAACCAGCTCATCTCTTCAGGATAGAAGCAGAATAAAGACAATAGTTCACATATAGCACATTTATGATGTGCCAGGCACTGGGAGATCTTTACTACCATTATCCCCATTTTACAGATGAGGAGAGTTAAATTGTTTGTCCAAGGTCAAACAACACTGAGAGCTGGAATTCAAGGTGAGCGATCTCATTTCAGAGTCCGTGAGTTTTACTGCTGTGCTGGATTGTTTTCCTTCCTTTGGGGAGCCATTCCTGACCTCTGCTGTGAGTCCTCTGGCCCCATTTCCCCAGAGTTTTTGTAGGAACGATGACCTACAGCATCTATCTGGGTGTCATCCGGTATTTTAGGAGGGATATTTCATGTCTTTGTCGAATGGCTACTCGGTAAGTCTGCAAATTCCCTGAGAGTCAGGAGTTTCAAGAATTCCATCCATCTCCCACTTAATGTTCCTCGTTAATGCCTTGCCCATGATAGAGATTCAGCAGTGTTTGATGAGGAGGGGATGGAGGCCAGTTCATTTTGCTCCCTCCCACGGCCTCCATCTGCGTGTGGACAGCCGAGAAGGCATTATCCTGGAGTGGGTCTTTGTGCAGGATGGACTGGGCAGGGATGATGGACTGCTTCATATAAAGCCACCCTCGGTTGGAAGAATAATTCAAAACAGTGTCAGGGCTTCTTCTCGGGTACAAATTTATTCATTCATCCATTGTCTCACCTATTCATTCACTTATTTATTCAGCCCGCCATTTGCTCATTCCTTCACTGATGGATGCATTCACCCAACAGTTATGAGTGGCTGGTTGCCCCTGCCAGATGCTCTGCTAGCCCTGGGGATAAAATGGTGCACAAGACCCTGGCTCTGCTCACCCAGATGGACAGGGGAATGATGGAAGCGTGGCTCCCAGGGTCTCAGATCAGCAGCACCAGGAGCTGTTAACTTCTGCAGTCTCCAAGCCATAGCAGGAACCTGAGGGCCCAACCAGTGTTTCTGATTCAGCCCATGGTCAGAAAGTAAATTCTCAGCATATTCAATGCATCAGGTCTACAGCCCTGGCTGCAAAGTTTGGGTGTAAGATGGCAGGTTGAAAAAAATCTCTCTTTTCTCCATCATCCTTTGACCTGAATGGAATCTGCATTGGCTTTTCTTTCGGAGGACAGGATAGTGTGAGCTCCTGCTCAGTGACCCTTGGCCTCTCCAAGCAAAGTTCTTTTGTCTCCACACTGACAACAGGTGACTGGATTTCAAGAATTATGTTACTTCCCTTTAAACCATTTAGCAAGTGCCTACTGTGTGTCTATAAATATACATATTATCTTTAACACTAGTGCCCCAGTGCACAGATTCACGCACATTGAAAGGAAATTAATTAGAAGGTGGCTGGCAGGGCGGGACTGGGTGAGAAGGGCTGGACATGCCCTGGAGCCAACCTCCCGAGGTCCCTCCCAGCTGGCCGTACCTGGGTGGCGCATGGCTCGAAGGGTGTCTGCAGAGTGAGCAGGGTCCCTACAGCAGGTGGGGTCCCTCAGCCTGGCCTGCGGGGATCAGGCTGAAACCGGCTCTCCAACATCCCCTAGAGGTCCCCGATTGTGAGAGGGTGGTTCTCAGGTGATGCACCCTGGAATTGGGCTCCCTCCTCTCTGGTTCTGGGGTGTGTCACCGGAGAACCACTGCTGCCAAGTCACCGCAGCTCTGCAGCTCCTGCATTGAGCGTCTGCCCCCTGGTAGTCAGTGTGTGTCATACCTATCAGCCGGTCGAAGGGTCAAACAGTTGCTTAGCTTTTTAATATCTAGATGGGTGCTACTATTGCCTGCTTAAAAATGGGGAAATCCCTGAGCCCTGTCAAAACAATTTAAATAATTTATATAAGTATAAGAAAATTCAATAACCAAAAATATTACTGTTACTGTTATTCATTTTGAGTTTCCTTGTAACTATCTGTTCTTTTTGAGTTGGTGATAATATTTGCAAATCAATCTTTCTCTCAACTACACATAAATAAAATGATCACATTCTATTTTTCCACTGTGCACACTTTTTAATGTGTAAATCTGTTTATATGTATAATGTGCATTTCTTTTTATAATCAGAGACATGTACATGCCATAATGTTGTAAAGCATTAAACAATGGAAAAATGTGTGAGTAGGACATGAACGTTCCCCCCTAGTCCTACCCATCCCTCCAAGCAATGGACACCAGTTCAGCGGGAGCTCCTGGCTTTGGGCTCGACCTTACCTTCACCCCTGGGACAAATCAGCCAACTAGAGATGACGTTTTCAGGTGAGAATGAACACTTTTTTAAAAATTTTACTCTCCTTCCATCTTTTTTTTCTCTCCCCAGGTAAAAAACGTTAGGAAACAAGGTGTACCTTTCCTTACCTTTGTCCATGTTCATGTCAATATATGCAAACATATAAATATGTTAATAATGGGGTGGGAGAGTGCTCATCCTTTGTTTTATAAAAAGGAGTCTTATGAC
The DNA here is from genome assembly GCF_000327345.1 of Myotis davidii. Taxonomy (NCBI): domain Eukaryota; kingdom Metazoa; phylum Chordata; class Mammalia; order Chiroptera; family Vespertilionidae; genus Myotis; species Myotis davidii. The sequence goes on from NW_006285312.1 coordinate 147,310, forward strand.
ATATATTTTCTACACCTGGCTTGTGTCATGAACCAGAAAACCCCTGTGGAACCCCTTCCAAATGAACTGGCATTTGTTTACTGCATTCTCAGTGATGGCTGCATAATGATCCAGGGTAGGGGGCACCATCCAGGGTTGCCTTCCCCCAACTCTTTACCACTAGGACACATCAGGCACACAACTTCTGGGTCTCCCCTCCCCAGGCTGGGCTGGAGGTGGGGAAGCCTGGGGAACCCTATTTCTTTTCTATTCTCCTCAAGCCTCTGCTTTTGACATCCCAAAGCCAAGAAAAGGCTCTCTCTGTTCTTTCTGCTGCTATGGTCTTTCTCCTGACAGAAGGAACCTAGGATGGCGTGGCTGGCTGAGTGAAACCAGAAACAAAGGCAATGCGAGTGGGAGTGAACAGAGAAAAATACAAGTTAATATTTCAAAAATATTCTTCTGCCCCACAATGCAATACTTTGACGGTTCTATGAGGTTTGCAAAGCCCTTCCCATGTTGTGTTCACAATGCACACTCACCCACGGTTCCCTCTCCCTTCATCCTTCAGGACTCAGTGTAGCTGTCGCTCAGCCAGAAGCCTTCACTGATCTACCAGGCAGGCTCAGAGCTTCTTCTTTGACCTCCCTCCGCCAGCCCCATACAAAAAAAATGTTTGGAAACCAAGTTGAGTGAAAATTCAAATGATTTGGGGGATGCTTTTTTGTTGTTATAAAAAGCTTCACATTTTTACAAAGAGAAATGATAATATAATGAATGCCCATATGCCCATCACTGAAGGACACTCTGAGGATATCTCTGAACCCACACTAACTTATCTAATCTAATAAAAGAGAAACATGCAAATTGACCGCACCTCTGCAACGCCCACCAGCCAATCAGAGCGACTATATGCAAATTAATCCAACCAAGATTGGAGCAGAGCTGGAGCAAGCAGGAGGCTTGGTTGTTCCGGCGATGTG
>NW_006285312.1:148503-152147 GCF_000327345.1 Myotis davidii
TGACCATCAGGGACCAGACGTTCAATGCAGGAGCTGCTTCCTGGTGGTCAGTGTGCTCCCACAGGGGGAGCTCTGCTCAGCCACAAGCAGGCTGATGGCTGCCAGTACAGTGGTGGTGGTGGGAGCCTCTCCTGCCTCCTTAGCAGCGCTAAAGATGTCTGACTTCAGCTTAGGCCTGCTCTCCACTGGCAAGTGGACATCCCCCAAGGGCTCTCAGGCTGCCAGAGGGATGTCTGACTGCAAGCTTAAGTCTGATCCCCTAGGAAGGGGGCCTAAGCCAGCAGGTAGTCATCCCCTGAGGGGTCCCGGGCTGTGAGAGGGCACAGGCCGGGCTGAGGGACCCCCCCGAATGCACAAATTTTTGTGTACCAGGCCTCTAGTTTTAAAAATAAAAACCTCTTATGAATTCCAGGTGATTTTAAGAACTCACAACATGCCACTTAACCTGTGTCTTAGAAACCTCCTCATTTAGGAGCCTTGTCAAAGAAAAGTCAGAGCTGGACCATCATGAAAGTGGTCAAAACACATTTCATTCAGGACTATGGCAATAGGAGAAAAGAGGCCTCTGTGTAGAACCAGCTCAATTCTGAGTGCACCATAAACAAGTGGGGACTCACAGCCAAGGAAAAGAGTGGGGGATGTCACTAGATGGAACATTACATAGAGGAAGCATCAGAATGCATTACATAGAGGAAGCATCAGAAGTAAAGAGGGTTTTTGGCTAAACCAACCTGACAGGATTCTTGGGGGAGGCAGGCCATGGTGATCAGATATCACCTGGGGATGCCTGGGGATAGAAATGTGATCAGATTTCAAGGGTGATCAGATATTGAGGGTGGGGGTTCAGCGACAGAAGCCCAAAGGCCTAGTTCAGAAGGTGGAACAGAGGAGGCCGACTCAAGTTTGGTCAAAGACAGAGTCTTTGTCAACCTTCAGGCCAGATTTTGGCAGGTGAGATAGTATAGGTACCATTGCATCCATTCATTCTCTCTTCTGGCAACACCCCCCACTTTTCATTGGGGACCAACCCTCCCCCTCTTTTAGTTAAATAACTCAAGTGAAGCTACAGAGGTGGGGACCTTTGACCTAGTCCCAAATCAGGAGCTTCCCTTGACGGTTGCAAAGCCAGTGAAACAGGGAGAACTGGAGAATGCTGGGAGAAGACAGGCTCTCTGTCTCACTGAACTGGAAGCTTTGAGGGCACAAGCTGAGCTCCGGCAGCCACTTGGCCATAAGGAGGAGGGAACCTACTGAAAATGGGGTCAACACAGAGGAAGAGCCGAGCCGAGATGTGGCGAGAAACTGAGTCCCGATGACACGGTTTGAGTCCCCCCAAACCAGCAGCGCCTAAAACTAGATCAGTTACATAAGCCAACAAATATCCTGTCTAGAGCTTGAGCCAATGTGAGCTGGGTTTTCTATTCCTCGCTCCAACGAGTTCTGAAACCCATGAATCAGGGTGGCAAAGAAGACGTTAACCAGGAATCAAAAGGGGCAGCATGAAGATAGGTTCCATCCTAATGAATGGTATTTTACCAGAAAAGAGTCATTCCAGGGGTTGGGTTTGGGGTTCAAAAACTAGGTGGATGTCAATAGCAGAGCAGAGAACTCCTGACTCCATTGCTTTTTCTCCCATTCTCCACTAAAAAGCCATCTCTGCAGGTCCAAGGTGAGAAGCATGTGTCCTGGGGAAGGTTCCAATGCAGTACCACTGTGTATCTCTCCCCATCTTCACCATGACTAAGGAAACTCTTCTGGCCAATAATCCTTTCTTCTTCCATTTCTATTGGTCTGGATTTCTGGGCAAGTCCTGAGAGAGGGGCTGACAGAACCCAGCACCATACACAGGCCTGCCAAGCCAGGAAAGAATGGATTCAGAGATGCACCCTGCTATTTGGGCCTCCTCGCTGTCATCCCATGCAGCAATGAAGGCAGAGTTCCCATGGTAGCTGAATTCCAATCACTCTCCAGAGTGGCATCCAAGCTGTTCATTATCTGACAAGAGGGATGTAACTGACTATTTGATGTCCGAGTTCAGCTGCAAACTGCCAAGCAGTCACTTGGGCAGAGCTTGGAGGATAAGGGGTAAACCTTTCATCATTCTCAGAAGTGACAGCCATGAAAGGAGTCCGTGGGTGTGTCTGTAGGACTCAGTAATGTGTGCCTCTAATGGAAGCAGGTCTAAAGATCTGAAGTCAGTCTGGGGCCTGACTGGGCATTTCTGATGCCAGCAAAAGCCACGTTAGCTCTAGGCTGTCCTCTCCTCTGTCTCTTTATCCTCTTCCTGCTAGGTAAAAGCACAGCCTCCGGTAAAGGGGTAAATACCATTTCTCTGCTAAGCAAGAAGGGCAAGTCAATTCAGTGACTAGAACTAAGCCTAGAACAAGGCTCAGCTAGACCTAAACCTAACCTAGTCCTAATCCTAGTCCTAGACCAGTGATGGCGAACCCTTTGAGCTCGGCGTGTCAGCATTTTGAAAAACCCTAACTTAACTCTGGTGCCGTGTCACATGTAGAAATTTTTTGATATTTGCAACCATAGTAAAACAAAGACTTATATTTTTGATATTTATTTTATATATTTAAATGCCATTTAACAAAGAAAAATCAACCAAAAAAATAAGTTCGCGTGTCACCTCTGACACGCGTGTCATAGGTTTGCCATCACTGTCCTAGACCAAGACCCAGACATGCCCGGATCTAGACCTAGACCTATATCTGGACTCAGACCTAGGCCCATACTCACTCCTAAACCCAGACCTAGCTCCAGACTTAGTCCTAGACACAGACCTAAACCTACTCCTAGACTAGACCTAGAGCTAGACCCAGACCTACTCCTACACCCATACCTAGCCCCAGACTTAGTCTTAAATCTAGACCTAGATTTAGACCCAGACCTATGCCTAGTCCTAGACCCAGATCTAGACCGAGATCTAGAAAAGACCTAGACCTACTCCTAGACCTAGACCTAGACCTAGACCCAGACTTAGTGAGAAATCTAGATCTAGATCTAGACCCAGACCTACTCCTAGTCCTTATACCCAGATCTAGACCAAGACCTACACCTAGACCCAGACCTAGACCTAGACCTATTCCTGACCTAGACCTAGACACGGAACTAGAACTAGAATTGTTCTGTCTGCCCATTTGTCAAGACTAAACAGAGAGCCAGGGGAAAACTGAAGCTGAAGTCATCTTCAGAACCAGTTTGATGACCTCTTCATACTTCAGTCAATAGCTTTGGCTCTAGCCTTATCATATTGGTAAATCTGTACACAGAAACCCTCTAGAACATTTTCCTGTGGAGCAGTTAGAAAGTGTTATTAATTAGATCTTAAACCACTACTCTGCTCTAATATAGTTTTTCTATATGAAATAAAACAGAACATTTGTTAAAAAGTTAAATATAATCCTCAACAAGATTTCTCAACTACAGATCATATGCAATTGAAGGCATCATTCAAAGACATACATTCTACTACTATTTGGTAACTTTCTGACTGGTCCTTAAATCTGATCAATCCCTCTTATTAGTTACCTGCTGAAACTACAACTTAATGTGTAATATATATTGATGCATTTTATCAATGCTAATGCCTCATACAAGTGTAAAATTGAAATATCCACCTGACCCCTCTCTCAGCC
>NW_006285312.1:152189-159328 GCF_000327345.1 Myotis davidii
CTCAAATCTTCTTTACATCTCTAGCCAGATGGAAGCTGGGCTACTTGTGATGCCTTTTAATCCCTGCCCCGCTAGACACATAACAGTGAGATCACACTTAAAGTGAGAAACCACAACATCCACGCGTCTCAGAATGTACTTACTAAAACCCACGTTGAAAGCATAATAAGATTTTAAAATAGGCACAAAGCAGATTCTCATCAAGGAGTACTCAGACGGGTATCACCAAAGATGGAAATGGATCACTCAGGTAGCTAAGTTCTGTCGAGTCAGAAGGAAGAGAGACCCGGGGTGTTTACAGGATGGGATGTGCTTTGATGGAAATGGGGAAAAGGATAGAAATTCTTAACGTGGGCCCCTGCCTTCCCACAAATGTAGGGTTTCCTAAATAAAGAGTAAGTTTGCCCAGCGGTGCTCGGTGGGGCTGCCCCTCTATCTTACAAGTGTATGTGGCAAGCCCTCCCTTTTAAATCACCGCCTGAGCTCTTTCCTCCATGTTTCCCATTACTCCTCTCTCTTCACCTACTCTAGCAACAACTAGGTTTTATGACATTTATTTATTTAGGGAAGGGGTGGCAGAAAAGCACAGAGAAGCATTTAAACTCCAAATGCCTCATGTGTGAGTTGCAAAACTTTGGCTTTTCAGCTTCAAAAGTCCACCTCTAGCCCTAGCCGGTTTGGCTCAGTGGATAGAGCATCGGCCTGCGGACTGAAGGGTCCTGGCTTTGATTCCGGTCAAGGGCACATGCCGGGGGTTGCAGGCTCAATCCCCAGTAAAGGGCATGCAGGAGGCAGCCAATCAATGATTCTCCCTCATCATTGATGTTTCTATCTCTCCCTCTCCCTTCCTCTCTGAAATCAATAAAAAAATATATTAAAAAAGTCCACTCTCTAACAGATATCATGGCATAGAAAAATGGTTATAGGGACAGAAAAGTTCCTGCCTCCTGACATTTCTTGAGTCTGGGGAGAGGGAAAAGAGAAAGGAGCAAAGGGTGATGAACTGGAAGAAAGTCTGTTGGGTCTGGGATACATGGACCACACACACCTGCAGAGAACCCCCTGGCAGGTGCAGAGACCTCCCCCTCTCCCTCCCCCCCACCATCCCTCAATGTCTCCTGGAATAAGGACTCTCATTACCAATCCCAGGAACTGCCTGGAGTCCAGCTGGCCCCCCAGACACTGAGCCTCTGCCATCCTTACTAATGAGTTAGGTTAGTAAAGAATATGAGGGAACAAGAATACGGGGGGGGGGGCACTTTTTCTTTCTTTTTTGCTTAATCCCCACCCAAGGATATTTTTCCACTGATTTTAGAGAGAGTAGAAGAGAGAGGGAAAGACAGAGAAATATCAATGTGAGAGAAACATCGACTGGTTGCTTCCTGCGTGAGCCCTAACCAGGGCCCAGGTCAGGGAGGCGTCTGCAAGCAAGGTACATGCCCTTGACTAGAACCAAACCTGGGACCTTTCAGTCCACAGGCTGATGCTCTACCCACTGAGCAAAACCGGCTAGGGCCCACTTTTATACAGGGGTGGTTCTCAAACTTTAGCATGCATCAGAAGGCTCGCTAAAACACAGATTGCCGAGTGCCACGCCCAGAGCTTCTGACTCAGTAGGTCTGGGGTGTGGACAAGAAGTTGCATTTCTAACAAGTTCCCCGGGGTGCTGCTGCTGTTCCTTCCAGGAACCCCACTTTGAGAACCAGTCTTTTAACAGAATGGTAAAACACACACCTGCGAGGCCAGCCTGCTGAATGGACTTCTAAACTTCCCACAACAGCAGACACAAGAGAAAATTGGAGTTCAGAGAGGTGAAGTAACTTGATCAACGTCACACAGCATAACAGGATGGAGGCAGAACTAAAATCCAGGCCTTCTGGGTAGGCATCCAATTCTCCCTACATCCCACAGTGCGGCTAGGGTTGGCCCTCGGTTCTCTGCTGCCCGCAGCGTGGGCTCCGTGCACGTGGTTCCAGCAGGAGCCCTGCCCGGCCAGCTGTGCCCAGAGGCTGGCAGTGGCGGCCCCAGCACGCGGGAATTACCCACGCTGGGCAGAGGCTCTGCTCCACGTGAGTGCAAACTGCTCTTCCAGGGGATCTCAGACCCCTGCTGCTCCTGTCATTTGAGTTACGTGTTATATCTCTCAAGGGACGAATTTATCTTGGTTTTACTCACTTCTGGCGCACCAGTTTTGCCCACTTAGTGCTTTTAGCGTTATGTATCATTATCACACTCTCTGTGCTCCTGTCACAGCTAGTTTAGCCCTTTTTGCTTTAATTTCTCTCCTGGTATTCTTGCCAGGGCACGAAAGGAAAAGAAAACAGCCCAATGCAAGAGAGAGAAAGGGGATAAAATCCCCAGCTTCGGTGGGGAGAGCATGGAGAGTAACCCCTAGTGTGAGCGGGAGGCAGGGAGGCACCCCCTCTTCCCACCTCCCTTTTGCAGGAGGCAGTGTGGGGAGAGGAAACAGCGAAGATTCTGAGCTCTGGCCTCGACCACCAATTGCCCAGCTGACAACAATAACATTAATAGTCCTAAGAGCTAACGCTGCCCGAGCTCTCTGCCAAGCGTGGGCGATTACTCCAGGATGCAAGCACTGTTTTTGCCTGGTTTGCCAATGAGGATACTGATGCTCAGAGAGCCAGGAAGGGACTCGCCTGCTACCATCTGGCAGAACGGAGAGGACTCGAACCTGAGACTGTTCCTCTTTCAGATTCCAACTCCTAAGGTCTCCCTAGGACACACTCTCAGCTTTGGTGGAACTACTGAATCGCCTACAGTTCCATTGTTTCAGGATCTTGGTCTAGGACCTGCCATCTCTACAGCCTCCTCGTCACACTGATCTTCTGTCTCACCAGTCCGCTCCCAGAGAACTATACTCAAAGCCTGGAGAGGCCTCAGTGCTCACTGGCCCCACAATTGCACAAAGGGGTCCCTAGCTCAGCCAGTGTGGCTCAGTGGTTGAGTGTCAACCTATGAACCAGGAACCAGAAGGTCACAATTCAATTCCAGGTCAGGGCACATGCCCGGATTGCCAGCTTGATCACCAATGTGGGGCAAGCAGGAGGCAGCCGATCAATGATTCTCTCTTATCATTGATGTTTCTATCTTTCCCTCCCTCTCCCTTCCTCTCTGACATCAATAAAAATATATGTATATTTTTAAAAAGAAGTCCCTAGACCCAGGAGGGTCCGTGGAGCTGTCTCCTGAGCCACAAGGGAGCAGAGGGGAAGCCAGGTGTGGGCAGGAATCCAGTCTGCCCCCTCCTCCTTCTACCTCCCCCCAACACACACACAACTGTTTCCAGGAGAAAGGCTCACACTGACCTGTTGGATGTGGCGAGCTTCGAGATAAGGGTTCAAGAAGATTCAAAGAAAAGTTGAAAACTACTGCTTTTGTTCAGCCTTCCTAATTTACAGACAGGAAATCGGGAACTCATCCGTCTTTATAGCTGGGACATTTGGGGGGTCTGGGGTGACAACAGCAGAAACTTACTGTCTGACCAAGAGCATCTTGGGAGGTTTTATTGACACGTGGCATCTGCTATGGCGTAAGTGGCAGAAAATGTCCTGGCCCAAATCAGGCTCAAATGAGGTCTCTACAGAGTGTGTCAAAGTGAAATCATCTCCCTTCTCACTCCTCCAACCACTCCTAACACATCGCCCCAAATTCTAACACCCATATGACAAGGTGAGAGTCACCAGGGAAGGTTACGTAGGAGTCAGCAGCACAGCTCAGTTTGATTTTTAACGTTCTGACACCAAGTAGATCCTGAAAACATGGCCATAATGAGACATCCTGAGCATGCAGACCATACACAAAAGTCTAGAATGTGCTTCCTCCCGCTGTCCCAGTCTGTAACATTATGGGCAGGGCTGGGGGAGGGGAGGACCAAGGCAGAGGGCATCTTGCTTCTCTCTGATGCCGATCTGCCATCTAATGATACCACCTCTCTATCAACAGGGCAGGTGACACCAGGAAGTCGGACAGGCTCTCCGGTCCTGGCATTCACATCTTGAGCACTAACGCAGAGGGGTCGGGGTGGTTACAACACTGAGGTCACCCTCGGCAGTTCCAGGAGAATCACCAATACTCAGGCTGCTGAGATCTCTGGAGGGGCCCTGACTCCTGATGTCCCTGCGGACTCTACTCAGCAGCTTCCCAGCCTCCTTTACACAAACGCCCTTTGGCTGTTGTTTATGTCAGAGTTGGTTCCTCTGGCTTGCCACGACACGGGTGGGTAAAACTGACCTTAAGCAAACCTGTTTCCACATACACCTTGCTCATCTCCATGAACTGGATACCAAAGATGCAGTTATGCTCGTCTTGAGCCATGGAAAGCTATCTGACTTAAGAAAATGTCACCTTGGCTCTAGCCGGTTTTGCTCGGTGGATAGAGCATCAGCCCGCAGACTGAAGGGTCCCAGATTCAATTCTGGTCAAGGACACATACCTTAGTGGCAAAGTCCTGGTGGAGGAGCATGTGCAGAGGCAACCAATTGATGTGTCTCTCTCACATCGATGTTTCTCTCTCTGTGTCTCTCCCCCTCCCACTCTTTCTAAAAAAAAAAAATCAGTGGGAAAATATCCTCCAGTGAGGATTAACAGCAACAACAAAAAAGAAAATGTCCTCTTTTAGGAAAGGAGACAAATCTTGAGACGTTCCTCATGGCCCTCAGAGTTCACCGTGAATTGAATCGGAGTTGAAGCCCATGTGTATCAGCTATCTATTGCTGCCTAACAAACCACCCTGAAAACTCAATGGGTTAAAACAGTAAGAATGGATGGTTGCACATGAGACTGGGGGTCAAGGGGTGGCTCTTCTTATCTCAGCTGGGGTCCATGGTCTGGTCAGCTGTGGGTCAGGGCTATCTCTCACATTTGTGGAAATGACTGGCCATAAAATAGGGCACTTTGGCTGTTCTCCATGAGATCTTTCCTCCAGCAGAGTAGCTCAGGCAAAGCCAGGCTCCAAAAAATAAAATAAAATAAAATTTTACATATGTACCGTGAGAATCTTAAAAATTTATATATATAAAACATATATATCAGAACTGTGCACAGCCTCTGAGCTATCACTTCTGCAGCATTCTGTTAGCCAAAGCAAGTCCCAACTCGAGGGCTGGGAACGTAGACGCCACGTCTCCATAGCAGGAGACACCCAGTCATGTTGCAGTGGGCAGGGCAGGGAGATTGGAGAATTGGGGCCACTTTTGCCAGCCATCTACCACACCATGTAAAATTAGTAATATAGCTTAACAAAGCAGTGGGCCCAGAGACATTACTCGGCCAGTTTTGACACAATTCTCAGCACAGTTGACATTTTAGGCGGGATCAGTATATGTGAGGGCTGTCCTCTATATAAGGGATGTTCAGCAGCACCCCCGCCTCTACTCACAAGATGCTAGTGTCACCCCTCCTCCCATCCAGTTATGACAGGCAAAGATATTGCCTGAGGCCCTGGGGGTTTGGGGCGGGGGGGGGGTGAGAATCCCCATTCCCCCAGGTGGGGAGCACTGTTCTAAAGCCACGACTAGCACTCCACACTCCCCTCTGCCCAGTGCTAGAGCCTTATGAGAAAATAATTCTCAACAGACTTCCGACTGAGAAGGGGCTCTGATGGTCACTGTAGTTTGGGGGTGACAACAGCAGCCCCCTCTCTGTCCTCTCAATCTCTATTTGTCCTGTCTTGGTTCTTCACAGATTGGGACCCAGATGCCTGAAAGGCTTCGGATGTGGAACCGTGGGCCGCCCTCCCACCTGCCCCACCACTCACATGTCCATCAGACCCGGTTGTCTGTAACAGGAAACACTCACCCTACCAGACACAAACAGGCCAGCTTTCAATCTCAGTTAACTTTTACAGCAGTTTCTCCCCGTTTGCAGCCCATTCCGGCTGGATGCAAAAGCATTCGCTGCTCCCTTAGCTGGGTATTTTTCACCCTGTGTCAATTAGCACGAGGAAGGGAATCTAACACTGATGTATAGGTTGTGCGGTGTGGCTGGCGCTGACGGCCCTGCAAGGCGGGCAGGCTGCGGAGTGGGGCTCAGGCCGTGCCCTGCTCTGGACACCCTGGACCCGATTCTCCAGGCTTCCCCCGAGCACCCAGAGTGACTCCTGATTGCAGACTGACCCAAGGGAAAAAAAATAAGTAAAACTAGAGAAGCTTCTGTATTCAAACATGTCAGGGCTAAAGGGGAATTAGGGATCATTCTCTCCAATCTCATCCTCATACACTTGACTTGACCTCAGAGAGGTCAACTGACATGTCCAAGGTCAGCCAGACAATTAGTTTAACCCAATCCAAGCCTAAAAGTCAGATTTTCTCTCAGTCCAGTGTTCTCTCTGTACTTTCATTTGCTTTAAAATGCGTACTTTTTTTTCTTTCTAACCTCTATTTTCCAAATTATTCTTAATTGAAACTTAAACTCAACAGATATCGACTGCCTTCTTGCACAAAGCTCTGGGTCAAGGGGCTCGGTGTCTGCCTGTAGGGAGCTTGCAATCTATTAGAGACAGGAGTCTGCGCAAGGAGGAGGAGATGAAGAAGGGCTCAAACTTCACTAACACGCAAGTCAGGACGTGGTCCGGGCCAAGAGCGTTGCGAGGTGTGGTGGGGACACACGGGAGAAAGATTTGCTCCATGTTGGAATGCGGGCGTGGCTTTTGTCCTCCCCAGGTGTCGCTGAAGACAAAACCAATCCATCTTCAGCTAAAGTGACAGAAGGACCAGGACCCGGGACCTGGGACAATGGCCCTTCACTTCCGCAGCAGGCACCAGGGATGGGAAATTCTGATAAATTCAGAGCCAGCGCCATCTGGTGGTCAGAGAGCATCTCTCCATGAAATTTTCCCAGAGGGGCTGAGGATGGTTGCTTTGGAAAAGTGGGTTGACTAAATACTAGTAAAATGACCCCATTTGTATAAAATTGAAAAGCTAGATAAAAATTTTAGATACTTGTATAGTGATACAGCCAAAAGAAGGCTCACCAAAACATTAAAAGTAATATCTCTGAGTGGTTTATTTCGACTAGTATGTATTTTGTTCTATGTTCTTCTATCCTTTGATTTAAAAAACACCACCAATGACCATAGATATTTTGAACCACTGAAAACAATAACATTATATTCATTTTCT
>NW_006285312.1:159377-183054 GCF_000327345.1 Myotis davidii
AAAGAAATGCAGAGACGGAGGGTTTCTTGGCCCAGAATAAATGATCAGGTTCCTACCTTGTGCTCAGCCTTTTAACGGGAACAAAACCAGGGCAAAATGAAACTAAAGAGTAGCCTTGAAGAGGGAAAACAGGGAAACATGTCACACAAGGGCGAGAATAATAGCTGGACCAGAGAGAAACACTTTCTACCCGTGACTCCAAGCAGTTTACAATGTACCTTAGTGATCCTTTACCTCACAACACACACATCCTTTACCTCACAACATGCTCACCCAGCTTCGTGGCCTGGAGTGGTTCTAGAAAGCTCTATTCTTCCCTCTGAGGCCTGCCTAAGTTATATTATCATTTACCTCTTGTGATCATGATAAATAACACTATAACTGATTGAATCGCATTGGTGTCGGGCGCTGCGCTAACAACTCTCTGTGCACGCCGCATTCAGTCCTTCCAGCAGCTCCCAGGGTAGATACTATGATCCTTAGGACACAGATCCTCATCACTGAAGCTCAGGGAGCTGACACTGTACCTCTAACTCACACCAAACGCTGCTGTTCTGCATCGGGCTTTATCTCCCCAGTACCTGTGTGGTGGTGCCTGGTGGGTGCGCGGATGACTGGATGGATGGCATGTTGGGAAAGGTACAAAACTAAGAAGAAAAAACTTGCACTGACACAAGCCTTTATTGAGCACCTACAATGTGCTAGACAGGCTGGTAAGTGCTGAGAGTAAAGAAGCGTGTCACTTTTATTATTCTGTTAGAATCTCAAGAGGAAATAGAGGGAACACTCAACTGAGCCTCATCTGAAGAGTGTGCTAATAATGACAAGGGTGGAGGGGTGAAGGGCAGTGATTCTCAAGCATCAGCATGCCTCAGAGTCACCCAGAGGGCTGGTCAAAATGCAGACTCCTGGGCCCCACCCGAATTTCCAGTTCATAAGGACTGGGGTGTGGCCCCCAAATTTGCTTTTCTAGTAAGTTCCCAGGTGATGCTGGTCCAGCTAATGCAGGGACACCATCACGAGGGTGAGCGCAGTGACCTAGGAGGCAGCGGTGGAGAAGCAGTTACCACAGAACTGCAGGGACCAGGAGGGGGAGAGGGAGCCAGGCAGAAAAGCCCACCTTGAAAGGGGCAGGCTTCTGGTGGAAGTTGGATGCTCCTTTCAGGAAGGGGGTCTGAGAACAAACACTGCAGCCCCTCCTCCCTCCTCCCTTCTCCCTCCTGCCCCCTTCCCTTCTTCTTCCTCCCCCAACCCCTCCAATCTAAGGCAGCCAAAGTTGATGAGGTTCAAAGGGCTTAATCTCCAAGGGTAAGCAGGATGGAGACAGTGAAGAGGAATCTAGGGGCACAGATGAAGAATTTGGCACCTGTGTTGAGTTTAAGCCTCAGTGAGACATCCAAGGGGAGCCATCGGGAGGGAAACTGAGTGCAGACTGGGGCTCAGAGAGGAAACCCCAGCTCTGACCAGGAAGGCAGCCTGTCACTGCCTGGCTGGAGGCCCCGCTGAGCTGCCCCGAGACTCAGTGGGGGAGGCAGACCCGAGGGGAGGAGCGACCCCAAGCTCACAGAACTGGAGAGGCCTGGCCAGAAAGGCAGTTAGCTGGTGGTCAGCACGAGCAGCGAGAAGAGTCGAGATGAGAAGGAGGCTGGGAGAGAAAACCGGAGCGCAGTATTGGGGCAGAGCCGGGATTCAGAGAAGGGAAGAAAGATAACTTGATACAGTCCCTGATGTCAAGAGGAAGCAAGAAACTGCAGCATCAAACAGCAAATGTAGCAAATAAAATTATATGGGTTTCAGGTGTACAATTCTGTGGTACCTCATTTGTATATTCTGTCGTGTTTTCACCACCCAAAGTCAAGTCTCCTTCCATCACCATTTATCCCTTTACCTTCTCCTACCGCCCCCAGCCCCCTTTCTCACTGGTAATCACCATACTATTGTCTTGTCTACCAGGTTTTTCTTAAGCCCCTTTTCTCCCAGTCCCCCAACCCCTTCTCCTCTGACAGCTCTCAGACTATTCTCTGTATCTATGAGTCTGTTTCTATTTTGTTTGTTTATTTTGTTCATTAGATTTCAAATATAAGTGAAATCAAATGGTACTTGTCTTTCTCTGACTGGCTTATTCACTTAGCATAATGCTCTCCAGGTCCCTCCATGCTGTCACAAAGGGTAAGATTTCCTTCTTTCTTTACGGCCAAGGAGTATTCCATTGTGTAAATGTACCACAACAATGTCACCCCAATAAATTAACTTTAAAAAAAAAAAGTTTTTCAAAGCAAATGTGGCTCCACACAGCACCAGTGCCAGGGAAGTTTGGCCACACAGTCAAGCAGCTGTCCTCACCCATGACACGCAAGCCCCTTCGGAGCTGAGGCACTCCCTTCTCTTGCCTTTGATTTCACAACTCCCCCCCACACACACTCTGGTTCAGTTTCATCAACAATCTTTTGTTCGCCAACCGCTGACTGTGAATTGCTGCGTAGTGTGATGCTGTCAGATCTGGGAGACTTTGGAGAACGTTATGGGGACCCCTGAGAACATGGGGATCACCCGGGAGACCCCTCCCCTTCAATCTGCGTTCTTCATAAGCTTTCTGGTGCCTCAGATTTCACCATTAAAGATTCATTCCTTTGGCTTAAGGCTTTAATCCTCTATTAAATGTAAATCTCGCAGGCAAGCGGATAGTGTTTGGGGAATGAGGTCATACATTAAGCCTTATCTGTCACTGACACCTCAATGAGAGTGAGTTGACAGTCTTTTCAAGAGCCAGGTTTAATAGGGAGAAGGGAGATAAATGGGACGGTACTGGGGAACTTAGCCGCACAGGGAGAGACACTCAAGGAGATAGGATCGGAAACTAACATTTATTGAGGCATTATGCTAATGAGAAAAAGAAAAATAGCTACCTTTTACGGACTGCTTAAATGTGTCAGGTTCCATGCTGTGCTTTCTACATACGGGGGAATAATTTAGTGTGGTATCTGTTTGTGTATTGTTCTCATTGCTGAAGGCTGCTCAGAAGACCACGAGGGATTTCCCTTGCCTCCTCTTGCAAACAAGGAGCCAATCCTGTGGGACTCTGCTCCTTCGTGTCCCGTCCGTTAGGGCGCCTTCGAGTAATAAAACGCCCAAGAAAAAGTGGCTTAAATGTGGGCAAACGATCTCAGCTCACAAAACAAGAAGTCTGGGGGTGGGAGGCTCTAGGGTGAGCGATGTCACTGGGGACCTAGATCTCTCCTTCCTTCAGCTCTCATCATGCCCGGCAGTGGCCTTGACCTCTGAGCTTGTCCCTTGATGGTCACAAGATTGAAGCTGCAATCATCATGACATTGAGCCAAAGGAGAGGGAGTTTCCTCCTCTGTGTCTCTTCTATAATTGAGAGCTCAGTCCCCTCCCAACTCACTGTTCTGACATCTTTTAGGATATGACCATCATGTTCTTGGTTCAAGATGGCAACACCCCCCCCACACACACACCCACACACACACATTCCAGGCAGAAGAATGGAAAAAAGGAAGGAGAAAGAGAGGAGGAGGGCAAGGATGAGGAAGAGAAGGAGGAGGAGGAGGAGGAGGGAAAGAGGTGGAGGAAGAGGAAAGGGCAAAGAAAGGAAACGGAGGAAGGAGGAGAAAGCAGGCATGAACTGTCTCTTACAGAAGGTTCCCAGAAGCTTTCATCCACCCTTTCCACTTTGCTGCCTTTGGTCAGAACTTAGCTATACAGCTCCCCCCGTCGGCTGCATGGGAGGCTGGTGAAAGTCAGCCTTATTCTGGACATCTACCTGTGCAGCTAAACATTTCATTGGTGTGAAAGAAGGAGAAACTTGACAGAGGAGACAACTAGCATCTTAACCAAGGAGCCAAAATCATAAATTATGCGACACCCAGAAGGCACCCCTCATCCAAGTTTTGTTTAGGAGGCGGACGTTCATTTTTGGGGAGGGAAAACAGGCTGGTGGGGGCATTCGCGGTGAAGAGGTAGACCAAGAATTGGCTTCTCCATAACAAGAAGGTGTGGAAGTTTGAGATTTTGACACGTGATGGAACCTGAATCCTGTTTGACCACAGACTCCTGTGAAATTCAGGGGAAATTGGACAAGGTGTGGAGACTTTGACAGCACTGAACCCTGTGGTCCGCATCCCTGGCTAAAAGGACACAGTAGCAGTGAGAAGCATACCTGGTCCTTGGAGGGGACAAAGGCTGGGAGCACAGCTGGCTGGGAGCAGTGCGGTGGCATCATGGAGCTGAGGAGACCACTGACTGGTGGCCCCCAGGACTCAGATCCAGGCCCCTCCCTCATTTTTAAGTCACAACATAGGTCCCCTAGATTTCCTAGATCTTGGGATTGGCAGGGAATGCTCCTAAACACACCTGTCTTTAAATATCCCAACGCTCTAACTAGTGGGGGCCTGGAGCCAGATTCGACTTGATTTAGAACAAAGAAAGTATTTTGACGTTTGCTGCATTGGACTGCTGGGAGCAAATCCATGGCTGCTCGCTCACGTTACTGTCACAGTTACAGAAACCTTATGAGGCTGGTGTTATTTCCCGTGCACTACAGATAAAGAAACTGAGGTTCTGAGAGCTTAAGTCACTTATACAAAACCAACTGGTTTGCAGGACTACAATTCACAGCCAGAGTTCTCTGACATCAAAGCCAACACCAGTGACCTGGGGTACGGTGAAGGTACAGGAAGAATGATCCTGCGAAAGGAAAAGTTATCAACTCCACAGTATTGCCAACAGCCAGGCAAGATCCTGTCTAGAGACAGGGAAGCACAGAGTACAATACTTGCAGTTGCGAGTGACCGAAATAAAACTGGCATAAGCAACATGACAATGACTGTAATGAATTATTGGTTTACCGCTCTAAGGAGTCCACTTACGGCTGGATCTAGGCTTTCTTTCCAAGGCACATGTCTTCTTGCCACTATGTGGTTCCAATCCTAGCTGTACATTTCCAGGTGGTGATGAGAGGGTGGCCAGCCGCTTCGTGTTCCTATGGCACTAGGTCAGTAGCCCTAGGAGAAAGGAAAGCAACTTTCCTCCATAGTTTCATCAAAAGTGCAAGATGACTGTCTTTGGCCTGGATGAAGTCATGTGTCCATTCCCAAACCAAACAGGGCAGGCAGGAAGATGGAAGGCGGGGATCTGGGTCATGTCCCCACCTCTGGACTGACAGGAAGAGAAGGTGACCCTCCAAGGGGAAATCAGGGGGATTTTACTGGAGAAGAGGGAAGGGATGTGGGCAGACAGCAGCCATAGATATTCACTGGACACAAAGCAAACTCCAAAAGTTCACATGTACATGCACACACACATGTGCGTGCACATGCACACACACATGCATGCACACACACACTTGCGAGCTGCAAAGACTGGCAAATTAGCCCCATAAAGGTGAAGTAAATATGACTGCCGAGAGCCACTTTATACAACTCACTCTCAAAAGCCCCTCTCCTGGCCCTTCCTCCATAGAGAAAGGTACCCACAGGCAGAAGGAACTAACCCCGTTGGACACCCTGCTCACTTTTTGGCAAAAGGCAGGTGCTCCAGGAAGGAGGGCGTGAGGACAACCATTCCCGGGCCCAACCTAAGAGCTGTCAGACGGGTGCTTTGGGCATAAGTGGGGTCCTGACAAGATAATAGAAACACGCCTGGATGGGGCGCATTCACGCTTGATTGTCTGGCAGAGAAGGTGTCCTTGTTCCAAACCATCTGCCATCTTGGAAATGACAGTAATGAGACGTAAGCTGCCAGATTGCTTCTATTACCTGCGTGCTCATGTAGCAGAAACAAGATGCCATGTAAATCAGTCAAGTGGCATCATGGAGGGCATAAGACATGTCCATGTCATCTTCCCAAATAAACAGATTTTACACAGTCAGGTCACACCACAGGCGCTCCGTCTCCTCGGGCAGTCTCTGAGCTCAGTGCCCAGCGGCCACTCTGCCCCAGGGCGAGTCAGGGGATGCCTCCCATTTTTGAACCCCCCACACTTCTCCTCTGTAGGGATCCTCCAAATATTCCATCTCCTTCTTCCCGGATCCCTGGTGCCTCTGACACCCAGAACCCAAAAGCCAGACTTTCACCAAGCTGAATTCTCAGACTCGGGGTTCTTGGGAGAAAAGGACAACACCGATGAAACTGACAAGTGTGAACAGTGGCGTTCGTCGGCCTAAAGCAGGACGGACAGCCCATCTCCGGCGAATGTTTAGAACCTTCGGGTGAGGATCTATGTGCTAACCTGGCTCTTGGCTTCCTCCTGTCCTTCCTGCTTTCAATTGCTCCTTGCTTCGCTCTCCGCATCTGCTTATCTTTACGACGGCAAACTCAGTATTTGTGCAAGACAGCTTAAGCTCTTTCTGGAATGAGGTGGCATGCAAGCAAACTAATAAATTCTCCCCTAGTCCTTTTCCATTGGCGGTGCCGCCATACATGCATTCAGAAACCCACGCTAGAAAGATAGCGGTCATCCATCTCTCCCTCTCTTCACCCCATCCCACTTACCAATATTACTATCCTCACGCCTACATATTTTTCAAACCCATCCCAACTCTCCATGCCTGCGGCTGCTGCATGGAAAGGCTTTTGAATGGTTCTCCTTTTTTCATACTCTTTCAATCTATCTTCCACCTCACTGCTGCTGCCATGATCCACCCAAAATTCAGATCCACCCTGTTCTCCTCTGCTTTCAAGTCTCCCAGATCACCCACAGCCGTGTTCCCACACTCCTCCGATAAGCTGTGGGTAGCATCACAAGTAACTTTTGACCGAGAGCAACTAATCTACCCATGTTTGTGAACAGACTATCTTTTTCTGTGTGAATTTGAATGGGTGGGATAGGGCTGGGACAGGCATCCTAAGTGTGAGCTTTCACAGCCTACCCCTCCCCACTTCCAAAGTGTATTAGTGTCTTAGGGCTGCCATAAGAAGTACCATAAACTGGGTGGCTTAAACAACAGAAAATTATTTTTTCAATGTTTTAAAGGCTGGAAGTCTGAGATCAAGGTGTGGGAAGGACTGGTTTCATTCTCAGCTGTGCAGATGGCTGTCGTCTCTTCATGTCTTTCATATCGTCTTTCTTCTGAGCGTGTGTGTGTCCAAATGTCCTCTTTTTATGAGGATGCCAGTGATATTGGATGAGGGCCCACTGTAATGACCTAATTTAAATTGGTTACCTCTGTGAAGACCCCATCTCCACATAGGATCACATTGAAATACAAGAGCTTAGGACTCCAATGTGATTTGGGTTGGAAGGGAGGTCACACATTCATCCCTGAACACAAAGAGTATCCTGTAATTACAAATGCAATTCCTGCCCATCCATCTCGTAGGCCTTCAGAAACAGGAATGATTCCTCCTTTGCTAGCGGGAGATTCAGATCATCTTACTAGTGAAAGGATCAGAATAGGGTGGGAGAGGGAGGGTGGGAGAGCTGGGCAGGGCAGTGTGGGGAGAGGGTGCTGAGGAGTCACGCAGGAATGGTGAAAGAGGTTGCTGTGAGCTGGGTTTTGTGTCTCCTTCACTGTTTTTGAGAAATGTGAACAATATTGTTTTGCTTCCTATTTGGGTGTTCTATTTGAAATCCAACAGGGTAAGTACAGGGGACATAACGAAAATAATTGGGACTCACTTCAGGAAACCATTCAATACAACATACGCTAGGTTTTGTATAAGGCCAACCCCACCAGCCCTTCACCTTGTGGTTAGTGCCCATGTTGTATGAAAGATACATATCTTTAAATACCAGAATCCCGTGTGGCTCAGAGAGGTGTTCCCGGTATGAGAGTCACATGGAAAACTGAGCCTGATGGTGGAACAGGAACGCCAGTCCTCCAGTCTCGTGCTCTCCTGTGCCAGGGAGTGGGATTGTCTGAGCCCTTTACATCACATGTTCTTTGCTGAACATAAAGACTTGAATTAGATTAAGTTGAAAATACATGGATGATTCAACTCCACAGTAAAGAGCTTGCGCCATGTGGACATCATATCTGCTGCTGGGCGGCATTTCTTTGACTCTAACTCCTGTTCAAGTTCCAAACCTGATGGGTCCAGGGTTTGTAAGGACTGTGAAAACCTCATCTTTTCAAACACTTGCTGGAGAGAGAGGGGGGTGCGGATATAGCCAGGGAACTGGTTAATTGTGCACATACCTAGGCACCAGAGAGAAATCTGTTGTAAGGGCTACAGCTTATGAATTCATTTTTGCATCCACAACATGCAACCTGGTGCATGGCAAATGCTGGAATCTGGCTAATTGTACAAATCCTCTCCCTAGGATTTTAGCTAGTTGGTACCAGATCCTGAGGCCATGTGACAAACTAAGTAGCTTCTAAAATTTTGACCCTGGCCAGGCAGGGACCATGAACCTCAAAACACAAGGTTTCTGATTAGAGCCACACCTAACCCACCTCCCATTCTGTATCTAAACCTCGGAAAGCAAGGATGAACGAAATCCGGAAAAGAAGAGGTTTTGTCACCATCACCATCAGTAGAAAGAGCTGATGCCAATAAATGATGAAACAGGCCAATGTTTGACATTTTCTAGAAAGACCACAAGTTCCTTTTTTTTTTTTTTAATGACAAAGACCATAATGATAACAAAATATACGGCAAAGACACTGGTATAATGAGGAGGCCAGAGCGATGTCATTTAGTGGGTCCATCGGACAAGTCTAATAATACTTGTTAGAAATGTAAGTTCATCTACTTTCAAAGTCTATAAGGAGATACAAAGGACTCTTACTGATGAGGAAAGATGTTAGCTTTTTCCCCAGAGAAATGCCACTTAAAACTACACACGATGCCATTTTCTCCTATCAGAGTGGCAAGAATTATAAAGTTTGATCATATCTTGTAAAAGAGAAAAAGACTCATTGATTATTGACGGAAGAATAAATTGGTATAATCTCGATGATGAGATATTTATCAATATCAATCAAAATTACAAAAGCTCATAATCTTTGACCCAGCAAATTTGCTTCTAAAAATTTATCCTATAGATATACCTGCAGAGGAGAAAAATATATATATGTCATTGTTGCAGCATTGCTAATAAAGACAAAAGAATGGAAGGAACCTGCATTTACATCAAGGGGGCTCTACTTAATTTATAATGTATCCATACGGTGGAATATTATGTAGCAGTGGGGAAAAATTAAGCTTAATTTTATGTACTGATGTGGAAGCTTTTCAGTATATATTATAGTGATGAGAGAAAAAGGAAATTGCATAAGAAAACCTACAGTGAAATACCTCTTATGTAAAAATGTATCCATGTATTTATGTAAATGCAGAGAAAAAGGTCTGGTTACTAGGAGTGCAACAGTATTTCTTGAAGGCAAGTTATTCAAATGAATACAATTATTACATGGGTGCTCCCTCTGGGTATGGATGTTAGAAAATTGCTCTTAACAAATACTCCTACAATCACAGATATTTTTTTGGAGCTGGAAGAGTCCTTAGAATCAATCCCAGGCCTCACAGTCTACAGATGAGTAAACTGAGGCCTGAGTTGTTTGATGCCAAAGTCTGGACAAGAAGCAGATCTTGCCCAACACGAAAAAGGGACATGCCAAAAAGGCTCCAGTTTTTATTTAAAATTTGCCTTTGTATTATGATTGCTACCTTTCCTGAGAAACCTTCCCACCTGCCTCAACCCCTCTCCACCCCCCCTCCCCCCGCCCCCCCAAGGAAAACATTTCCCCGTGCTAAACAGAAGCGAGAGAGGGAAGTTCATTTCACAAAGGTGAAAGCTGCTTGGGAAATCAAGGATGGTCTTTCTAATAGTGGAGGGTGATGCACCAGGAGCTTAACTCCTGTTCATTTGTGGTGCTTATTAGAGTGTCTGAAAATATAAGCTGAGTAATTGGAGCATTCGAATTGATTAATTGAAGTAGGCTTTTGGTGTAAATACACCTGGAGAGATTTTGGAAGGTGGGATTCTCTAAAGATCTGGAGAAATTCAGACCTCTGAACATGGGAATAAGGCCGATGTGGCAGGGTTACAACCTGGCTGCAATGCGTTGATGCTCCTGCCATCAAGAGGCAGGGTCTGTGTCCCCTCCCTTTGAGTCCAAGTGGGCACATGACTGCCTCCATTTATAAAGTATGGCAGAGGAGGTGCTCTGTGGCTTCCAAGGCTAGGCCATCAAAAGCCATGAAGCTTCCACCTGGCAGCTCCCTCTTACTCTTGGAGCCATAAGCCACCATAAAAAAAGTCTGACTGTGCTGGGGCCACCATATTGAAAGGAAGCTCAAGCCACTGGAGAGTCCACATGTAGGCACTCGACAATCTCAGCCAAACCAAGTGACAGACCTGTGAGTGAAGAAGCCTCTGGATGATCCAAGGTTTCACCCATGTGAGTCATCACAGCTCTCCAAACCTTCCCAGTGGAGACCCCAAACAAGGTAGCCCCAAGCATTTCCTATCCAAAGTCTTCACCCACAGAATTGGTGAATGTAATAAAATAGCTATTGCTGTAAGCCATTAAGTTTAAAGTTTGTTATAGATATGTCCATAGGTAACTGGAAAAGATGGATCCTATGACAATAGACTTTCCCAATTCCCATGGCCCTGAGAAAAGAACTACTCCAGAAATTAGTTTTGACCCCATGCTGAAATCATTTCTCACCTCCTCCACTGAGCTACAACCCACTTTGCTTGTACCTTTACTCTGGGAACAGTAAGTTATTGTTGTCCCTATTAGGTGCCTGTTTCCAGCTCCAGACTAGGAGATCCTTCGCTGCAGAGCTCTCTCTTCCTCACCTGTAGGGCCCCTTAACTCAGTATAGGGCCTGGAACTCGTGTTTGTCAGCTGGGTGACTGCCTCCATATAGTAAGGACTCCCTTCTTTGGGGTAGTCATCAGAAAATAGTTGTAAAGGTCATCTAACTCATCACTTTTGCCTTACCAGGCCCGGAGAGGAAGAGTGACAACCCAAGAAGACACAGCTGGTTAATGAACCAGGACCACAGCCTCCTGCCACCATTCGGCTCACTGCCATCGGGTGTAGCAAGTCAAAGTGGGAGGCAGGGAAGCAGTGTAGTCAGGAGCGTGGGCTATGGAGACAGGCAGCCCAGGTCCAAGACTCTGCCCAGCCACCCTTGCTGGTAGGTAGTGATTTCTCCAGAAGGAATGAAAGGGATTTGACATTTGGCACCCCACCAACCCCACCCTCTGTGAAGAATAACTGGGCTCTTTTGGTTTCCAAGGTCTGCATCCTTATTGTCAGGATCTAAATCCCTGTCATAGAGGAAAGCAGTAGCATAAGCTTGTTTAGTATTGAGAGGCCTTTTAAAAATGTCTGAATTTGGAGATATGGAGAAGGAACGATAGGGAAAGGGAATCTGAATTCAGGGTATTGGCCCTAGAGAGGCTAATAGACTAGGGCAGTGGCTCTCAATTGGGCAACGTTCCCCCCCGGGGATATCTGACTGTGTCTTGAGACACTTCTGGTTGTTATAACCGGGGGTTGTACTGGCATGCTGTCAGACACCTTACAATGCACAGGACAGTCTCCCCACAACACAAAGCTGTCCGGTCCAAAATGTCAATAGTGCAGAAGCTGAGAAACCCTGAACTAAAGCAAGGATAGTGGTGAGGAGCAGCCTGCACGTTCCCAAGAGCAGTGGCCAGACTAAAGGGCTCATCCCATTGCCAAGGTCCAGGGATGGCTCATAGAGAAGCCCGCTTGACCTTGTGATGAGTCTTCCTGCCTCTGCTTCAAGACCTGCCCTGGTCATTGACTGGGCAGGTCCAAATGAGGATGCCCCCCAACAATACCCCCAGGGCACAAGCAAGTTCCAGGAAGCAGGACCAGGGACAGACCAGGACACGTCTGTGCACTCTGAACCAGGGACACACAAAAAAAACAAAGATGTTTATGCAGAGTTCTCTGGGCAAGATTTGTGGTAGAAGACAGTAGGAACCAAATGGGACTACGCTGATGTCTCAAAAAGCATTAAAGCAGAAGCAGCTCGACCACCCGCTAATGATTGTGATTATTTGGCTGCCTGTGAGACAGTTTAAGAAATGATTTGTGAATTTAAATTTTAATTAAGGCAGGAGCCCTTGGGGGCCTCTGGAGTTCAAGCATGAAAAAGGAAAATCTACTGCTGAAGGAGAGGGCTCAGAGGGCCCGCGGCCTGGAGGAAGTGCATGCCCTACGACTCCGGTGGTCACGCAGCCTGCAAGGGAGTCCAGGTTTGAGGTCACTGATGGACACTGGGATCCGGGGTCAGGGCTGGACCACTCAAGGGAACTGTGCATTTTGGTGTCTAGGAAACTCTTTAGATAAAATAAAAATAAAGAAAGCATCTAAGTTGTTCACCTCTTTCTTGGGTTCTAACCTTAAAAATGTGCTATACCACCCACTTCACTAAGTCAGGACCCCGCATAGGAATGCCTTCGCTCCTCTCCATCACCAATACCTGAAGTGACTTTGAACTCCATTAATCATACTGAATCTTGGTTTCTCCATGTGGGGCTGATACGACCACCCAAGTTACCTCACAAAGCCATTTGGAGCCTCCATCCCAAGGGAGATGAAAGCACTTTGGAATAGGCCCTCTCTGGCAGGTCCACCCACTCACCTCATTCCCCGGAGGTCTGGCAAAGCGGCCTTTTACTTCCCAAAGATGCTAAGGCAAAGAAACATACCCAACCTGAGACAAAGGTACAGCCCTGCCCCCACCAAAAGCAGACAATGTTCTCTCTCAGGCTTAACTCCATTGGATCCTAAAGACATGGGTTCAAGTCCTAAGTCTACCTCAGACAGTGTGTGTGTGTGTGTGTGTGTGTGTGAGAGAGAGAGAGAGAGAGAGAAATAACACAACATTAAATTTCCCATCATAACCATTTTTAAGCGCACAGATCAGTAGTCTTAAGTGTGTCCATTGCTACAGACTTTGGATCACCTGTGTTCATGTTGCTGTGCACCAGATCTCTAGGATGTTTTCATCTTGCAAAACTGAAACTGAGCACATTCAATCTCAATTCAGCCTCCTGGTAACTGTGAGATTTCAACTCTCTATGAGCTTTGTTTGATTTACTCAGCTGGAACATAAGGATTTTTTAAAATTACTTTTCAAGATCGTTGTATCACATAACAATGTATTTGCCTGCCATGTAATAGGAATTCAATAAATAACTACTATTTTTGTGTTGTTATCCTTTTCTAAGAAACATTGCTTTCCTGGAGGTGACAGTGTAGGCCAAGGCTGCCTGAAGTAGGAGGAAGAGAAAGAAGTGGGAGAAAAGGGGGAGAAGACCAGGTTTTGTATTCACAAATACTCATTCCCCAGAAACAAGCCATTTATCAAAGTACCAGAGTCTCATTTATTGTCAAAACACAAGGGCTAATTACACTTGAAGAACAATGAACTACAAGAGCAAAAACGACAGGGCCTGTTCAATTAATGGGAAGAGAAGGGGGGGTCCCTAGCATACAATATTTTGGACATCAGATTAGAATGGTTTAATTAGCCATTGCTATGGACTTTGGGTCGCCTGTTGTTCTAGAAGCCATTCATCACTGTAGCTTTTAAGCAAATCACTTAGATCCTCCCATTCAACAAATGCATTTGGGCCACTAGCTATGTGTTGGGCACTGTGCTCAACACTGGAAAGACAGCACAGTGTAGTGGAAGATGGACAGCTTGGCCCACCAATGGGTGTCTCCAACTTATTCTGTCTATGACAGAACTGTGGTTTATCCAACCCCACGCTCCTCCCCTCAGCTTCCACATTTCAGTAAAAGGCCTCTCCACCTGTCCAGTTATTCATAACAAACGTTGTGGAATAATCCTTGAGTTCCCCTTTCTGTTAGACACTATTCCTGTTGGTTCAAAACAGCTCTTGACTCCATCCACTCTTTTGCAGGCACATGGCCATTACCCTGGTCCAAGGCACCAGCTCTTGCCTGAGTTATTGCCTGAGTTATTGCAAGAGACTTAAAAATAATCTCATAGGATTATTTTTAAAATGTTTTTAATCCAAAGACCATCCAGAGGGATCTTTTTAAATGGAGGATCACATCATGCCAATCCTCTGCTTAAAACCCTCTTCCCGTTGCTCTTAGACTAGAGTCCAGAATCCCTGCTATGGCCTCCAGGTTTCCTCCTGCTCTCTCCTGCACTTCCCTAACCCATCCCAGACTACACTCCTGACTTTGGGCCAAGATCTAGGCTCATCAAGCACCTTCTTGCCTCCAAGACTTTGCCCTTGCTGTTCCCTTTGCACTTGCTCTTTCTCCATCTATTCACAACCCTAGTTCCTTCTCATCTTTCCAGCCTCATTTGAAATGTTACTTCCTTGAGGAGGTTTTCCCTGACTTCATGGTCTAAGTGACTTCTTCCAGTTACTCTCTCTCTCATCCCCTCATTTATTTCTTGCACATCACTCACTCCATTGATAACCATCTGGAGCGTTCATTGGATGTCATATTTCCACTAGTCAACGGGTTTCCTGACAGAAGCAACTTTGTCTGTTTTATTCATAGTTGTCCATCCAATGGCTTGCACAGTGTCTGGCACAGACTAAACCCTCAGCAACTATTAGGTAGCTGGATGAATGAGGATGATAATGTGCAGGGCACTATCAGAGCTCAGGAGAGGACATCAATAATTCTCCAGGGAGGACGGAGCTTTCAATGAAGATGTGCTAAGAGCTAAATGCAAAACACTGAATAGGAGTTTTCCAGGTTAACAAGTAAAATTCAATGCAGCCACCAAGAACTACTGAGCATGTGCAAAGGCAGAGTCACTTCAAGGGAGGGAAACTTCTGGCTAATTCCATCAATAAGGTGATGGAGGAAAGACAGCCAGGAACATCCCAAATCACGATAAAAACAAAACCAAGAGTCAACTCTCCAATATCTGGGAGTGGGTGAGCCATACTTAAACCATAACAGAGTCCTGGGACTGCTCAATGGGGCTTAAGGAGCAGGCGGTGATGGGTAATATTTACTGGTCCCATGGTGTTGGGAGGTGAGGAGCTCAATATGCTGCTGAGCCTTATGGAAGAATTGGGTCTCACCTCATTCCCCTCCAAACAGAGCATCTGGGATCCAGGCTGGGTTTCCCTGGAGCCTGCAATCAGTTCTTCCTCCGCTCTTGCCTACCTAGCAAAGCCCAGTGGTGATGTGAGCATGTCCAGAGTCCTGCTTCCCTGTTAACCTGGCTCATCTGCAAACTGGCAGGTCAGTCTTCGACAGCAAAATACCGAACGCAGGCCTGGGCAGTGGCAGAAACTGAGTCTATACAGGTGACATGAAGAAGTGTGGCATTTTACCCTTATATCTATGGGAGGACTTTAGGCAAGGAAGTGACCTAGATATGATGTGAGCAGGATTGCTCTGATTGGAAGAAAAAGTCCAGAAGCAGAGGTGTGAGAAATGAGGCCTGGAAAGAAAGGTTGGACTCTCGAGGCATATTTGGGAAGGAAATGACAAGGATTTGGGCAATCATTGCATGGGATAAGAGATGAGGGAGGACGCTGGGGTGACAAATAGATAGTAAGCTTATATCACTGGGTAAAGTTAGCCATTAATCCAAATAAATGACATCATCGAACGAATACGTGAATTCAGGAAACCTCAGAGACTTTCTCCATTTTCAAATTTCATCTTAGCCTTCCCTCACTGCAAGGATTTCTACACCTTCTGGTGAAGGACTGCATTGTTTGTCCACAAGGATTTGTACCCTGCTCTCTTGGCATGCTTCCCACCAGGTAAATATAATCCTCATCCTATTGTCATTGGGCTTGGCAACCAGGTGGCCCGTTTGGACCAATAGAATGTGAGCAGATGTGACACACACCGCATCCAAGCGGGAGCTATGGACATACTCCTTGGTTTGGCCTGCTCCTCCCGAGCCTCCGTCACCGCCAGGACAGCGGCATGCCCCGAGGCTAGCTGTTCCTTGGGAAGTCCTGGGGAGCGAGGCCAGGCCACCCCAGCCCAGGAGACCCAGGCACGACCTGCAGCTTTGATGGAACATAAGCCAGGAAATTTGATCTCTGGGATTTTGGGGGGTTTGCTGCTGCAGGAAAAGCTGACTATGACATTTCCAAAGTCTCAATGTGACTGACCCTGCTGCTCCTAACTCTCTCATTGGTGAGGTTGGACTAGATGACTCCACACTGCTTCCTAGTTCAAAATCTCTTTGTTTTTTAAGGCAGTGTCTCTGCTTTAGATTAAAGAACATTGTTTGGGGAGTTCAAGTCCCCCCTCTTCCTCCCCTCCCCACTCCCTCACCCGTCCTACCCCAGCCACTTTCTGACAATATAGATTAATTAGGCAAGTTCAAGCCACCAGCTCCAGACTGGCAGTTGATGGTGCCGAACTAGCACAGGACCAGCGTGAAAGCCCAGGGATGGTTTAAGCTGCTGCAGCAGAACTTCTTTTCTGAAGACCCTGAGATTTAAAAAAAAAGACCTATAGAGCACAAACCTGCCGCATTCAGCTGCCTCGGTTATTTATACAAGCATTTCCCGATTCAAATTGCATACTCAAATCAAATTTCCCTGGTTTATGCCTTCTTCAGCAATTACTTAAAGGCAGCTTCCTTCTCTCTGGAGGAACATAGCAGAAAGGCCTGTAGACAAAATCTCGTTGACTCAGGGAGAGATAAACCAGCTCCAGGCCCCGGGCTGCACAAGGCACTTTGTCCAGGGAAGGGAATGCTGATGGGCCGGCCTCCTGGCTGGCTTTCAGCCTTGCCTATGGGAAAGCATTTTCTAAGGAGGAGAGTGAAGCCATGGAAACTAAAGGAACAGGGTAGAGCTTGGCAAGTGGGGAGGAAGGGACCACTTTCTCTTCACTGAGTTGCTTTTGCTGGGGGTAAACGGGCTGACAGCCTAAGGCTGCCCTCACTTCAATGGGATTGAGAGTAGTCAAAGGGGCCCAGGAAAATCATGATTGTTTCCGCATCAACGAGTTTCTGGGTCCTTGAAAATTCACCCTAAGCAAGATGAGCCCTACCCTGGAACTATGCGATGGACATTTATCGTCACTGTATTGTCAAGTTGTCCTTAACTCACTTTTAATCATTTGGAAGGATTCCTTATCCTCCACCAAAGAAGCATAATTTATTCATTCATTTTCTTCAGGAAGGGCTCTCATTGGTTGAGCTGGGCCACATGTTTACCCTTGAAATAATGACTATGGTGGGACAAGGCAATGTTCTGATTGGTCAGGTCTGGTTCATGTGCCCATTAAATTATTTCCCTACTCACTAATTCTATGTACATTTCCTTCTTCAGTTGCTCAACTAGGTGGATCTTATCTTTAGTTGCCTACCTGACATCTACTGCCTTTTCTTTTAGTAACACACTCTGGATTTATTTAGGGGGGTGGTTCCCCACTGTTCCCATTACATATTATAAGGGTGTAAGTGCCCAATACTCCATTTCCTCCACTCTGGAATTAGATCTGACCTATCATAACAGACCTGACACAGACCTAAGCAATCAGAACATAGCATTCATTGTCCAGGCCACAGCGATTGGTTTGAGGACAGACATGTGGCCCTAGAACAGCCAATGAGAGTCCTCCTTGAAATTTTGGGGGAAATTGTCAGGAAAAAAACAATAAGAAATTCTAACAACTTACAATGAATGAATGAATCAAGACAGGAAGCATTAACACAGATAAAATATCTCTAGTTACAAAACATATATAGTAGAAAGAAGAGTCAGGGCTGTGGTATTAGTCTGGAATCTACCACTTACTAACCTGGAAAACCTTTTTATTTTTTTTTTTAATTTTTTTTTAATTTATTTTTTTATTACAAAGGGTGTTACATATGTGTCCATTTTTCCCCCCTCCCAAGACAGTCCCCTAGCCTCCCCTATCCCCCAGTGTCTTATGTCCATTGGTTATGCTTATTAACCTGGAAAACCTTGAGCAATAAACATGTCTCCTTATCTGAAAAATGAAGATGATAATGACTACTCTTGTGTGTAATAGTCTGAACTTGCCACACCCCTCTCTCATCCAAGTTGCTGGAAGTAAAGAACTTTGAGGTGGTGGAGTTGCAGGATTGAAGCGTCCCAGACCCTTGAGTCACTGTTCAAGGAGAGAAGTCAGGGAGAGGTGCCAGAACCACCTCTTGCTGTGATGTGAAAGAGACACACATCTGTGTTGTATTAAATCAGAAACATGGGCTTTCTTTGACTGCAGCATAGCGTGGCCCAGTCTGACTAACGTAATGATCATCGGTTCAGTTAGTCACAGGTACCTGGAAAGGTCCACTATATAAAGCCATTTTGCCAAGGTGTGACTTGGAATGGTGGTTCAGAGGCAGGCGTATGGGAAGGGAGGAAACAGATGCTATTGCTGCTGTCCAGCATCTATCTCCAGGACACTCCCGTGGTTTGCGGGGGTGGAAATACTTAAAATTGAGACTGTTCCTAGAGTCCAGCTTAAGTATGTGGGGATTATGAAATAATCTCAGTGTGTCACCAGGAAAAGGTGAAGGATGAAGAACTCAACCACAGAGACAAATCTAGATTAGCCACCCAAGTAAACGGCACACCAAAAAGGAGGCAGGTATTCTTAGTATGTAGATTCATAATGAGAATATACAAGAATAGCCCAGCCGTGGTGGTTCAGTGGTTGAGCGTTGATCTATGAACCAGGAGGTCACAGTTCGATACCTGGTCAGGACACATGCCTGCATTGCGGGCTCAATCCCCAGTGGGGGGTTGGGGGTGTGCAGGAGGCAGCCAATCAATGGTTCTCTCTCATCATTGATGTTTCTCTCTCCCTCTCACTTCCTCTCTGAAATCAATAAAAGAACAAGTCTCTCAACTTACAGCCTGGATAAGAATGGGTAGAAAGATTGGGTAGTTCACCAGAGACCACACAGCAAGTCCAGGTGCTGGAAATCTAAGTTCTATGTAAATGTAGGGTGTTCTTCCCAAAACAGACAGGGTGAGAGCCAAGGGCCACTAACAATGAACAAAGGGACAGAAAGAAAACTGAAGATAGAAGATGACACTTACATGAGAGAGGCAGGAAGGAGACTATCTGAAATGCACAGAGAAGGAGAGGAAGAGGAGATGAGAAACTAGAGAGAATGTAACAAAGGGAAAAAAACACACAAAGAATATAGAAACTGGCTTTATGTCAGTAATGTGTGACCCCAGAAAGAGGCAGAAAAATCCAAAGATGGGTAAAGAATAGAGACAGAGATGAGAGAGAGAAGTAAAACAGAGCACGTCAAGGCAGGAGAGCTAAGAGTTCAAAAGACTCCTTGAAGGGCCTTGGCCGGGTAGCTCAGTTGGTTAGAGCATCATCCCTATACATCAAGATTGCAGGTTCGATCCCTGATTGGGGCACATACAAGAATCAATCAATGACTGCATAAGGAAGTGGAACAAAAGACTCCTTCAAGGATTAAATAAATACATGGAAATGTAGAAGCACGGTTTCATGTAGAAACCGGTAATAGAAATTATGATGATTACACAGGTCCCTGAATTCCAAAAAAGCCCAGAAGCCAATTTTTTTTCCATTAATTTTGACACAAATTCATTTGGCAGCAAAACTGGACTTGAACGGACGTGAGGTTATTTATACCCCTCATTTATCCCACACCCCACTTATCATGAACCTTCACATATTTCACTGCAGAAACCCATGGGATGCACAGCCCCAAGAGTGAACCCTGATGTAAACTTTGGACATTCGGTGACAATGATGAGTCCGTGTAGGTCAGTGATGGCAAAACATTTGAGCTCGGCATGTCAGCATTTTGAAAAACCCTAACTTAACTCTGATGCCGTGTCACATATAGAAATTTTTTTATATTTGCCACCATAGTAAAACAAAGACTTATTTTTTGATATTTATTTTATATACTTAAATGCCATTTAACAAAGAAAAATCAACCCAAAAAAATGAGTTCGCGTGTCACCTCTGACACACGTGTCATAGGTTCGCCATCACTGGTGTAGGTTCATCAATTGTGACAAATGCACCACTGCAGTGGGGGGTGTTGAGGGTGGAGGAGGCTGTGCATGTGGGGAGGAAGGCAGGGGATATATGGGAAAGCTCCATACCTTCTGCTCACTTTTGCTGTGAACCTAAAACTGCTCTTTTTTTAAAAGTTTATTTAAAATTAAAAGGAGGTGGAGTAGAGTAACCTAGAGGCCTACGGCAGGAGAAAAAAGTAAAATAGAGGGAGATACTAGTAGATAGATTCATTTTACCAAAAAAAAAAAAATCCTTCTACATGTGGATACACGTATTTGATTTATTTATCAACTGTAAACTGGGTGTCATGCCATATACCATCATAGACAATGGTGATAAATCAGTAAAGAAAACAGACAAGTTCCCTACTTGCACCAACTCCCTCTATCCCTCTGAGCATGTCTCCTATTCAAATCTTTCAGAAAGAGAACTTAATGGGGCTAATGAATCATACATAACCCAACGTAGAGACAGGATTCTCACACGAGGCCACGTCATAGGCTGCTTTTGGCTCAAGTGCCAGTCCCTGACTGATCACCTGTGGCTACATGGAGAGTCACATGATGCTACATATGGCACCTCAGTAGGAGGCTCCAGAAAGCTGTGGCTACAGAGACCGTCACTATTCCAGGAAAACTGTTGTCTTAAAACCCAGTCTCAGTTACTCCACTCAGATTCCTATTTGACAGGAGCTCAAGGAGAAGCATTAAATCTAAGGGAGAAAAATTGCAGACAAAGAAACATATAGTTATACAGAATTGGAGAGACCAACCCTGCAATTAGATTCGAGTTCCTGGACATCCCCGGCAAGGCTCTGTCAGTGCCGGTTATGAGACACGCTCGGGCCCAATCCCCGGCTTTCAGGCCATCTGCTCTCTGTGTGAAAGATTGTGATTTTTGTTTAAATAAAATGTATACACAGCCTGCTAAAGTGTTCCAATAATAAAGGAAACTCAAAAGCGAAAGAAAAATTCATCGGGTTCCCTGGTTTCAATTTACAAGACATCAGTGAACAAACGAGGCTCTAGGATGCTGAGCGGAGGGTGATGCTTTGAAATCGCTGCCCTGTCCCCTGTGCTTCCAGAAGGCCTACTGATGGGCAGAGGGGTGGCTTGGCTGGGGTTTCTGGGTGAAGGGTGGCATTCTTGTTGCTCTGTGGCTAGTGCAGTCAGGTTTGGTTTGACCAGCTAAGACCCAAAACCATTTATGTCGCTAACAGCTTCCCTGGCATAACTGGAATGCTTCCTCTCCGTCTGCTGCTGCTTGGTCATTTCATTATTGCCCATGATGGCATTGTTTCTGCAGTAGTCGATTTGGCACGAACTGATTCCATTCCCTGCACCATGTGTGGCTTATACGCCATCACGAGGAAAACGGCGTGGAGAGCTTGACTGATGGGTGTTCCTGAGGGTGAGTCGCTGCATCTGCCTTTTAGCAGCTGTTTCATGATGCAGCCTCCCCTGGTGCCCCTTCCTTCTAACCGGGCTGCAGGGTCTTCTCGGCCACGAGCACATGGGCCAAAAACCAAGAGGCCCGGTGATCCTTTTAGTCAAGTTCTCGTGAGGTCTGAGGCCTGAGAAGTGATGCTGGTCTGGGTCTCAATGGCTTGAGCCCTGATGGCAGAGGAGAAACTGACAATTGTCTGTGAGGCTCTGGGCACAAGTGGAACTGCTCTGAGGGCCAAATGAACAAGTTCAATGGCAGGCTGGGCAGAGGGATGTTTTCCCCATGGCACAGAGGGGCATGCGCAGCACACTGCAGGGACCGTGGCACCTTTGTGAAGAACCCATAGTGCCCACTGCCCCCGGCAGAGCAGCAGGGCATCAGACTTGCCATGGAGACCTCAGCTGCAGTACAGCGGAGAGGGGGTGCCCTCAGGGGGTCTGTAGGAGGCACATTTCAAGAAAAGACTTGGATGGAAGAACCTGAGTGGGAGTGTTTCTCATAAGCATGGGACGCCCCTAGAGACCCCTGGAAACGAGTGGGGGTCCAGCAAGAGACAGTAAAAGCGGCCAGCCTGCGTCACCTGGACATTCATCTTAAAGTGACCTTGTTTGTATCAACAAGCTGCTGACCCTAACATAAGTTGAGTCACTCACAGTGAATGACCCCTGTTGGTTACAAAGAACAGAATGTGGGGCTAAGACGTAGAAGAGGAAACGTGCCTCTCCCTGTCACACGCTGCTCTGCAGAGCCAGCCCTACCGGGGCGGGTGGTTTATCAGAATCCTGCATTTAAGCTTTAATTATAACAAAATCTGTCTCCTGTCCAGGAAGGATGTGTGAAAAACCAATTATAAGCATTTGCCAACTCAGTGATGACAAGTTATCTGCTCCAAGAATAGACGCTTTGGCTCAGTCTTGGAAGGAGAAGGTCAGGAAGCTTTGCTCCAAGACCTCACACCAGGCTGCCTGGGCAAAGCTAAGCACACTGTGAATCCCCGCCCCACCCCTGCTCTTAGCATCCACCAGCTCTTCCCAGCCAGGGCCCTTGGCCTGCTGGGTGTAGCAGAGCAAATCCTGTGGCTAATGATCTTGGAAGGGGGCACTACCGAACTCCTCCACATGCCAGGGCAGTCCTGGAGTAGGTGAAGGGTCTCCCCTCAGGACTGAGAACTGCACACGTATGGCTTTTGACAACCTAAATGCTATGTACAAAGGTTTGACATTAATGCACCTACATTCCCCAGGACGAGAATATCAGCCAGATGCCAACTAGTAGGTGGGAAACACAAGTTCTCGCCACCCAAGAAGCATTAAATGAAGGTGGAGAGGCTGAACATGGAAAGCCAGTCAAAGCACCCTCCCAGGAGGCTGAATTTGGAAGTCAATGAGGGGGAGGGAGGGGGTGGGCGCCCTGCTACAGCTTAGCTCCAGCGGGGAGAGTGTGGTTTGACGGATGGAGCTATATTGGTCTATGTAGCATATGTGCGTCCCACCTCTGTTTTAACTGCATGGGGAGAAATCGCTAGAGAGGAAAGAGAGACCAAATAATTGTCCACAAGAAAACTTCAGAGGAATACTAAGTGATGGTTGGCTGCAAAGAACTACTGTTGTTCAGAGGGCTGTAGACTGACCTGCATTCTGGTTGCCTGCTCGGTGTCCAATTGCTGATGGTTTGCGGGAGGATGACATCCAGGGGAATTGCTGGTAGAGCAGAGAGGAAATGATCATCCTATTTGGAAATGAGCTTCAGAGTCTCTTTAGGTATGTGCTCTTTAACAGCTCAGTCAACAGGTCTTAAATAGCAGGAATAATTTGGAATACTGAGGTGCCCATTGCCCCAGGGGGAGGGAAAGCTGGCAGCTAATGGATCTCAGCTGACTTGCTGAGAATCAACCTTCCATAGCGCTGATCCTAAAGGCTGTGTGCGCCCCCCAGCCCCCAAATTCCTGCAGCAAATCTCCACTTGAGGACCTTTTTCCAGGTGACCAGACCTAAAAAGCCCTCCAATCTGATCTTCTGTCTTAGGAACGTTGACATGGAAGACAGATGGATTGCTGGGTGGATGGATGGATAGATAGATGATAGATAGATAGATAGATAGATAGATAGATAGATAGATAGATAGATAGATGGGGAGAAGCAGAGAGGCACACAGAGAGCACAGAAAGCAGGGGCCCTGAGGCAGGAGAAAAACAGGACAATGGGAGCCGTGAGAATGCTGGAGACCTGGGTGGAGGAAAAGGCAGGGTG
>NW_006285312.1:201636-203020 GCF_000327345.1 Myotis davidii
ATGTGTGAAAAACCAATTATAAGTATTTGCCAACTCAGTGATGACAAGTTATCTGCTCCAAGAATAGAAGCTTTGGCTCAGTCTTGGAAGGAGAAGGTAAGGAAGCTTTGCTCCAAGACCTCACACCAGGCTGCCTGGGCAAAGCTAAGCACACTGTGAATCCCCGCCCCACCCCTGCTCTTAGCATCCACCAGCTCTTCCCAGCCAGGGCCCTTGGCCTGCTGGGTGGAGCAGAGCAAATCCTGTGGCTAATGATCTTGGAAGGGGGCACTACCGAACCCCTCCGCATGCCAGGGCAGTCCTGGAGTAGGTGAAGGGTCTCTCCTCAGGACTGAGAACTGCACACGTATGGCTTTTGACAACCTAAATGCTATGTACAAAGGTTTGACATTAATGCACCTACATTCCCCAGGACGAGAATATCAGCCAGATGCCAACTAGTAGGTGGGAAACACAAGTTCTCGCCACCCAAGAAGCATTAAATGAAGGTGGAGAGGCTGAACATGGAAAGCCAGTCAAAGCACCCTCCCAGGAGGCTGAATTTGGAAGTCAATGAGGGGGAGGGAGGGGGTGGGCGCCCTGCTACAGCTTAGCTCCAGCGGGGAGAGTGTGGTTTGACGGATGGAGCTATATTGGTCTATGTAGCATATGTGCGTCCCACCTCTGTTTTAACTGCATGGGGAGAAATTGCTAGAGATGAAAAAGAGACCAAATAATTGTCCACAAGAAAACTTCAGAGGAATACTAAGTGATGGTTGGCTGCAAAGAACTACCGTTGTTCAGAGGGCTGTAGAATGACCTGCATTCTGGTTGCCTGCTCGGTACCCAATTGCGGATGCTTTGCGGGAGGATGACATGCAGGGGAATTGCTGGTAGAGCAGAGAGGAAATGATCATCCTATTTGGAAATGAGCTTCAGAGTCTCTTTAGGTATGTGCTCTTTAACAGCTCAGTCAACAGGTCTTAAATAGCAGGAATAACTTGGAATTCTGAGGTGCCCATTGCCCCAGGGGGAGGGAAAGCTGGCAGTTAATGGATCTCAGCTGACTTGCTGAGAATCAACCTCAGTGAAAGGGAGCCACCTCACCCAAGGTCTTGTCACCCGCAAAGGGCGGCCCACATCCAATGATGGGTCAGTGTCAGGGTATAACGGCATGCCCAATTTGCCTGAAGAGAACAGCTCTGAATGCCCACATCCCAGTTCCAAAGCGTCCCTGGGATCCCCGGAAGGCCTTTGTTCAGACTGCATTGCAGTTCAACTTCTACTCTGCCCAGTCCTATTTTCTTCACTCCCCCATGGCACTGATCTTAAAGGCTGTGTGCTCCCTCCCCCCACCCCCGCCCAAATTCCTGCAGCAAATCTCCACTTGAGGACCTGTTTCCAG
>NW_006285312.1:203278-209461 GCF_000327345.1 Myotis davidii
TAGATAGATGATAGATAGATAGATAGATAGATAGATAGATAGATAGATAGATAGATAGATATAGATAAATAGATAGATAGATGATGGGGAGAATCAGAGAGGCACACAGAGAGCACAGAAAGCAGGGGCCCTGAGGCAGGAGGAAAACAGGACAATGGGAGCCGTGAGAATGCTGGAGCCCTGGGTGGAGGAAAAGGCAGGTTAGTGGAGACTGTAGGAGAAGCTCTGTCATGCAAATAGCACGACTTGATGAGGATGCATTATCCACGCCCCAGGCGTGTTGAGCTCTTTAGCTCTGGTTCAAATAGCCAGAGTTGAATTAGGCGTTTCTGTGGGTTTTTTAAAGTGTTTCTTTAGTGGGAAGGAACAAGGCCAAGACAAATCCCTAGGTAGCAGGACAGGATCTCCCTGCCACTCTCAGGAAAAAGAAAAAGAAAAAAAGCCCCCGCCACATGTTAAAAGTCCCCATGGTACAAATCAAGGTCTGTCCTCCCACTGGTCCTCCTGTCCAGCTGCCTTGGCTGGAGGCCAAGTTCAGGATTTAGATGGGAGCTTCCACGGGAGCGTCCAGGCACAGACTCCTCGTGGCCCCAGATTTGGGAGCAATAAACCAGGTTCAGAGGCAGTGACCTTGTAGGGGTGGAGTGGAGGGTGGTGGAAAGGAATGCCCCCAGAGGGAGTCCCAGAGTCTGCCTTTCCACTCCCCTCTTAATAAACAGCCACAGGTGCAGGAAAAGGCTCTGACAGTGATGGCGAACCTTTTGAGCTCGGCGTGTCAGCATTTTGAAAAACCCTAACTTGACTCTGGTGCCGTGTCACATATAGAAATTTTTTGATCTTTGCAGCCATAGTAAAACAAAGATTCATATGAACAGATGGAAATGTGGAAGGCCTGGGAAAAGTGATGGCGAACCTTTTGAGCTCGGCGTGTCAGCATTTTGAAAAAGCCTAACTTAACTCTGGTGCCGTGTCACATAGAGAAATTTTTTGGTATTTGCAACCCCATAGTAAAAAAGATTAATATTTTTGATATTTATTTTATATATTTAAATGCCATTTAACAAAGAAAAATCAACCAAAAAAATGAGTTCGCGTGTCACCTCTGACACGCGTGTCATAGGTTCGCCACCACTGGACCTTCTCCCCCTCCTCCAGCCCCACCACAGTCCAGACCATCTTTCTCCTGATTTTTTCTTTTTCACTGACCCTTTGCAGCTTCATACATATTAGTAAACATGGAAAAACATGTCACTGGCACATCCCCACCCTGTCATTTGTGTGCGACCGCGCTGTTTCTCCCTCTCTCTGTGTCACACTCGCTCTCACCCCGCATCTCTGTTATTCCTTCGTCTCTATTTCTTTTCCTTCTGTCTCTGTTTCCTCTGTTGTCTTTCTCACAGATGTTTCCCTGCTGCTCCTCCCTGTCTCTCTTGAACTCAGTTATCTCTATCTTCCTCCGGCTCTCTAGCTCTTGGTGTCTTTCGCCTCAAGTTCTCTCTGTAGCTATGTGTTCTCTTTATTTCTCAGTCTCACACTCAGAACAGGAAAGCGGCCAGATGCGCTGTGGACTGGCCAAGCCCCATGCCTCGGGGTCTTGCACCCAATCCAGGGCTGACTCAGCCACCTGGCATCCGGCTCAAAAAGCGCTGAGCGAGGGAAAGGCAGCCTGTAGGTCTGGCCTGCCACGTGGCAATCCAGCCCAGGCCAGTCTTTCCCAGAAAGGGCTGCCTTCTCTCTGACATCATTGTCAGGACAGGCAGCACAATAATTGTATAGGCTGCCCAGCCCTCTGACACAAATGCCTTGGGTCTGTCCACCCTGGCAGGTGAGCAGAGGCAGACAGAGCCCTGAAGCGCTGGGATCCTGCTGGGGCTTCAAGGATCCCTCCTCCCCATGGGCAGGGTGACAGGGAGTGGGAGGTGCGTGAAGAGGTGCTTGACTGACACTCAGACCTAACAGTCAGGAGTTGAGAGTTCTATCAACCATCTGCTGTGTGACTTGGCACAAGTCTCTTGCCTTCTCTCAATCTCTCATTTGTAAAATGTGGCTTTTTAGGAAATGTTTAAGAACGTGGCTCTGGGACAGTCACACCCAGAGAAGGCTCATCTCCACCCAGGGCTGACAACCACAACACCATTTGGAGTTACTTCTCTGAACTCCAAGACCACCCCCCATGACTCTGGCTCCCCCTCCTTCCAATCCCTAACAAATAGAAGTTCAAGTATTCATACCTGGCACAGCCACAGGTCTCAACTTTTCATTCTGATGGATGTTACCTATGCTTTCCATACCTTCCATGACTCTGGCTCCCCCTCCTTCCAATCCCTATCAAATAGAAGCTCAAGTATTCATACCTTCCATGACTCTGGCTCCCCCTCCTTCCAATCCCTATCAAATAGAAGCTCAAGTATTCACAGCCACAGGTCTCCTCAATTTTCATTCTGATGGATGTTACCTATGCTTTCCAGGTTGTTTAAAAAATATTAATAATAATTTTCTGTTGTTTAAGCCACTCTGTCCATGGTATTTTGCTGTAGCCCCAGCTGACTACTATAGGAGTCATGTGACTGATTCTGATCAATGGACTTTGAGTGGAAATGCCAGGTATCATTTCCCTGTTTATGTATATAACTAGAAGCCCGACAAATGAAATGCATGCGCGGGTACAGTCCCTAGGCCTGGCCTGCGATCAGGGCCATCTTCCCCAGCTGCCTGCAGCGGGCCCCACCTGCCACCACCAGCCACCTCTGGTTCCCCGGGTGATTGGAGCCTGATGGCCGGGGGAAGGGACCGAGAGGTCGGCCACTCTGTCTATGGTATTTTGCTGTAGCCCCAACTGACTACTATAGGAGTCATGTGACTGATTCTGACCAATGGGCTTTAAGTGGAAATGCCAGGTATCATTTCCCTGTTTATGAATATAACCAGAGGCCCGGCAGACGAAATTCATGTGCAGGTACGGTCCCTAGGCCTGGCTTGCGATCAGGGCATCTTTCCCAGCTGCCTGCAGCGGGCCCCACCTGCCACCACCAGCCACCTCTGGTTCCCCGGGTGATTGGAGCCTGATGGCCGGGGGAAGGGACCGAGAGGTCGACTGTTCCCACCTGCTCGCTGGCCCCACCCCTGCCGCAGATCACCCTCTGTGTGTGGGGCAACTGGAGGGGTGGGGGCCTTGGCCTGGCACCGCTCACATCCCCCACCACCCACCCCTGGTTCTCCGTTTGCCATTGAATGATCAGAGCCTGCTGGCCAGGGAAAAGGACCGAGAGGTGGTCAGTGCGCCTCATAGTGACTGGTCGAGCAGTCATTCTAGTCATTCCACCATTGGGTCAATTTGCATATTACCCTTTTATTATATAGGATAGAGGCCTGGTGCACGGGTTGGGGCCGGCCTGCCTGCTCTCGATGGGGGCCCCAAATCTGGGTGGAGGTCCCCGCTGGAGGGTTGAGG
Source organism: Myotis davidii (assembly GCF_000327345.1). NCBI lineage: Eukaryota > Metazoa > Chordata > Mammalia > Chiroptera > Vespertilionidae > Myotis > Myotis davidii. The sequence goes on from NW_006285312.1 coordinate 206,730, forward strand.
ATCCCCACTAGAGGGTGGGGGTCCCCACTGGGGGCCGGGCTGGCCAGGTCGAGGGCCCATGGTCATTCTGTTCTCTGGTCATTCTGGTCGTAATGCCGTTTCAATTGCTGGGCTTTTATTATATAGGATTGTGGACACAAGCCCCTCAAGCCTGTTACCCTGTTGTGGGCAGTGGGAAGCTGCCTTGAGCTTGACTCCCATTGACAATGTCACATAAGCAGGAAATGAACCTCTGCTGTTTTGTTGCCAGTTTGAGTCTCAGTCAGCCCCAGTTAAGACTTAATCCCTAGTAAGGTGTGTGCAGGAGGCAGCCAATGGATGATGCTTCTCTCTCATCAATGTTTCTCTCTCTATGTCTCTCTTTTCTTCTCTCTCTAAAAAATCAAATAAAAATATCTTTTAAAGATGCCCCAATCCATTCAGATTCTAAATCAAGTCCCTTTTCCTCTTTAAGCCTCCCTTGTGAGTTCTAACTAAGTCTTTTGGTAATCTCCTATATTGTCAGTATCACTCATTTGTCACTTAATTTAAGTTCAGCTATCTTAGCCGAACTGGGCAATATTTTCCTTGATGAAAGGGATTGTATCTTGTGATGTTTTAAAAATACTACCTTGCACCTATAAGACTATCCATAAAGATTTATTGGATGGATGGATGGATGGATGGATGGATGGACAAACAATCAGGTTGTCTCCTCTGACAGACTACTGCCTGTATAATATTGGATGAGAAATGAATTGGATAAACCTAATACTTTGTAAAACCATGACTCCAGAGTGTGCACATTGAGCAATTTCTTGGAATCCTATATAATAAAGTGGTAATATGAAAATTGGCCCTCACTCCCTCACATCACAAGATGGCTGCCCCCACATCATCACAAGAGGCCACCTCCATGTCACAAGATGGCCACCCCCACGTCAGCACAAGATGGCCATCACAAGATGGCCACCCATACGTTGTCACAAGATGGCCGGCAGAGGAGAGCAGTTGAGGGCAATCGGACCTGCAGGGGAGCAGTTAGGTGTCGAACAGGCTGGCAGGGAAGTGGTTAGGGGGTGATCAGGCTGGCAGGTAGGGGCGGTTAGGGGCAATCAGGCAGGCAGTCAGGTGAGCAGTTGGGAGCCAGCAGTCCTGGATTGTGAGAGGGATGTCTAACTGCCCATCGGGGTTGGGCCTAAACCAGCAGTCGGACATCCCTCGAGGGGTCCCAGATTGGAGAGTGTGCAGGCTGGGCTGAATATCATGCACCAGGCCTCTAGTAGTCTAATAAAAGAGTGTACCCACCGACTGCAATTGGCACTCTGAGGGAAGGAGCGTCATTCTGTGAATGTGTCTCATAAGAAAATCCAATCTAGGCTGAGGTGGGGAGTCTCATGGAGGGAAAGCTCCCGGAAGGCTTTGTCTGAAGTCTGAGGCAGGAAGTAAGGTAAGCCTAGGCTAATAGCATTTTCATTCCATCTTACTGTTGAAGAAGCTAATTTTCCTACAGTGACAGTTTGTAAGTGGTAGATCCAGGATTTTAAACCAAGCTCTAACTCTGACGCCCATTTTCTTAACTAACCACTGTATTTTAGATGCATTTTTGTGTTCAGAAGAAAATGAGCGGTTAGTATTGAAGAAAATTATTCAGATTTTTTCAAGCACTACCCTTACCAGAGGACACTTCAATCTCAATATTTTAAGTGAAACTGGACTTGTTGGGTTTCTCCAAAATCACCCAGCTACATGAGTTTATTTACACATTTTAAATGTTTTAGTATATATATTGGGGGTAGAGTTAAATATGCCATTGCCCAAGTTACGTAGAAAAGAAATAGAAAAAAAGATAAAGAACTAAAGGGAACATCAGCTAAACCAGCAATAAAAACAGCAATTAGAATCAGTCTTTGAGCCACAATCAAAAAGCCCCTCCCCCACCCCCCACATCTCTTCAAAACAGATGATAAGTTAATTTCCAGCTCCCTGCAATTCATATTGTCTGTTCTCCAAAGGAATTCTACAGCACAGCATATCAGTGTGGATAATTATACCATGCTTATAAAGCATTTTGTGAGTAAAAATTGCTGCTGGAGGAACAGGAAAGTTGCTGGCAGAAATAAGGAGGCAGAGTTCTAGGATGGAAGAAAAGGGAGAAAATTGGAAATCAAGATTTTCCTCCACCCCAATTCCAGCCCTTCTAGACTCTGATTAAGCTAATATGCAGTCTCATCAATTCTCATTTAAACACACACACACACACACACACACACACACACACACAATCTTAGACCATAGCTGTTTATCAGTTGGGGGTCAGTTGGGGGTCTTTGGTTGCAAGCAACAGAAACTAACATAAGCAGAAAAGAGATAGTAACTCCCCCAGAGGCAGGTTGGGTTTTGTAAGGAAAGGGGGAATGAAAAACAGGCAGCTGAAAAGGAGGAAATGCCTACGCCCGGTTGCTGCGACATTTTAAGATGGAGGCTCCGAGGGGTTCAGCCATGCACCTGCAGAGCCAGGATCCAACCCCAGGTCCCTTGGCTCCAAAACGGGGTACTTCCCTCTACTCCACACTGACATGCCTACTGTGTGCCCCTTGGGAGCTCTTGACCTCTCTGCATCTCTTTCTCCAAAAGTCCAGTGTAAATTCAGGATAACTGTTTACCGGGGGTCCTACTTGCACTGTAGCCCGAGGACTCCCTTAGCCTTCTCTGGCCCCTTCATCTTTCTCTTTCACAAGCATGTAAATTAG
>NW_006285312.1:210116-211318 GCF_000327345.1 Myotis davidii
GCGTCAGCCTGCGGACTGAAGGGTCCCAGGTTTGATTCCGGTCAAGGGCATGTACCTTGGTTGCGGGCACATCCCCAGTAAGGGGTGTGCAGGAGGCAGCTGATCGATGTTTCTAACTTCCTATCCCTCTTCCTTCCTCTCTGTAAAAAAATCAATAAAAATATATTTAAAAATAAAATAAAAATTTTAAAAAGCTGGTGGCTGACTTGCTAAAAATTTCGGTGATGGTGATCTGGGAAAATATCCTAGTGAAAGGAAATGCTGTAGCAAGTGTAGTGATATCGCGGTTGGAGAAATGGGGCTGGCGATGCTTACAGTCAGCAGAGCTGGCTGGTTGCTACAAGGTGTACTGATGCCCTGCAGAAGAATCACAAGCGACTGGGGCCTGTTAACACAGTCAGCGGCCAAGTGTAAGACCTGAGCACCTCTGCAGCAGCCAACAAAAAGGGCCTTTTCTACTTCAAGGGGAGAGCAGACAGCTGAGCAGCAGACTGGTGGCCGGACGGTTATAGAGAGGCAGAGCTCCAGAGATGTTTGCGTGCTCAGCCAGGGAGGTCTGTCACGTGAAGGTCAGGGGCCTGGAGGCGAGAAGCTGGGATCCTGAAACATGGGAAGGAGATGTCTGGATGGATGTCCATGAGGATATGGGGGATATGGATTCTGTAAACCCCCAGACTCTTGGAGTCTGCAGAGATGTCTGCTCTCCCCTCGTAAGAGCCCCACGGTGCTGGAAGATGCTACTGAAGCTTCTCCCTGACAAGGCAACAGGCGCTCCCCGTCAGGACTGCTCCAACCTCCTTCCTCAGGTGCCAGGCCAGTAAGTAGGGCTACATCCCAGGATAAGCTGGGGCATGCTGAGTTTGAAAATGGAGAAAAGAGGCTATGTATATACCTAAAGAATTGAAAGAATTATCCTGCATGTACGGTCACGTTGCTTCCCCCAGACAGGCTGCCCCTAGCCAATGTCTGAGCATGTCCGAGCTGCTAATAGAAGGCAGGCCTATCCAGTGGAGACACTGGACTCCAATAAGGAGATAGAGATAAGATAGATCAGTGATGGCGAACCTATTACACGCGTGTCAGAGGTGACACGTGAACTCATTTTGGGTGACACGCATCGACAGACAAAAAAAAATGCATAATTCAAATATTTGTCTCTCGCAACGGCCAGAGTTGGGCATCACTCGAGTAATATTATTACG
>NW_006285312.1:214763-224613 GCF_000327345.1 Myotis davidii
ATGCAAATTTATTATACATTGGACACTTAAAATGTGTGTACTTTATCATGTAATTGTTACGATTCAATACAAGTTTAAAACACAATAAAAAGACAGGAAAACACACCAAAATGTTAGCATTGGCTATCTCTGATTGGTGAAATTAAGGAGAATTTAAAATTCCTTCATTACAAGTTTCTGCTTTTTCTAAATTTTCTCCAAGGAATATATTTGCCAGGAAGCAAAAATAATGCAAGTTATTCTCTAGAAGGACAATTTATCAGGCGGTGATGAGCAAACTCCATGCTGATGTCAGACCCTGGGCACTCTGCATGCAAAACTGCTCTCCTGAACTGTCTGGGCCACAAAAACATTACTCTTTGTCCTGGTTTTGCCCAATTCATCACCATCCTGCAGCAATAACAGCATTGACAGTGTAGTTGAATAACTCCTCCAGTGGTAATGTTCTCTAGAGATTAAAACTTGAGGCTGAAATTTGAAATCAAAAGCTGTGCTATTTTAAGTATTTATGCCCACTGTATATTGCTCCTTAAAATAAAATACCCACAATACCTCCAGTCAAACCACAATTATAAACCTGAAAATGTAAAGCCATTATTATATCTGGGCCAATACCTCAATTCCACTTGCATTTTAATAGCTGTTTTCTGATATTGAAGTTGCTAATGCTTTTGTTGCCCCTTAATGACTATTCTTAGCAAACAAATTCTGTGCCTTACAATTAGTGATTTTCTTCTTAATTATGGCTCTCTATAATTTTCCCATGAGATGACAAAAAAATGCATGCTTTGCCTAAGAACTAGCTTATTAGTTAATGAATATTTGTCTAATAACAGCCTTTTAGATACCTGTCAAAGTCAAAGGCAACATTCAGAGAAGAGAGAGGTTGCTTTCATATTAACATGCAAAATTAATTTCTGGGCACAGGATGGGAGTGAGATGGAGGGAGCATCACTTCTCCCCAAAAGCTTAAAACAGATATTCTTCTGAAGTCCATTTGAAATTATTAAGTATCCCCCTCCCATTTGCACCATTTTCTTTGTCTGTGAAATATTACCCACCCCTGGGATTCTAACTGGAGAATGAGAAAGGTTTAATCTCTGGAGTTAGAGTCGGTAATTTCAATATCTATCTACACTAATAAAAGAGAAACGTGCAAATTGGTGTCACTCCGCTACGTCCACCAGCCAATCAGAGCAACTATGCAAATTAACCCAACAAAGATGGTGGTTAATTTGCATACACAGGCGCAGAGTGAAGACTGAAGGCTTCAGCCAGAGTGAAGACTGAAGACTGAAGAGGCTTGGCTTCTCTGCAGCAGCTGCAGCGGAGAAGCCAAGCCTCGCTGTGGCCCGACCAAAGGCCTGGGTCCTGGGTGCCGGAGGAAAACCAGTGCCAGCAGCCAGGGGAAAGAAGGCCGACAGCGCGAATCTTCATGCAATGGGCTTCTAGGATATAGATAAAAGCCTAAGTGACTGTTACGACGGAACAACTGGAACCGGAATGACCGGTCAACTGGTTGCTATGATTCACACTGACCACCAGGGGGCAGACGCTCAACACAGGAGCTTCCCCTTGGTGGTCAGTATGCTCCCACAGGGGGAGTGCTGCTTAGACAGAAGCTGGGCTCACAGCTGGCGAGTGCAGCTGCGGCGGTGGGAGCCTCTCCCAACTCCACAGCAGCATTACTGAGCAGCAGCGGCAACAGTAGGCACAGCAGGCCAGGATGAGAGTGAGCAGCACGGCACCGGCCCCAGTTTGGGCTCCTCCCTGGCCGCCTGCCGCTTGGCGCACTGCTACATCCCTCGAGGGGTCCTGGATTGTGAGAGGGCACAGACCAGGCTGAGGGCCCTCCCACCCATGCACAAATTTCATGCACAGGGCCTCTAGTTGCTATATAATCAGCTATCAAGGTACCTGATTCTCCACCTAGGGTTAGAGTATTGAATTTCACTTCCACACTCCCCACCTCCCCACCCCCACCCAGAAGCATTTGGTATGCACCAGTGCTTTTGCCAGCAGGGACACACTGACCTAGGACAAATCTCCTACCTGTTCCTTGGTTTTTGAACCATAAATACAGCACGCTGGGAATGGAGCCGAATCTAATATCATCCCCCAAACAAGCATCCTTATTCCCTTGCAGTCTGGTTCACTTGGCTGCGTTTGTTAATAATATGGAGGGAAAGCAAACTTTATCAAAAAGTAGTGACTCATTTTTCTCATCCAGTAAAATCCATAAAAGATTTAGGCACAACCCAGACAATTTACATCTTAAATACGCATGCCCTACTCCCAGCCCTGAAATGACATTTAAATTGCGTCTGGGGAATTTGCTGGGAGCTAGCTGCCATGGCCCACTTTGGAGGGCTCCGAAGACTTGGGGGAGAGAGATGAATATTGAGACTGTTTTCTATTTCAGAGATTTACGAGGGAGCAAATGAAATTCGCTCCTGCTCCCAGACGTCCCCCCTGGGAAAGGAAACATTGTCCGAATCAAGTAAATTCTGTGTCAGCAGAGGCTGTGGTGGGTGAAATGAAAGTGCAGGGGATCCTGGCGTTTCTCACCTGGGTTCTTTTAAAACAGGATTTCTCGACCTCAGAGCTACTGACATTTATGGCTGATAATTCTTCACTGTGCATTGCAGGGTGTTTAGCAGCATCCCTGGCCTCTACCCGCTAGATGCCAGTTGCAGCCCCCAAGATGTTACCACTAAAAATGTCTCCAGACATTGCCAAGTGTGGGGGCAGGTGAGGAAGAAAAATAAAATCTCCCTTGGATGAGAACCAGTGCTTTAAAGACAAGTCCTTTGTCCCTGCTTTATCAATGAGTTAACTCATGGAAATAACTTTTTTTTTTTGGAGCTTTTTTTCCCTCTGGCATAATTTTAATCCTATATAATAAAAGCCTAATATGCTGTCTGGTCACCCAGTCGGCCATTCAACCAATGAAAGCATAATATGCTAATGATATGCTAAGACCATTCAACTGCTCACTATGACGTGCACTGACCGCCAGTGGGCAGACGCTCTGACCGGTAGGTTAGCTTGCTGCTGGGGTCCGGCCATCAAGACTGAGCCAGACAGTGAGATATAACTGACATGCAGCATTAAGTAGGTTTAAGGTGTACAACATGTTGATTTGATATATTTATATATTGCAATATCATGTCACATAATAATCAGTTATAATCTCTTATTTGTGGTGAGAACAATTAAGATCTAGTCTCTTAATGACTTTGAAGTTTATAATACGGTGTTATCTATATTCACTATTCTGTATATGTTAGATCTCCAGGACTTATTGATCTACTAGTTGCAAGTTTATACCCTTATATAACATCTCCCCAGTCCCCTCACCCTCACCTCAGTCCCTGGTAACCACAATCCTACTCTGTTTCTACAAGCTCAGTTTTTTTTAGATGCTACATTAGTGTACAGGGTTGGGCAAAAGTAGGTATACCGTTGTGAATACACAAAACGCAGAGTGTATTCTTGTATTATTATTATTATTTATTCTTGTATTATATATTTATGTGAACTGGAACTTACTTTTTCACTCCCCCTGGTATAAGTGAGACCATACAATATTTGTCTTTCTGTGTCTGACATATCTCACTTAGCATAACATCCTCCAGGTCCATCCATTTGGTCACAAATGGCAGGATGTCTTTCTTTCTCTTGGCTGAATAATATTCTATTATAAAAATGTACCCTTTGGACTTTTTGTTGAAGTATAACATGCATACAGAAAAGTGCATGAATCTTAAGAGTACAGTTCAATGAATCGTCATAAACTGAACACACCTGTGCTGCTGGAACCTAAGCCAGGGAACCAATAGACACCAGGTCTCCATCTGCCCACCTTGATCCTCTTCCCACCCCTACCCTCCACCCACTCACACACAGCTAGTGATAGATGATAGTGTCCAAGACCAAGGGAGGTGGAAAGTGGTTGAAATTTAGATATATAAGGTATCCCCAAAAATGTATATACACACTTTGAATAATTATAAAGGCAATGTTTATTAAAATACACTTCATTTTCAAAATTGAGCTATCAGCTGTTAAAATGTGTATACATTTTGGGGGAACACCCTGTATTTTGAAGGAAGAGCCAACCAGGATTTCCTGCAGGACTGGGCATGGATGTAAAGGAGAGAGAGATTTTTTATCTGATCATTTGGAAGAACGGAGTTGCCATCAACCAACATGGGGAAGGCTAGAGTGGGTTTAGGTGGGGAGAGAGATCAGACATTTGGTTTTGAACATGTGAAGTGTAGATGTATAATGCTGGAGTTCAGGAGAGAAGTCCACACTTGGGAAATAAGTCAGAGTTGCCAGCATAAAGGTGATACCCAAAGCCATGAGGTTACAGGAGCTCAAGGCAGAGAATATAAACAACAGAAGAGAACCGAGCTCACCGCCTTCCAACATTAAAGGTTTAGGAACAAGCCAAGAATACTGAGAACGGGCAGTGAGTGAAGTAAGAGGCAACCAGGGGAAAGGTTTAACCTAGAAGTCAAGATCGAAGAGGGTGATCAATTATGTCCAGTGTGGTTAACAGGTTAAACAACCATTGGCTTTAGCAACATGAAGGTCAACATGGAAGTCACTGGTGAACCTTCACCAAAGCCTTTTCACTGGATTGCTGGAGGCTAGAGCCTGATTGTAGTAAGATTTTTTTAAATGGAAGGGGAAGAACTGAAAATAGGGAATACTAGTATATAAATATCTTCTCAGTTTTGATACAAAGGGAAGAAATGAAGTGGTAGCTGGTAGAGAAAGTGGGATCAAGAAAAAAAAAGATGCTTGTGTTTGTTTGTTATTTTAGAATAGTTTTAGATTTATAGAATTATTGTGAAGATAGTACAGAGTTCTCAGATATCCCATACCCAGTTTCCCTATTATTAACATCTTATATTAGTATGGCACATTTGTCATTATTCATGAGCCAACATTGATACAGCATTATTTACTTAAATCAGTAGTTTATTCAGATTTCCTTAACTTTCCTGTAATGTCCTTTTTTTGTTCCAAGATTCCATCCAGGAGACCACGTGACATTTAGTGGTCATGTCCCTTAGGCTGCCCTTAGTTCTGACAGTTTCTTTTTTTTTATGACCTTGATGGTTTTTATGATTATTAGTTGGGTGGTTTGTAAAATTTCCCTCACTTTGGATTTGCCTATTGTTTTTCTCATGATTAGGCTGAAGTACTTACTGTGTTTTAGGGAGGAAGACCACGGAGGTAAAGGGCTATTCTCATCACCTCATGTCAAGTTACATACTATCAATATGTGTGTCTTATTTCTTCACTATAAAGTTATTTTTTTCTTTCCATGCTGTACTGTTTGGACAAAAATCACTGTGTACAGCCTACATTTTAAAAATGAGGAGTTATGCTTCACCCCTTTAAGGGGAGAGTATTTACATAAATTATTTGGAATTCTTTATGGAAGATTTGTCTCTTCTCCATTAATTTACTTATTCAATTATTAATTTATATCAACATGAATTCATGAATATTTATCTTATACTCTGAGTTATAATCTGGTACTTTATTTTCTTGCTCAAATTGTTCCAGATTTGGCCTTTGGGAGCTCTTTCAGTTGGCTCTTTTATGGCTCTGACATACACACTCCCATCATTACCAGGTAGTTTGTTTGTCTCTTTCCTTCTTTTTTTCTTAGCACATCTTTACTTTCTGTCACAACAAAATGTTACAGTCTCATCTTGTAAATTTCCTGCCCAAGCCCTAGAATCAGTCATTTCTCTAAGGAGTCCAGTTCCAAGGGTGTTTTTTAAGATGGGAGAAAAAAATGGTATGTTACATAATGATGAGAATTATCCACAAAGGAGAAAAACAATGATGTAGGAGGAGAAGGAAGAACTGATGGAGTGATGACTTAAATAGTCAAAGGGAGGTGGGAACTAGTACATTAAAGGAGGGAATGTGTCTAGACAACAGCAACAACAGTTCACCTATGGGCACATGTAGGAAGTCAGAGGGCTGAATGCAGATGCTGGAACATGGGGAGCTGAGGTTGTGGGAGTCAGTGTGAGCTCACTTCTGACTACTCCACTTTTCCCAGTGAGGTAAGAGGCCTGGTTATCAGCTGAGAGGAGATGAGGTTTGAGAAGAGAAAAGAGGTATAAAATGGTTGTTTAACAAAGTGGAAGGTGCTACGGAAAACAGTATGGAGATTGCTCAAAAATAGATTATCCTATTTTTCTTATATAATTACCATATGACTCACAAATCCCACCCCTGGGTATTTATCCAAAAGGGTTGAAATCAGGATCTCAAAAGATACCAGCATTTCAGTGTTTCATGCAGTACTGTTCACAAGAGTCAGGATGTGGAAACAACCTGACCATTGTTTCCAGTTGGCGGATGAATAAAAAATATTGGTATAGACACACAATGAAATATTATTCGGCCTTAAGAAAGAAAGAAATTCTGCAGTATGAAACAACATGGATAAACCTTAAGGACATTCAGCTAAGTGAAATAAGCCAATCACAGAAGGACAAATACGACATGATTCCACATATATGAGGAATCTAAAATGGTCAAACTCATGGAGTAAGAAAGTGGAATGATGGGAGCCAGGGGCTGGGGAAGAGGAAAACGGGGAACTAATCAACAGACATAAAATCTCAATTATGCAAGATGAATAAATTCTAGAGATCTGCACAACATTTTAACTATAGTTAACAATACTGCATTGTACACTTAAAATTGTAGTAACAGTATATATCTCATGTTGCATGTTTTTACCACAACACAATAAAGTTTAAAAAAGAAAGAAAGTAGGAGAGTGAATGGAGGAGGAAAGTGCAATGTGGTTGCGTGGCAGTGTTAAGGGCCCATTTGAGGTTCATGGCAAGGCTGATGAAGTTTTGTGTGTTTCTTCAGCCATGTTCAGCTTCTCAAGGGCAGGTCCAGAGTAGGCAGGGAGTTGAATTTAACCAGGATTATGACTTTGTCAGGCATATGATGCAAGAAAGGGACTGAGGAGTCAAGAGTACATGCAAGGGGGCAATTATGATTATTGGCAATCGTTTTGAGTTGGGAAGGGTGAGGAAGCGAGGGCATGATGTAGGTAGAAAAAGATGTGGGGGAGGGGGGACGGGGACTGTTTTTCTGCCAAGGGCCATTTGGATATTTATAATATCATTCACAAGCCATATAAAAGTATCAACTTAGCCCTAGCTATTTTGGCTCAGTGGATAGAGCGTTGGCCTGTGGACTGCAGGGTCCCAGGTTTGATTCCAGTCAAGGGCACATGCCCAGGTTGTGGGCTCAATCCCCAGTAGGGGGCATGCAGGAGACAGCTGATCAATGATTCTCATCATTGATGTTTCTATCTCTCCCTCTCCGCTCCTCTCTGAGATCAATATATATATTTAAGTATCAACTTAACAATTAGCCTACTATATTTGGTCAAACATTTTGTTAACTCACGCCTAAGGCCTTGGCAGGGCCAGACCAAATGATTTTGCAGACCTTAAATGGCCTGCAGGCCGGACATTCCCCACCCCTGGCTTAGAGCTTCACATAAGTAACCACAGGAAGAAAGAGGTTAAGAACAGGCTTTAGCACTTCTGAGCTGTGTGACCTTGGGCAAACCGTTAACCTATCCCTATGTCCTCACCTGTTAAAGTGGGATCATAAGAGAGGCTGCCGTCCTAACCAGTTTGGCTCAGTGGACAGAGCATCAGCCTGCAGACTCAAGGGTCCCAGGTTCGATTCCGGTCAAGAGCATGTACCTTGGTTGCGGGCACATCCCCAGTAGGGAGTGTGCAGGAGGCAGCTGATCAATGTTTCTCTCTCATTGATGTTTCTAACTCTCTATCCCACTCCCTTCCTCTCTGTAAAAAATCAATAAAATATATTAAAAAAAAATTCACACACTATGAAAAAAAAAAAACAGCTGGAAAAAAAAAAAAAGAGAGAGAGGCTGCCTCCCAGACTGTTACGGTAAGGACCAAATGAGATGTTGCTAGTAAGATGCTTAGAACAGTGATTCTCCAAGTGTAGACCCTGGACCACTAGCATCAGCATCACCTAGGAATGTTAGAAAGGCAAATCCTTCCCAGACACCGACTGAATCAGAAACTCTTGGGATGAGGCCCAGAAATCTGTCTTAACAAGCCCTCAAAGTAATTGTGATGCAAGCTCGAGTTTAAGTATTATTAGAACAATACCAATGATTCACAGGAAAAACAGAAAGACACTTCTAATTACCACTATTACTGTTGTTATTGTTGCAAAGTAGCTTTCTAGGGCAAGAACGGATTGAAATAATAGTAAATAACAGTTATTACTTATTAATAAGTTTCTAGGTAATAATCTAAGTACTTTACATGCATTATCATGCATTATTTCAGCTAATTCTGTCAATAAATTCTAAGATAACTTTTATTATTATTCCCAATTTACAGTTGATGAAATGGGGCTCATATTAAATAGCATGCAGAAAGTCATGCAAGCAGTAAGTGGCAAGATTTGGATTTAAACTCCATCCAGAAGCCCAGAAAACCAAATCTTTGGAATGTCACTTTTAATATCCCTAACCAACGGTAAGGAGAAAGTTGTTACTAATGAAATAAAAGATGTATTAAAAAATTTTTGAATTTTGAAAAATGTTTAGATGGTATTATGAGTTTGATAACCAAGAGTGCACTAACCAGCCAGCATTAGGGAAAAGCATTTTGAATCAACAGACATTAACAATAGCATTTAGACAGCCCTATCTATATATATTAAAGGATAATATGCAAAGTGTCCCCTCGGGAGTTCGACCGGGAGATAAGGGCGTTCGATCACTTGCTATGATGTGCGCTGACCACCAGGAGGCGGCACAGAACATGGCGGGCAACCAGCAGCAGCGGCAGGACACTGAGGGAGTAAGGGAAGGAGGAGGTGGAGAGGCAGGGAACCTGATCAGCCCTGAATGCTGGCCAGGCCTCGGGACCCTACCTCTGCACAGATTTTTTTTGTGCACCAGGCCTCTAGTTATGTAATAACAAAGGAAGCCATTAACTTTTTCAGTAAATGGATAATTTACCCCCCCTCCCCAAAAAGACACTTTCATTTACAAATACATATTTAAAGTGAACATATTCATTCTCTAGAGCATAAAAAAGTTGGCATTAAAATTTTGAAAGGAAAATAATTACAGTCAATAAATGAATGACATTGGTGAATTTCAATTCGGTTCTTCCCTTTTGCTTTTATTTATTACTAGAGGTCTGGTGCATGAAAATTCATGCACTGGAGCGGGGGGTGTCCCTCAGTCCGGCCTGCCCCCTCTCACAGTCTGGGAGCCCTTAGGGGCAGGAGGCGACCTGGTGATCAGGGGAAGACGACACCCCATCACACCTCTACTGCTGCCACTGCCAGCAGCACAAGCCCTGGATGGCCCTGATTGCCTGCCACCCCAGCGGGGCTGAGCAGGCTGGGCGCCGCCATCTTGTGGCTGTGGGCACTGCCATCTTTAGGGCGTGGCAATCAATTAGCATATTCCCTCCTTATTGGCTGTGGGCCCCACCATCTTTGAGGGCAGGGCAGTAATTAGCATATTCCCTCTTTATTGGCTGTGGGTGCCACCATCTTTGAGACAGTGTGAGGGTCAATTAGCATATTCCCTCTTTATTAGTTAGGATGCTTACTGAATTCAGTGCCTACAACCTAATAAGTGTTCAGAAAATGTCAGTGGTCTTAAAAATACTCTCATTATATCATCATTTTAGTTATCTGTTGATAGGTTCTTTGACAGGCTCACCCATTCAGCATGATGCCAACAAAATTCTGAAAACCCTAATAATTTTATAAACACCTG
>NW_006285312.1:224994-225722 GCF_000327345.1 Myotis davidii
TAAAATGATAATAATAATAATAATGCCTTCAGTAAATCATCCAAGAACTTGATGGCAAGGTAACTTTACAGTGTCTTATCTGGATCATAAAATCATATAATTGTTTAAGAAAAAGAATAACCATTCAAATTTAATATATATGAAAACCCACCCAACCGCTCCAATTAATTAAAGAAATAAAATACAAAACATCACATAGCATTTGTCACTTATCAAAGATGAAATACCAAAATAGTATGGGTGTATTTGTAGAAAATAGTTATTTTAATGGCAGTTAGGGCAATATCTATCAAAATTCATTTTCACATTAATTTCCATTCTATACCAAAGTCATAAAATCTTAGAGCTGAAAGGAATTTTATTTTAAATATCCAGACCAACTCCATCATTTTCTAAATGAAGAAACTGAGGTACAGATAGCTACCCAAGATCACACAGTCAGACAATAGTAAATTCCTTTTGTCTTTCTCAAGATTTTCCGTAGAGTATGGTCCTGATCCTAAATTTAAAATATCTTATTTTTAGGGAGAGTCCAAGATGCCTAAAGCCTAATATTTTATATAATACTAGAGGCCCGATGCATGAAATCTGTGCAAGAGTAGGCCTTCCTTCTCCCAGCTGCTGGCACTGGCTTCCCTCTGGCACCCGGGACCCGGGCTTCCCTCGCAGCCCGGGCTTCGTCCAGAAGGTCTTCTGGAAGGATGTCCGGTCTAATTAGCATATTATGC
>NW_006285312.1:226958-243622 GCF_000327345.1 Myotis davidii
CAGGTAGCACCCAGAAACAAAATTGCTTGAATCCTCAGTCTTGATCTCAACTTCTTAATGATGATGATAAGCTCTGGCTGGTGGCCCAGATGGTTTCAGCGTCATCCTGTGCACCAAAGGGTTGCAGGTTCGATTCCCGGTACCTGGGTTTCAGGTTTGATCCTCCGTCAGGGTGCGTATAAGAGGCACTTAATAGATATTTCTCTCTCATTCTCTCTCTAAAAGTCAATAAAAACACATCTTCCTCTGGTGAGGATTAAAAATAATAATGATGATAACAATAACAATGCCAGCTAATATTTACTGAGGACTGACTATGTTCATGAGTGGTATTTGCTAAGCATGTTACATGTGCTGTCTTAACTTCTCAGGTGACCCTGCAAAGTAGATTCCATCATCACGATGTAAAACCTGAGCCTGGGAGAATGGAGTGGTTGGCCCAAGATTACCCCACTACTAAGTGATGAAGCTGCGATTCATTTCCAGGCAGTCTGTCTTCAGAGCCTTTTCTTTCTTGCAATACTCTAGAATTTTCTCTCTCCCTTCAGAAATCCATATGTAGCACCCCTGGGTTTCACTGTTCTCTAAGCTTCTATGTGATTGGATATTAAATCTTTAATTAGACTATTAGGTCATGGAGGGCTGGGTCACCATCCTTGTTTTGGTGTCCAGCAGAACACCTAGTCTGATGCCACATACCTAGTAAGTCCTTGCTAACTGATTACCTCTAACCACTTCCTCCCTTCTCTAAGTCATCAGTTAAACAAAAATCATTTAAGATGACCTCGTTTCCCACCACTCTCCCTCTCGTTCCCTCTGGCCCAGCCTCACTGGCCTCCTTGCTCTGACTCAAACACCCATGGACACATCCACCTCAAGAACTCTGCACTTGCTGTTTTCTTCCTGGAATGTTTTTCCCACCGATATCCACATGGCTCACTCTCTTGCTTCTTCAAGTTTTTATTCAAAACTCCCCTTCTTCAGAAGACCTTCCCTGATCACTCTGTTTAAAAATCAAAATCTCCTTGATTCCTCAAGAAATTAAAACCAGAACTATCATAAGATCCAGCAATCCCACTTCTGGGTACGTACCCAAGGAAATGCAACCATTATCTTGAAGAGATATGTGTACACCCATGTTTATTGTAGCCTATTCACAAAGGCACAGAAACAACCTAAGTGTTCATCAGATGAATGAATAGAGAAAATATGGTATATATATAGAGAATTGAATGTTATTCAGCCTTCAAAAAAGAGGGAAATCCTGCCATTCACCACAACATGGATAAAACTGGAGGGCATTATGCTAAGTGAAATAAGTCAGACAGAGAAAAACAAATACAGCATGGTATCACTTATATATGGAATTTTTTTTTTAATAAAGTCAAACTCATAGAAATGGAATAGAAAAGTGGTTGCTAGAGCCAGGATGTTGGGGGCTGGATAGGGAGAAGTTGGCAAAAAGGTACAATCTTTTAGCTATAAGATGAAGAATGGCTGAGGGCCTAATGTAAAACATAGTGACTGTAGTTGATAACACTGTATGATAGAATTGAAACATGCTAAGAAAGTATAACTTAAATGTTCTCACACAAAAAAGGGGGGGGTAACTATGTGAGGTTATTGATGTGTTAATTAATTCAATGGTGAGAATTCTTTTTATAATGTATACATATGTCAAATCATCATGTTGTGGATTTGAAATTTTCACAATTTTATTTCTCAATTATATTTAAATTTTAATTAAATTAATTCCTAACTCCCACCACTCCCTCTCTGCTTTCCTTGTCTCCTCTCCTTGCATAATTTTCTCCATTGAATTAATCACCTTCCTATATGCTATATACCAGTGGTTCTCAACCTTCCTATGCCGTGACCCTTTAATACAGTTCCTCATGTTGTGGTGACCCTCAATTTCATTGTTACAAATTGAACATAATTAAAGCATAGTGATTAATCACAAAACAACATGTAATTATATATGTGTTTTCCCACGGTCTTAGGCAACCCCTGTGAAAGGGTCATTCGAACCCCAAAGGGGTCGCGACCCACAGGTGGAGAACCGCTGCTATATACTTTGTTTTTTGTTGTTGTTTAGCATCTATCTCTTCCCACTAGAATACAAAGTCATAAAAAAAACACAGGGGTGGGACTCCAACTCCAGTGCTCTTTCTACTGCACTATATTAAATGCATATTCCCGATTACCCTAGCGCCATGCCTTTTGCCCACTTTATTGACTGTTCTCACCCCGGCACCCAGAATATGACCTGGAATACAGTAGGTATTCAGTAAATATATGCTAAGCATCTCTGCCGCCTACCTGGCCTTGCCCCTCCCGCAGCAGAAATTCTACAAAGAAAAACAGTTTCCCTTCCATTTTCTGGGTCCTACAAGCAGCCTGAAAAATCAACCCTTTTTTGACAGCCTCCCAGAGGTCCTGAGGCGTCCAGCTTCCCCACTGGGCCATGGCGGGCTTTCCGCTGTGTCTACGGGCCGGAAATAATTCCTAACAAGGCGGTTGAGGCCAAGGGGCCTTCATTGAGGAAGATAAAATCAGTGGGAAAGCTGGCCGGGCCCAATCTGAATTATACAATTTGCTACTGCAAAGTAGGGGTCTGTTTCTCCTACAGAAAACCAATCTGGAAAACGAGCGGACCTGTGGCCTGAGAAGCATCATCCCATAGGAGCGAGCCCGTTCAGCAGTGAGCCCTCCCAGCTCTACCACCTGGCGAACAGGACAAAAGACCAAAAAGCCTGCAGACCCCGCTGGCCTGGCCTTGCACTTGGGCCTCCTAAGTTGAAAGCGGTGTGCTGTGTGTTCTTCGGGCCACTAAAGTGCCTTTCACTCGCAGCATGACGCCTGTTTCACCACAGAGCGAGCTGTCTCAGGCTTTGCAAACCTCTCCCTGTCATCCCTGTCCCCAAGCTTATCGTCTAACTCAAAAGGACATCTTTATCCTCATGAGAAAAGACTGGGTCCGGTGACCTACTGTAATTAGAGTCTCAGGGTCCCCTTCGGAATCACGGCATTTAACATGGCGTGGGAGGAGTGGACGTACCCAGACCGGCTTTTTTACTTCTTCATCGGTAGACCTTTGACAAGTCAATAAACCTCTCTGGACATCAGGTTCACCGAGCACACATTATTGTGGTAAGGAGAGAGGATTATACCAGTTTGAAGACAGAGCCTGGATTCGAACCAAACCCTTGAGGCCCCTTGAAGGCCATGATCTTAACCCCTACTTGGCACCACTTCCCTCATTCATCTCTATAGCACAGGTCTCCCTTCCCCTCTAACATTTTAGTTTCTCTTCTCTCAGACAAGGGGATTTTTTTTTTCAAGGTCTGTGGATGGTTTTAACAAAACGACACATTTTCTTTTTTGATATCACCTGAAATAATCACAATCCTTACTGTTCGTGGAGCATCTGATAAAAAAAAATAAGGCAAGTGTAAACATTATGTCTTTCCAGGACTCAATTTACACAATTACATATTAGATAGAGCAGGCCCAAGAAGGCATTGTGTCTGGAGAGGAGTGAGATGATGTAAGCATCAGAAAACAGCACAAGCACAGCTCGGAAAGCTTTAAAAATGGGATGTAGCGGCAAGGGGGCGAGGCGTGCAGACGCTGAAACATTCTCCTCGATTACAATGTCACTATTTTCTGGTTTAATTAGAATCAGATAGTGCGCAATATAATTATCACTTGATAACATAATTCCATCAAACATGGAAGAGGAATATTCAAGTGACTGAAGCATGAACATACTTCACCTCAAGCAAAGGAGAGAAATTGTATTAGCAAAATGCCGCCAGATTCACTAATTAATTTGCTATATTATGCATGACAGGAACCAGTGTAGAACAGAAGAAAGCCTGATTTTTCTGAGTTAGGGAGGTAGCAGTGGATGTGGTTTCTCATAATTTATTTCTGCAATGGGTTCATTATTTGATCAAGATTGGCTAAAAGGGGATTCCACAGGGTAGAACCAGAGTACAGCGATGAGCTGGTGGAGTCAGTGTACTTATCCAGTTAGCAGATGTCAGAATCACTCTGCATCACCACTCGCTATCTTCATTTAGAGAGCTTCTTTCTCCACTACTTCTCCAAAAACCTAAGAAATGGGCAAATTAGCAGGTGCATTTCCTGGCCAATTCATCAGTAGGAGTTGATAGTCTTCAACTCTATTGTGTTTCCTTGTCTCCCACAAATTACTGGATTTCTAATGAAGGCAACCAAAATAATATCAAATTCTTATTGTCTTACCGTGAAGGGACAGACTTGCACAAGGCTGAAATTTTCATTACATCTTTCAATTTATCCATTGACAAAAATTTGGATTGAGATCTACAGTGTATGCCTTCAAATTATTTACTTATAACCTTTCGCATAGTGATTACGGATTTAAAGTCTGCACCAGACACACCTGGGCTGGAACCTTTGCTCTGCCACTGGGGAATCTTGGTCAGGTCACTTAGAAGTCTCTCTGATCTTCAGTTTCCTCATCTGGGCACTGGAGCTGTAGTCATCACCTTAATGAGATCATGTTCATCAAGGGTTTTGTTGATAAGTTGCCACCTTGTCATTCTGCCCTATTGCTCTGCTGTTGCTGAGATCCAGATGAGAATGCCAGGAGCTGGGCACAGCTGGCCTCTTGGAGACCCACTGGCACCATCACTCTCCGGGAATGGAAGAAGCCCTTTCCCCTTGGTTCACCACAACTCCCCAGAGGCCATTTTGAGAATCTGCAGAAGCTTTGAGTGTCACAGAAAGATAGCACAACACCGAGACTAACTCCCAACCAGTAAGATGTTAGGTTTTAATCCAACCATAGCCGATATGAGAATCAATCTGCTTCACTGCTAGCTGTCTTTTAGAGAGCTCCTTTCTTCACTACAGCACTCATCTGTACCCTGAATGACATTAAATGTAAATGGTCTAAGACACACATTATGACACAAAGATTAACAGATTGAGTTTTAAAAAGCAAGATCACACTTTATGGTGTTTACAAGGAACCCACTTTAAATGTAAAAGCATAGATGGGTTAAAGGTAAAGAATGAAAAAGTATATACTCTGCAAATGCTATTGAAATCTGTATATTTATTATGTGTATGTTACATAACAAAAGAGCTTCAAAACACAGGGCAAAACTAGTGGAACTGAAGGGAGAACAGACAAATCCACAATTACACTTGGAGACTTTTCAATTATTCTCTCAGTTATTGATACAACAGTAGACAGGTAACCAGTAAGAATAAACACAACAATCAACCACGTTGATCTAATTGACTTGAATAGAATATTCTATTCAATAACGACAGAATACACATTCTTTTCAAGTCTACATGAATCATTCAACAAGATTATTCTAGTTAATATAGCAAACTTTTTCAAGCTGAAAAGAAGCAAAGTTTGTTCTGTGATCATAAGAGAGATCTCAAATCATGCCTCATCTTATACCTCAAGAAACAGGAAAAAATAAAATAAACCCAAGGCAAGAAGAAAGAAGGAAATACTAAAGATAAATGAAAATCAATAAAATTGAAAATACAAAAATAGTAGGGAAAAATCATGAAACCAAAAGTTGTTCTTTTAAAAAAATCAATAAATTCAATTAACCCTTAGCCAAACTGACCAAGGGAAAAAAAGAGACAAGATATAACCTATCAACAGCAAGAATTAAAGAGATGACAGCACTACAGATACTGTAAATATGAAGATGATAATCAGGAAATATGAACAGCTTTATACAAACATATTCAACCACTCAGATGAACTGGACAAAGCCCTTGCAAGCTACCAGCCCTGATGAGTTTTCTCAGGGGTTAAAGCATGAGTCTGCAGCCCAAAGGCTAGCGGGTTTGATTTCCAGTCAAGGACACCTACTTTGATTGCAGGTTCACTCCCCACCCCTGGTCAGGACTCCTGCAGCAGGCAACCAGTCAATGTGTCTCTCTCACATAGATGTTTCTCTCTCCCCTCCTCCTCCCTCCCTTTCACTCTCTCTAAACATTGATGGAAAAAATATCCTCGGGGAGGATTTAAAAAAGAAACGAAAAGAAAAACACAAGCTACCAAAGCTCACTCAAGAAGAAACAGAAGATCAATATATAAAAATAAATAAATAGATGAAACATTTTTTAGCTTAAAGAAATCAATTGTATTCTATACACTAGTAATGAGCAATCTGAAAATAAAATTAAGACAAATCCATTCACAGTAGCACAAAAAGAATAAGATAAGAATAAATTTAACAAAGAAGTGCAAGACTTGTACATCGAAAACTATAAAAACAGTACTGACAAAAATTTACAAGTAGCTGAATAATTGGAGAGACATCCCGTGTTCAAGGATGAGAAGACCTGTATGATAAAGGTGGCAATTCCCTCCAAATTGATCTCTAGATTTAACACCATTCCTATCAAAATTCCAGAAGCCTTTTTCTCAGAAAGCAGATACTAAAATGAACAGTGGTTCCCCTTATCTACAGAGGATTCTTGTCAAGACCCCCAGAGGATGCCTGAAATGGTAAGTCTTATATAAACTCTATTATTTCCTAGACATACATATCTATTATAAAAATTTAATTTCTACATTAAGCACAGTAAGAAATTAACAACTAATAATAAAATAGAATATGTAATAATATACTGTAATGAACTTTATGTGAATGTGGCATTATTAAGTGAAATAAGGGTTATTTGAACACAAGCATTGTGATACCAGGACAGTCAATCCGATAAGCAAGCCGGCTACTAAGTGACTAATGGGCAGGGAGCATCTACCTTGTGGAGACGCTGGACAAAGGGACGATTCTACTGCATATGAAAAAGCCATGGTCCTCGCATAGCCAAATAACTTTGAAAAACAAGTTGGGACAAATTTAAAACCTATGAGCATTTAAAATAGCATCAAAAGACAGAAAACATGTAGGGGAAAAAAATATGTGCAAGATCTGTATGCTGAAATTGACAAACACTGATGAAAGAAATCAAAGATAACTTGAATAAATGGAAACAAATACTGTGTTCATGGACTGAAAGGTTCAATATCGTTAAGGTGCCAATTCTTCCGAAGTATGAATTCAATTCAAGTCCAGTCAAACTCCCAGTAGGATTTTTTGTAGAAATCAACAACCTGATTCTTAAATTTATATAAGAAGGCATATGAACTAGAATAGTAAAATAAAATAAAATTTAAGATGAACAAAGTTGGAGAATGCACACTACCTGATTTCAAGACTTACTATAAAGCTACAGTATTCAAGACTGTGTGGTATTGGTGAAGAGATAAATGCATGGATCGATAGAACAGAATAGGGAATCCAGAAATAGAGTCACACAAATATGGGCAACTTATTTTTCACAAGGTGCAAAAGCAATTCAATGGCGCTGGAACAAATGATCGGACATCCATAAGCAAAATAATGAAGTTCAACCTAGATGCCACATGATCTGTAGTAATTAGCTCAAAAATGGATTATACACCTGAATATAAAACCTAAACTCATAAAACTCCTAGAAGAAAACATGGCAGAAAATCTTCATAACCTTGGGTTAAAGAAAGATATTTTAGATGCGTTACCAAAAGCATAATCCATGAATGGAAAAAATTGACAAATTTTACTTGACCAAAATTTAAAATTTCTCTTCAGTAGGCACTGTTAAGAGAATTGAAAAGGCAAGCCACAGACTGGGAAAAACATATGCAAAATATATATCTTATATCTGGACTTATATCCAGAATATATTTTTTAAAAAAAAACACTTGAAATTCAATAATAAGAAGCAAGTAATTCAGTTTTTAAAAATAGGCAAAACAGCCCGGCCAGTATAGGTCAGTGGTTGAGTGTCGACCTAAAAACCAGGAAGTCACAGTTCCATTCCTGGTCAGGGCACATGCCCAGGTTGCAGGCTCCATCCCCAGTAGGGGGCGTGCAGGAGGCAGCTAATCAATGATTCTCTCTCATCTTTTTTTTTGTAATATATTTTTATTGATCTCAGAGAGGAAGGGAGGTAGACAGAGAAATAAAAACATCAATGATGAGAGAGAATCATTGATCGGCTGCCTCCTGCACACCCCACACTAGGGATCAAGCCCACAACCCGGGCATGTGCCCTGACCAGGAATCAAACTGTGACCTCCTGTTTCACAGGTTGACGCTCAACCACTGAGCCACACCGGCCAGGATCTCTCTCATCATTGATGTTTCTATCTCTCTCTCCCTCTCTCTTCCTCTCTGAAATCAATAAAAATATATATCTTTTTTAAAATAGGCAAAAGATTTGAACAGACACTTCACCAAAAAAAATATGAGAATGGCCAATTAGCGCCCAGAAAATGAAGCTCAGCATCTTTAGTCATTAACTAAAACCACAATGAGATACCACTGCCCACCTACCAGAGAGGTTTCGATGTTTTTAACTGACAATACCATATGTTGGAAAGGATGTGGAGCAACTGGCACACTCATACATTGCAAGGGGGGATGCAAAATGGTATGGTCACGTTAGAAAGCATTTTGGAAATTTCTTACAAAGTTCAGTATATACCAGTGATGGCGAACCTTTTGAGCTCGGCGTGTCAGCATTTTGAAACACCCTAACTTAACTCTGGTGCCATGTCACATACAGAAATTTTTTGATATTTGCAACCATAGTAAAACAAAGACTTATATTTTTGATATTTATTTTATATATTTAAATGCCATTTAACAAAGAAAAATCAACCAAAAAAATGAGTTCGTGTGTCACCTCTGACACACGTGTCATAGGTTCGCCATCACTGGTGTATACTCATCAAATGATTCAGCAGCCCAACTCCTAGGCATTTACCAAATGAAATACAAATGCACATTTACACAAAATCCCGTGTGCATATATTCTGGCCACACTTTCACAGTCACCCAACTTGGAAGCAACCTCAATATCCTTCAGCTGGTGAATGGATAAACTGTGCTACAAACCTATACAATGGACTCAGCAATAAAAAGGAAGAAACTATTGATACATTCAACAACTTCATGCATCTCAAATGCTAAATGGAAGGAGGCCATATGCTGTCTGATTCCTTATAAATGACATCCTGGAAAAGGCAAAACTGCAGAGGCAGAAAACAGGTCAGTGGTTGCCAGGGGGGTGGAAGGTGGGGCTGACGACAAAGACACAGGTGACAATTTGGGGAGATGATTGAAATGTTCTATGTCTTGATTACGGTGTTTACATGACTGTATGTGTTTGTCAAAATTCACAAAAGAACCAAGTCAAAGGGCCAACACGTCCCAGTTTCAAATCTTAACTACCACTTACAATAGCACCAGGAGACATGAAATATTACGTATCTTAAACAGGTTGGATTTCACTCAGTGAATTATATCCCAATAAAAAAGGGTAAATTTTCCTGTACGTAAATT
The DNA here is from genome assembly GCF_000327345.1 of Myotis davidii. Taxonomy (NCBI): domain Eukaryota; kingdom Metazoa; phylum Chordata; class Mammalia; order Chiroptera; family Vespertilionidae; genus Myotis; species Myotis davidii. Next base: position 236,381 of record NW_006285312.1, read on the forward strand.
CTACCTCAATATATTTTTTAAATGTGACGCCCATCTCTTATTTTATAACATAAAGTAGTATTTTGAACCATGTCTGGTCCATATTAGAGGCTTGATAAATATTCATTGAATAACTACAGTCACTTTTATTACAACTGACTTTTCATCATCACAGTGGCTATTGTTTTTGTCTGCTCAGCATCACACCCCCCACTGCCCTCTGTAACAGGCCCCCCACCGCCCTCTGTAACAGGCCCACCCCTCTGACCACAATAATCTGGCCCGTCATGAGGACATGACACAAACTCAGAGTTTTTCCTCAGGACGTTTTCCAATTGAAACTAGTGATAAAAGTACCTTTTTTCTTTGTGGGTAAGAATGTTTGTGAGAGCAGCTGAAGCAATGCCTTCTAGGAGAAGCTGGTCCTGAGCTTGAATCTAAAGGGGAGGAAGAAGCAAAAACGAAAGAGCAAAATAGAATGGACAGTGTCGAGGCCTTGGACCCACCAGTCCTGAGGCCACACCCACCCCCACCTTTTCCTGGGTTTGGGTGGCTCAGTGGGTTGGAGTGACTTTCCATACACCAAAAGTTTTCTGGTTCAATTCCCAGTCAGGGTACATACCGAGGTTTCAGGTTCTACCTATAGTCTGGGGGCATACGAGAGGTAATCAATCAATGTTTCTCTCTCACATTGATCTATCTCTCTCAAAAAAAAATCAATAAAAAAATATCTTCAGGTAAGGATTAAAATAAAATTAGTTTCAGATTAACCAAAGAATTTATATGCCTTTATGCATAACCCATGGACACAGACAATAGTGCGGTGAAGGCCTAGGGAGAGGCAGGGGAGGGGTAGAGAGGATCAATGGGGGGTGAGGAAGGGAGGGGGACATCTATAATACCTTCAACAATAAACACAATTTAAAAAATAAATAAATAAAGCTCCCCAGTGATCCCAATGTGGGGCCCAGGTTGAGAACCCTTGACTCAAAGGTCCAGGTTTGCCTTTACCACCGAAGGGACTTCCTGCACCCCTTTCCCACCAGAATTGCGAAGGTGCACGATCCCTCACAGAATTAAATTGGGATCCAGAATTAAAATGGGATTTCCAGAATTAACTTGGGATCTCAGTTAAAACACTTTCCAGACAGCCCTAGCCATTTTTGCTCAGTGGATAGAGCATCGGCCTTCGGACTGAAGGGTCCCAGGTTCAGTTCCAGTCAAGGGCACATGCCCAGTAGAGGGGGGCGGGGCATGCAGGAGGCAACTGATCAGTGATTCTCTCTCATCATTGATGTTCCTAGTTCTCTCTCCTTCGCCCTTACTCTCTAGACTCAATAAAAAAAAATCCAAACTATTAAAACATACTTTTAAGGCAGAAAAATAAGGCTTTTTTAGGGGGGAGAATAGAGGTTTACTACATTGATTGTGCAGTGTTGTTTATTTAGGCCACAAAGGGAGGTAGTCAGAAGATGATAACCAAAACCTTGTTAAGTCCTGGTGACTCACCCCTTTTGCCAATCCAGCAGCTAACAAAACGGGAGAGACGCAGGAAGACATTATCTGAGTCTTGTGGCACCCTCATTACTCCACGTTGGGGTATGAGCACCTGAATCCTGACTCTTACACAACAGCAAGAGCAATAACAATAATAATAACACATGTTACCCAGACAGTGGGGCTTTCTGCCATATATTCATCCCATTTTCAGGGAGTGTCTGGAAGGACAAAGACCTTTTCTTTGGAGGAGACTTGCAGAGAGACAAAATGTGGGGTCTGTCACTGCGTTTATCCATCAGTCTGTCACCGGATTGCAAGGAACTAATCCATCACGCCATTATGCCTCCCTTTTCCAGTGAGGAGAGTTGCTGCCCAGTTCTCAATGCGGCCTTTTAGACAGAATAAAGCTGTCCTGGCGACGCGTTCCATTGTGCTCTCTGGTGAGTCTGAGCTCTCTGGTGAGTTGGATTCCAGCCCATGGGACAGAGAGGATGGCAGGTCGAAGACATTAGTTTGCACCCGCCGGAAAGGTTTGGATCCATACTGCCAAGTAGACCTGGCCTTGCACTGCCTTCCAGCTTTGGACTCCAGGACCAAGTGCGGCACCACTGAGGAGGCAGCCAGCCTCCGGCCGCTCTCTGGAAGGGTCCTTGTTTTACACATTTAATTTGTGGGCCCGGTGGGTGGGAAGTATGCACAAAGTTGACCAGCTGGCTTGGGGTTAAAAAGATGAGATTTGGACCCACGCAGGCGTCGGTTCTCTATTCGTCAGCTCGGGCTGCTGTAACAAAGGGCCACAACCTGGGGGCTTAAACAACGGAAATTCATTTTCTTCTGAGTTCTGAAGGCAAAAAGTCCAAGATCAGGGTGGGTTTCAGGTGAGAGTTCTCTTCCTGGTGAAGCATGGTAGCCATGCTTGGGTAAAAATTGCTGTTTAATATTTTAACCCTGCTGATCTGTAATTATTTGCTTGCTAAAATAATAGAAAAGTTATTTTGATTTTCTGAACTTATATAAGTTATCCCATTCGATTGAATACTCCATTGATTTGAATACCCCATTGATAGTTTTGAAACACATTCCCCTGCACCTGGAGACCAGGACAGCACAATTACTCAGTGGCTCCATATAATGTGTTTCCGTTGACTCAGTGGTCCCAAGACCCGAAACTATAATTAATCTTTGTAACTAACTTGCTCAATCTAAGCTTCTGTATCAAACTGCTTTTTGCAAACCAGGTTCCTCATTCCAAACCTCGAGATGTAATCAATACCTTTGTGATATTTGCCTATATGAGTCTGATGTTTCGGCCAAGAGGGACTATGAGATTTGGAGAGCATTGCCCCCTCGTAGTCCCAGCTTTGAAATAAATGTGGCTCCTTAATTCGACTTCTTAAGGCATCCTTGTGTGATTTGCAGGGTACATTACAACACTGGCTTACAGACAGCCACCTTCTTGCTGTGTCCTCGCATGCCAGAGAGAGATCTCTGGTGTCTCTTCCTCTTCTTACAAGGGTACTAGTCCGATCAGATCGGGGCGCACCTTTATGACCTCATTTAACCTTAATTACCTTCCTAGCTCCAAATGCAAGCAAGTCACACTGGGGGTTAGGGCTTCAACACATGATTGGGGGGAGACACAGTTCTGTTCAAAACAGGTTCCATCCCAGCTCTACCATCTATCTGTGTGACTCTGGGCCTCATTTTCATCACCTGGTCAAATGGAGGTAATGATATCTAATTCTACCCGGCCGGCGTGGCTCAGTGGTTGAGCATCGACCAAAGAACCAGGAGGTCATGGTTCAATTCCCAGTCAGGGAACATGCCCGGGTTACAGGCTTAATCCCCAGTGTGGGGTGTACAGGAGGTAGCCAATCAATGCTTCTCTCTCATCATTGATGTTTCTATCTCAACCCCCCATCCCTTCCTCTACAAAATCAATAAAAATATATGTAAAAATACACACACACACACACACACACACACACACACACACACACATATTTCCCAGAGTTTCTCACAGTTGAATGAGATGCTGCCTGCAAAGGGATTGGCATAGTACCTCCCACATAGTAAGTGCTAAAAAAAATCACTATTTTCTTTCAGTTTGGCAACTGAAGTTCAAACAACACTGACTCAGTCAAGCGGTGAAGTGAATTCAGTTGCATTTTGAGAGCCACCTGTTTCCTCCCTGCACTTGGGCCCACTACAGAGCCCACTTAGAACCCAACCTTTCGACAGAACTTGGATGCAGAACTTAGAAGACAGAACCTACACAGAACTTAGAAGACAGAAGAACTTTGCTGGAGAGAAGATGGCAAAAGATCCTGGACAGAACCTGGCTACCGAACTTGGTTGGAGAACCTAGACAGAACCTGGCTGAAGAACCCGGTTACAGAACCTGACGACTGAACCTGGCTGGAGAACCTAAACCGAACTTGGCTGGAGAACCTAGCGAGAGAACATGGCTACAGAACCTGGCTGAAGAACCTGGAGAACCTAGCAAGAGAACATGGGCACAGAACTTGGCTGGAGATTGTGGCTAAAGATCCTGGCAAGGCTGCTGATCAACTGAACGCTGTCTCCGTGTCATTCCTTCTTTGCCGACTCCGTCCACACCTTTGGGGACCCCTGGACCTGCTGGGGTTCGACCCCAGCAATATTACACAAAGTCAGTGAATTCCACCATGGACTCGATGAGTCTTCCCTGGGTTTGTAATACTTTTACTAAGTCTCTAAGTATGGAAGTATGAATACATCCACCAAATATCATCTTGAAAGTCATCACCTCAATAAAGACTATGCAACTCAAAAAAAAAAAAAAAAAAAGAACCCAACCTTTCACTTCCAGCTGAAACTAAAGTCAACATCCGCTACATCTATTCCCTCCAGCAGAGCTCTTATTTCCACTGAGGTATCATGGACTTGGGTTCTAATCCCAAGTGAGACCTGAGTTCAAATCCTGCTCCACTGCTCACTAGTTGTGTAAATTACACAGGGCATATATCCTCTTTGTCTTAGTCAGATCAGGCTGCCATAACAAAACGCCACAGATTGGGTGGCTTAAACAGCAAACATTTATTCAGCATAGTTCTGGACACCAGGAAGTCCAAGATCAAGGTGCCAGCCCATTCGGTTCCTGGTTAGAGCTCTCTCCTGGCTTGCAGACAGCTGCCTTCTCCCTGAATCTTCAAACAGTCAAGTAGAAGGGAGGGAGAGAAAGAGAGAGAAAGAGAGAGAGAGAGAGAGAGAGAGAGAGAGAGAGAGAGATCTAGACTCTTCCTCTTCTTAAAAGAACACTAATCCAATCATGAGAGTCCCATCTTAATGACCTCATCTACCCTAATTACGGCCCCACCTTCAAATGCCATCACCAGGGTGTTAACATATGAACTTTGAGGGGACACAAACGTGTGGTCCATAGCACTCTCTAAAATGGACTCACAGGATTCTTTCCATTAAAAGATACAAAAACCCAGACCAAAGCTGGACTAAGCACAAAAGGGACTTTGCTGATTCACAAACTGAGAAGTCCAAGGATGTTCTGGCTTGAGGGGGTCTGGATTCAGAGACTCCAATGACAACTAAATCTAGTCTCCTCTTTCCCCATCTCTTTCCTTGGAGTCGGTATTATTCTCAGGCAGGCTAGGATGCCTCTACCTCCTCTAGGCTCGCATTCTACATACAGCCTGTGCTCACCAAGCCAAAGAAAAAAACGAGCGGGCGCCTGAATCTCCAACAGAAGTTCCATGTCAGCTTTTCATTGGCCTCATACATGCACCCTCAACCAACTGCAGAGGCCAGAGGGGTACGATGTTCAAACTGGCCAGTTCTCAGGCACAAGGAGCTGACAGGAGATCATTTCTACTTAAGCTGTGTGCTAATAGCAGAAGAAGGGGGCAAAGGTCGGATAAGAAAAGACAGCAGATGCCCACTATATTACAGGGTCCATAAATTGGGAATATGGCACCAGACTTTCAGGACTGCTATAAGAACAGAACTAAATAACATGAGTGTTAATATCATACTACACTAATAGCACCATCTGGGACTAGATACACACACACACACACACACACACACACACACACACACACACGCGCGCTCTCTTTTGTCCGTTTCCTACCTTCTAATTGCCTTGCTGCCCTTGACATTCTTGCTTCCCCCCTGCTGGGGCAGTCCTACATCTCCTCTGACCCGAAGTAGAAATGATCAATGGAAAGCATTGTTAGGCACACTGATCTTGCTGAGGCAAGATGTTAATTAATGCGGCCTCAGCCAAGATGAGGAAGGCTTTCAAAGGGACATCTCCAGAGTTTCCCAGAGGGAGAGATCAAAGCCCCGGAAATGCTTTGAATGAGGGAGCCACTGGGGTCTCAGGGATTCCCCAGTGAAATGCAAATGGACCTGGGAAGGTTTTATCTAAATACCAGCTAATAGCTCAGTTATCACTTGGCGCAGAGCAGGGATTATCTGAAACTGGGACTTGATAGGGACTCTGGAGGGAGAAGGGAAAGGAAAGCATAGAAAGTGAGAGCAAAGAGAAGGTGCCTAATTTCTGCTTTTAATTTTTCCTGGGGCATAATTTCCACACACTTCCTCTCAAAGATGAGCTGGAAAAAGTACTAGTAACTACAGTTTAGAGACTATTTCCTATGTGTCAGGCTCTTTGATGGGCATTCAGAGAAATGAGTTTCTTTAACCCCAGCTCCCACTGTGCTCTTAGCTGTGTGGCCTTGGACAAGTTACAGCAACTCAATGAGACCTCATTTCCTTTTTTCAGCAAAAGCATTTAACAATAAGGGGTTAACATGTTGAGTATTTACTTTACCCCAGCCATATTTTTATAGTCACTCACTTAAGTTGCATAATATCCCTGTGGAGTACTATCATTATTCTACATATTTAGAGAGGTTAAGTAACTTGCCCAAAGTCACATAGCCAGGAACTAACAGAGCCTAGATTTTAACACAGGAAAGCCCAAGCTCTTGGCCTCTATATTGCCTCCTAACACTGAGCTCAACAAAGAGTAAGTCTTCAATAACATTAGCTGTTATTGCTATTTCTCTATGGCAATAAAATGATATTATTAATAATGAAGAAATATGTTTATCACCTACATTATCATTATTAAAAGATTCCACAAAGGTATTTTTATTTTAGAAAATAAAAATAATCAAATGAACTATCAGGTATTTAAAACTACTTACAGGTATTTAAAATTTAGCCAGTATTGAAAAAACTGTTAAAGAGCCTCTTTAAGAAGAAAGGAAGGAAGGAAGGAAGGAAGAGCAGAACATAGGTATAAAGAATAAAATGGCAATAAATAAGTACCCATTTATAATAATAAAAGTGTAATATTCAAATCGACCAAACGACCAAACAACAGAATGACCATCCAGACAACCATGCTATGACACACACTGGTGCCAGGCTAGCCAAGGCGGGTGTGATGCAATTGGTTAGGGGAGCCACGCCATCGCCCCATGATTGCCCTGCAGAGGGAGATCCAGGCCACACTCTGCAGGGCAATCGATTGTGGGGCTCCCAGACTGCGGACTGCGAGAGGGCACAGGCCAGGCTGAGGGACCACCCCCGCCTCCGGGTGCACAAATTTCATGCACCAGGTTTCTAGTCAATAATAACTTTAAATGTAAATGGTTTAAATGCCCCAATAAAAAGACTTAGGGTAGCTGAGTGGATAAGAAAACATGACCATATGTCTGCTGTCTACAGGAGACCCATCTGAGAATAAAGGACCCA
>NW_006285312.1:243653-246039 GCF_000327345.1 Myotis davidii
GTCCATGCAAATGAAAATTTTTAAAAAGCAGGGGTACCAATACTTATAACAGACAAAATAGACTTCAAAACAAAGGCCATAAAAGAGACAAAGAAGGGCATTATATAATAGTAAAGGCATAAGATATAACCCTTGTAAACATATATACTCAACATAGGAGCATCTAATATATATTGAAAATCTTGTGGACATTCAGGGAGAGATTGACAGCAATGCACTCATAGTTGGGGATTTTAACACCCCACTGACATCAATAGATAGATTTTTCCAGACAAAAACTTTAACAAGGCAACAGAGACCTTAAACAACACATTGGACTAGGTGGATTTAATGGATATTTATAAAACATTTCATCTCAAAGCAGCAGCATATGCATTCTTCTCAAGTACACATGAAACATTCTCTAAAATAGGCCACAGGTTAGGACACAAGATAAATCTTAATAAATTCAAGAAGACAGAAATCATATCAAACATCTTCTCTGACCACAATGGTATAAAACTTGAAATCAATTACAATTAAAAAACTGGAAAACACTCAAACACATGGAAGCTGAATAACATGTTAATAAACAATGAATGGGTTAACAATGAGATCAAGAAAGAGATCAAAAGTTACCTGGAGACAAATGAAAAGGAACCCACAATAACCCAAAATCTATGGGACACAGAGAAAGCAGTCCTCAGAGGAAAATTCATATTACAAGCCTATATCAAGAAGCAAGAAAAATCTCAAATAAGTAATTTAACCCCTACACCTAAAAGAATTAGAAAAACAACAAATTCCAGAGTAAGTAGAAGGAAGAAAATAATATAGACTAGAGTGGAAATAAATGACATAGACTAAAAAAACAAACAAAACAAAACAAAAATCAATGAAACAAAGAGCTAGTTCTTTGAAAAAATTAACAAGTTTGACAAACCTTTAACCAGACTCATCAAGAAAAAAAGAGAGATGACCCAAATAAATAAAATCAGAAATGAAACAGGAGAGGTAACAACTAATTCCACAAAAATACAAAGAACTGTAAGAAAATATATGCCAAAAATTATGTAAGTTCCTAATAGAAATGGACAATCTTCCAAAACAGAATCAGGAAAAATTTAAAAATCTGAATAGACCAATTACAACTAATGAAATCAATTTGTTATTTAAAAAAAAAAAAAACCCTCCAAACAAACAAAAGTCCTGGGCTGAATGGCTTTAGGCAAATTTTACCAAATATTGAAAGAAGAACTATCCTTCTCAAACTATTCCAAAAAATTCAAGAGGAGGAAAGACTTCCATGCTCATTTTACAAAGCCAGTATTATCTTAATTCCAAACCAGATAATGACACTACAAAGAAAGAAAATTATAGGCCAATATCCCTGATGAACATTGATGCTAAAATCCTCAACAAAATATTAGCAAATCAGATCCAGAAATACATTAAAATGATCATACACCATGACCAAGTGGGATTTATTCCTGGGATTCGAGGCTGGCACAATATTTACAAATCAAAAACATGATATACCACATAAACAAAATGAAGGATAAAAATCACATGATATCAATAAATGCAGAAAAAGCATTTGGTAAAATCCGGCACCCATTTATGATACTCGGCAAAGAGGAAATCGAGGGAACATACCACAACATATGAGAAGCCACATAGGATAAACCCACAGCCAATATCGTACTCAATGGGCAAAAACTAAAAGCATTTCTCATAAGATCAGGAACAAGACAGGCATGTATGCTTTCACCACTCTTACTCAACATAGTACTAGAAATTCTAGCCACAGCAATCAGACAAGAAGAAGAAATAAAAGGCATCCCTATTGGAAATAGAGGAAATAAAACTGTCATTATTTTTAGATGATGTGATACTGTATATAGATAACCCTAAAGATTACACACACACACAAAAACAAATAAAACTAATCAATGAATTCTGTGAAATAACAGGATACAAAATTAATATTCAGAAATCGGTGGCATTTTTATACACCAATAATGTACTATCAGAAAAAGAAATTGAGGAAACAATCTCATTTACTATTGCAACAACAACAAAATAAAGTACCTAGGAATAAATTTAACCAAGGAAGTAAAAGACCTGTGCTCAGAAAATTATAGGATACTGAAGAAAGAAATTGAGGAAGATACAAATAAGTGGAAGCATATATCATGTTCATGAATAGGAAGAATTAACATCATTAAAATGCCCATACTACCTAAAGCAATCTGTAGATTCAACACAATTCCTATTAAAATATCAGTGGCATATTTCACAGAACTAGAACAAATATTCCAAAAACTTATATGAACCAAAAATTTAAATGGACCCCAAATAGCCTCAGCAATCTGGAGAAAGAAGAACAAAGTTGGAAGTTTCCTTC
>NW_006285312.1:246649-257657 GCF_000327345.1 Myotis davidii
ATAAATAAACCTATGCCATATGGTCAATTAATATTTAACAAAGGAGGCAAGAACATGCAATGGGTAAAGATAGTCTCTTCATTAAATAATGTTGAGAAAATAGGACAGATATGTGCAAAAAAAAAAATGAAACTAGACCACCTTCTTACACCACACACAAGAATAAACTCAAAATGGATTCAAGACTTTAAATGTAAGTCTCAGAACCATAAAAATCCTGGAAGAAAACATAGGCAGTAAAATCTCTAACATTTTTCATAGCAATATTTTTGTCAATATATCTCCTTAGGCAAGAGAAATAACAGAAAAAAAATAAGCAAATTGGACTACATCAAGCTAAAAAGCTTTTGCACAACAAAAGCAATTGCCAACAAATGAAAAGACAACCCACTGAATCGAGGAACATATTCACCAATGATACTCTTAAAGGGTTAGTTTCCAAAATTTATAAAGAAGTTATATAAATCAATATATAACTTGCAAGAAAACAAGCAATCCAATTAAAAAATGGGCAAAGTACTTGAATCGGCACTTCTCCTAAGAGGACACACAGAAGGCCAACAGACATATGAAAAGATGTTTAAAGTCACTAATCATCAGAGAGATGCAAATTACAACCATAATGAGATATCACTCACCCTTTTCAGATGGCTATCATGAATAAATCAACAAACAAGTGTTGGTGAGAATGTGGAGAAAAGAAAACCCTCATGTACTGTTGGTGGGAATGCAGACTGATGCAGCCACTGTAGAAAACAGTACGGAGTTTCCACCAAAAATTAAAAATGGAACTACCTTATGATCCAACAATTCTACTTCTGGGAATAGATCCAAAGAAACCTGAAACACTAATTAGAAAGAATAGATGCACCCCTATGTTCATAGCAGCGTTATTTACAACAGCCAAGATCTGGAAACAACTGAAGCGTCCATCAGTAGATGAATGGATAAAAAAGCTGTGGTACATTTACACAATGGAATACTACTCAGCCATAAAAAAGAAAGAACGCTTACCTTTTGCCACAGCATGGATATACCTGAAGAATATTATGCTAAGTGAAATAAGCCAGTCAGAGAAAGACAAATATCATGTAATTTCACTTATATGTGGAATCATATTAAAAAAAAATCTAACCAACAAAATAGAAACAGAAGCACAGATACATAAAACAGGCTAACAGCTGTCAAAGGTGAGAGGGTTGGGGGACTAGGTGAAAAAGGTGAAAGAGTTAAGAAAAAAATACATAGATACAGCTAACAGTATGGTGACTGCCAGAGGGAAAGGAGTGTTGGGGGAGGTGGTAGAGGACAAGGGAGGACAAATGTGGCAGAAAGAGATGTGATTTTGGTGGGTGAGTGCATAATGCAGTATGCAGATGGTGTGTCATTGATCTGTACACTTGACACATGTAGGCTTTTATTAACCAATGTCACCCCAATAAATTTAATTAAAAATGTAAAAAAATAAAATAAAAGCAAGTAATAGAAACCTAACCTAACATACCCAAGCAAGAACTAATATTTATCAAGAAGGGTCCTTGGAAGGTTATGGAAATTAAGGGGAACCATATAGATATAGATATGGATATAGATATGTAGATGGATGTGTTAATTACCAAATGGGAGAAGTGCTTCCACAATGTATATGTATATCAACTCATCACACTTTAAATAGCTTACAACTTTATTTGCCAATTATACCTCAATAAAGCTGAAAAAAATTTTTTTACATAAAGGGGAGCAGAAACTCAACAGCCCTCAAAGTAAATGGCTTTGTTTCAATCACCTCCCTCCTCTGTGCCTTCGCTCAAGACTCAGATTCCCAGTGGGGGGTGCTGGATTGACCAGGGGAAGTCAGGGACCAACCTGTAGCCAGGGGGTAGAGTTCCATGACTGACAGCCCCATCAGGGCCCAGCAATACAGACAAAGGGTAATTCCCCAAAGTGACACAGAGCAAACAGAAACACCAGTGACAAATAGAATCACTCCCATAACACTGGGCTCCTTCTAAGAATGTCAGGGCCCACTGGGAGATCCTTACCGAAGCTTTACAATCTGTCATTGGAATCGCTTCCAGACAGGCACAAAGGGCTGAACTCACAGTGATAATGCTATACTCAGTCAAGAGTCTGAAGGGTCTCAGACCTTCCTTGAGATTCAAGGCCAGAGCTTGGTAAGGACTTTCAAGGTACTTAAGCCGCTTCTCAAGGTGCTGCACCCAGAAGAAAATGCTAACTGGATTTATGAGGCACATTATTGATAAACCCAATGACCATGTGTCATAATTCATTATGCTGACAGAGAAGCAAATGGCACTAACGGCTTTGTAGTAACTAGACAGACCTGAGTCTGATTTATGTGTTGAGTGCAAATTACTCCCAGGGGTACCCAGAATGACAGGACTCAACTACCTCTTCTAAGTGCTTCTTGATTGAGTCCTTCCTCTGTGTCTGAGAAGGATTCACTAGGCAGATGACCTTTGCAAGGTCATCCTGGCTTGTTAGATCTGTGCTGGACATAAAGATAAAGGGGTGAAACCATACCCATGATGATTGCCTTTGAAATGGGACACAGCCACTGCTGGACATTCTTAACATACTTTGGAAAGAGATATAATTTCCCCTGCCTTCCCATGAGAGCTGCTTGCAAGGCATAACAAGCCATTTATGTAAGTGTTTCTCCTAAGACTTATTGACAACCATTAAGAAACAGACTCTCTGTTAGAGACTCATGGTTACAAAAATATGAAAGTTGTAGTAGCTCCTACCCCCAAGCTTCTCACAGCCTACCGGAGACTGAGCATGTTAGAAAATGTACGAAAATAGGAGTGAAAAGACCCAGGTTCTTATCACATCAGGACCATTTATCTGTTTATTCAAATTCAAGCATATCATTTACGCGCTTTGAGCCCCAGTTTCCTCATCTAAAAGATGCAGATTATGGTTAATCTATACCTGAATCGAAGACCTTTGGAAAGCACAAACAAACTGGAGCACATGAAACTGTGGAACTCATTCTATAAATCCAGTGTGATTCTCACCTTCGTGTTCATTACCATACATTCCTCGGGGATCAATTATTCACAGGCTTATGCCAAATACTTAAGATTTAAATCTACTCTAGTGCCTTAAACTTCAAATAAAAGCTATTCCCTTTTGTATTAGTCTGCTATGGCTGCCTAACAAAGCACCACAGACTGGCTGGCTTGAACAACACAAATTTATTTTCTCACAGTTTTGGAGACTGGAAGTCCCAGATCAAGGTACTGGCAGGGTTGGTTCTGGTGAGACCTCTCTCTGTGGCTAGCAGATGGTACTTCCTTACTGTGTCTCCACTTCGTCTTTTCTCTGTGCCCACGTACTTGGTGTCTCTTCCTCTTCTTATAAGGATGCCAGTCTATTGGATTAGGGTCCTACCTTATGATCTCACTCAACTTTAATTACCCCTTTAAAGGTTCTATTTCCAAATATATTCACATTGGGGATTAGGGCTTCAATCTATGAATTTGGGAGAGGGGCATGCTTCAGTACATAACATTATACAAACTGACAAACTCAGGAAGAACATCACTTTTTATGACACTAGAGGTCCGGTGCACGAATCATGCCCTGGTGGGGTCCAGCCGGTCTGCCAAGTCTATTGGCTTGGATGAACCACCGTTGTGAAATGGATTGTAGAGTCACCCATGATGCCTGCTGTGCTTCCTGGCCTCAAGGAGTTCCTCTTCTAGAGATGAAACGGCACAGGTGTCTTTGTAAAGGGGAGGCGGGAAGAGTAGAGTTTTCTTTTTTAAATTTTTATGTGTATTTCTGTTCTTTGTATTCATTTGGATAGAAAGGGCAAAGTCTAGAGGTTAAATGAAAGAAGACTGTTCCATGGGGAAATGGTACAGTTGTATGATTACCTTTTCACCTCTCTACTAGGGAGGGAAAGGAACCTCTCTCTGAGCATTTATGGGCAGTCGCTGTGAGTGTTACTAGTTTGTGATCTCATTTTACTAATCATTTACAAGAATACTTGTAACATGAGCATTATTGCTGCTGTAGAAGAATCAGAGACCCAGAGGTTCAAGAAATGTGTTCAAGGTCACTCAGCTCATGCTGGAGTCAGAACCAGAATACAGGTGTCCGGTTCCACATCCATACTAGCTCCAGCACATTGTGATGATTCCTAAAGGCAATTGGACACCTTCCCCCCCCGCTTTTATAATAGCTACAACAATAACAGGAAGCACCATTTATTGAGCACTCACTGTGAGTCAGGCATTGTACAGAATACTTAAAACATGATAGCAACAAAAATATATAATGTGTCTAGGAATTTATCATCTCCCCCAGAAAAATGAAGGTACTAGAGCTTCATGAAACAACGTAAAGCTCTTATAAAGACCATTAAAAAGACCTGATAAATTAAGACAAATACCATGTTCATAAACAGAATAACTTAATTTTGTAAGGATATTAATTTTCTCCCAACATTAATACATGGATTTAATGTAGTTCTAATCAGAATACCAGCAGAATTTTTTTTTGAAGAACTTGAAAACTGACTCTAATATAGAGAGAGAAATTTTAAAATTTTTGAAAGGCATGCCAATGTAAGGTAATTTTGAAGAAATGGAAGTAGAGGACGGATTTACTTTAGTATTAAGACATATTCCTAAGTCATCATGATTTCTTTAAGTATAGTGCAGCCTTAGGAACAAATGAATAGATCAGTAAAGCAGCTTAGACACTCCAGAAACACTCCGACATGTATAGGAAACCTGGTGTCGTATCCCAATTGGGAAAGGTCAAATTATTTGGTAGATTTTGCTGGGGACATTGGTTCACTGTATGGGAAAAGTAAAATTGGATTCCTTCCTTCACATCTGAATGTGAAAGACAAATTATAAAAGTAATCAAAGAAAATAGAGGGAACACCTTTGTGACTTTAGAACTGGGCAGGTTCTTAAACACAATCTAAAAAAAAAAAAAAAAAAAAAAAAGCCAGCCATAAAGAAGGAACATGAAGTGTTCAACTACATTAAAAGTGAGATTTCTGCTCAGAAAGGGACATCATCTGCACATTTAATGCACTCATAGACCGTGAGAAGTTATCTGCAACATCTAAAACCTGGCTGGTGCTGATATCTAGAGAAACTCATACAAAATAACTAGAAAATTTCAGGAAACCCAGTAGAAAAATGAATAATAACTATGAAAAGAAAATTAAGGAGGAAACACGAATGGCTAATAGGAGTGTGAAGAGATACTCAACCTCATTAGTAATCAGAGACAAACAAATTAAACCAAAAATGATGTAGGAGTCACACCCTTAAGATTGGCAAAATTACCAAGTCAGTGGACATCAAGTGCTAGGGAGAAGTGTAAGCAAGAGGGCCGGCCGTTCCAAGTAGCAATCTCAGTGCTCAGCACAGTTAACTATTCACCTGCCCCACACTCTCCGCCAGGCTATGCCCAGAGAAACTTTCCCAAGAGACCATAAGGATGCATGTATAAGGATGTACCCCATAGGTTTGGGGCTATATTGTGTGTGTGTGTGTGTACGTGTGTGTGTGTGTGTGTGTGTGTGCGTGTGTGTGTGTGTGTGTGTGTGTGTGTGTGTGTGTGTGTGTGTGAGTGACAGCAAAGACTTTGGTGTCCCTATTCTTCATCAGGAGGGGAATGGATAAGCAAGTGGCAGTCTATGCACACGAGGGTTCCTACGCCACAGAATGTAATGGATTAGCTTTACGTAGGACAACATGGAGATGTCCAAACGATCGTGTTGCATGGAGGAAGTAAGTTTTGGGGGCCCCAAACCATTTACGTAAATTAATCAAAACATATAAAAGTATTCTAAATATTTTATCAATTAGGCACACAGATCTGCATTAATGTATAAAAGGAGAACTGGGAAAACATATATTTCATCTACTAGAATGAGTACCGATGGGTGTGGCAGGAGAAAACATAATAGCAGGAAGCAAAAGCATGAGGAGCTTGCTCACGTTCCGTGAATATGAATAAATCTACTTCTGTGCCCCAGAAGTTCCAACTCTGCCCACCAAAATGGTGGGGAAATTGCTTTGTGTGCATTATCTCATTTAAACCTCACAAAAACATTATGAGGGAAGTATCATTGTTTGTCCTATTTTTGTTTTGAAGACTAAGGCTCAGAGAGGGTAAGGAACCTTTCATGAGGCCACAGAGCGACTAAATAGCAGGAAAGAGATTTGAAATAGGGCTGTGTGTCTCCAGTTCCTGTCCTCTTAGCATCATACTTGACCACCTGTGTTCAAAGAAAAACTCTACTGAAGTTCAATGTGGTAGGGCATAACAAAGTGCAAGTATATTAAATTATTGCACTCACATCTGAGTTTTCTTAGAATCTAAGATGTTCACATATACATGTTTATTTTTAGTTGACTAGCAGCACCTGACCAAGCAAAACAACAACTTGTGCTCAACAATTTCACAGATTCTAATGAAAAACAAAGCCCAAACCAAAACTGTTTTTTGCAGCCCATCTTTTTTTCATGATACAGCAACTTGTACCATTAGACTGTCTTTTCCCAAATAAGTTGCATAAGATTTTCTATGCCAAGTGTACAGTTACATAAGAGTCAAAGCCAATATAAACTCAGCACAGCATTTTGTTTCACCTTAACAAAAACCCCAAGAGCAAATTTACCTTCCATAATTATATTGGAGCAGAAAATGCAGTCTTGGAGCTTACTGAGAACCAAGTATTGATAGTCATAGCAAATGCCCATTACATTGTCTACTCTTGATAAATATTGAGTGGATGGGTAAAATGGATGGCTAGAAGGGTGGAGGATGGGTAGATGAAAAAGTGGGTGGGTGGATGGATGGATGGATGGATGGATGAATGGAAGGGTAAATGGAAGGATGGATGGATAGATGACTGGATGGATGGGAGGCTGGCTGGCTGGATGGATGAGTGGATGGACAAGGGTGGTTGAGTGAGTGGGTAAATTACATATGTGCATTCTTAGCTCCATGGCTGATATTTTTAACTAATGACATAACCTAGGTATGTCCATGAGGACATCAGCGTGATGATAGCATTTCAGCCTTCCCCCCAAAAGTGCCCTTGAAAATTTCAGTGCTATTTTAAGCTGGTATTTTCTCTTACCTTTCAGAAAACCTATGAATCTGCCAATGACTATTCCAAACATACAAGCATCTTTTGGGAGATGACAGTAGTTTGATTTAGTACAAAAGCCACCCTGGGGACCCTGAAGACTGTGGAAATTGCTTCTTGTTCTTTCTTCCCTTGCATTTTGCCAAGTCTTGGTGTTGGGGAGAAAACTTATTAGCTTAGCACAGCAGTTCTCAACCTGTGGGTCGCCACCCTTTTGGGGGTCGAACAACCCTTTCACAAGGGTTGCCTAAGACCATGGGAAAACATATATAATATATAATTACATATTGTTTTTGTGATTAATCACTATGCTTTATGTTCAATTTGTAACAATGAAAATACATCCTGCATATCAGATATTTACATTACGATTCATAACAGTAGCAAAATTACAGTTATGAAGTAGCAACGAAAATAATTTTATGGTTGGGGGTCACCACAACCTGAGGAACTGTATTAAAGGGTTGCGGCATTAGGAAGGTTGAAAACCACTGGCTTAGCAGAGTGTCAGTGCTTTCAAAAAAGAGAGGGCTACATCAGACCCTGGGCTCTGTTCTGTGCTAACACCCTGGGAAATGTGTCCCCTTGAGGCGCCCTTTACAGGTGTGGTTTCCATCTAACAGAATCGAGTTACACCAACTCGCTGCCTCTCTCCACACATTGAGCTTCTTTGCTTCCTTTACAGCATTTCCTACTCTGGGCAAAGTCACCAGAATTCCATATCAAATGCATCGATAACATAGACCAGGACTCAAGAGACCAGAGACCAAGAAAGAGTGAAAAATTATCATTTAGATTCCTAAAACAATCGTTTCCTTTTCCATAAAAGATTTCCCCTCTAGAGTCATTTTCACTTGAGCTTTGTCCAGCGCCATTAAGCAATGTTCTGCCTGCTCACAAGTTATAAGGAACTCGACTATAGATTCAGTAATGTAGATGTAGCTCTTCTTTTTTAGAAAAGAGAAAATGACTGTGCCATTTTCCGCATCACAACTGGCCTAATACAGCCTTCATTAACCTATCTGTATTGGAATGTATGAAAATACCAAAAAACACTTTAGCTTACAGAATAGCTTTCTCAATTCTCAACTGAAGGAGGACATTTCGGGATTATAGGATTATATTTTATGAATGCTGATTCCTGGCCTTGGATAAGGTCTTTAACCATCCTAAGCCTAAATTTGCTCATGTGTAAAGTGGAAAGAAAGTACTCACCTTACAAAGTTGTTGTAAAGATCCCTTCATTCAGTAAACAGTTTTTGAGAACCTACTCTATGCATACAATACAGTAAGTGCTGGCGTAGGACATAAGAAAACTGGATTCAGAGTTGTTCAGGCCCGGGGTTGAAACCTTGCTTCCACCACGTTCCCATTACATGACATTGGGAAATCACTAACCTTCCTCAGCCTCAGCTTATCCATGGAGATAATAATGCCTTTCTCCTGGTTTTATAAGGATTAAATCAGATACTACTTGATAAGACATTTAGCACAGTGTCTAAAGTATTAAACAAACAAGGACATTGCTGTAGGAAACACAAGATGGTATGAGCACACATAAGCCAGTGAAGTGTCTGGTACGCAGAAGGGACACCACAAATGTTAATAGTCCATGTCCCTGGCTACATCATCTCTTTTCCCACAAGTGAGGTCATTATCTAATTTGAGTGAGGCAAGGAAAGAGCTAGAAATGGACCAAAGAACCTACACAAAGCTGGAAGAAGATGCCAGTCACCGGCTACCTGGAAATCTCATTCTGGACTCTCCCCAGGGCAGGGAGAAGTACAATTGCATGCATTAGGAACTCCTGAGCTATGGGAATGAGGCAGGACCTACACAGGTAAATACCATATCCTCAGAGCATGGCTATGGGACAAACACGAGTAATTCTAGCAATGAGAATTCTCGGAAAGACAGAAGATGTGCTGTGACCAGACCCTCTTATGAGCTATGGACTGGAGTAGTCCACTGGCAACAGGAGGGAAGAGAGCTGATGTCATATTATATTATATTATATTATATTATATTATATCATATCATATCATATTACATTATATTACATTACATTATATTATTATTAACATGGGTAATACTAGTGCTGAACATACCTTCTACACTTGAGACTCTGGAAGTTGGAAAACAAGTGGCAAAAACCCAACTCAAACTGATTTAAGCCAAAAAAAAATTTATTAGCTTACCTAATTGATAGATAAGACTTCAGGCATGCCTAGATTCAAGCACTGAAGCGATATCATCACCAATCTGTCTTCCTCCAGTTCTTGCTGTTTTCCTCGGTTTCGTCTTTCTTCAAAAATGTGCTTCCCATGGAAAGG
Source organism: Myotis davidii (assembly GCF_000327345.1). Taxonomy (NCBI): domain Eukaryota; kingdom Metazoa; phylum Chordata; class Mammalia; order Chiroptera; family Vespertilionidae; genus Myotis; species Myotis davidii. The sequence goes on from NW_006285312.1 coordinate 256,133, forward strand.
AAAGATAACCAAAAGGAGGTTTATATCTTGTTCTTTCAAGTATTCCATTCAAATGAGTTTCCTTTCCCCGTAGTTGTAGTAAAAGTCCCAGGATGCTCACTGGCTATGATTGGTCCAACTTGAGCAATGATGCCTTGATTGGCCATATCTAGGTCACATGCCCACCATGACACTAGGAATACATCAAGGCATCTGGGTCACCTGCCCTCAAAGGAAAATGGAGTGTTCCTACTCAAGGAGGAGGCTTGAATCTGCGGACAGGTAAACACCAGATATCCACCACGCCTTCCTACTGCTCTTTTTCCACAGAACATCTGAGACTGTATTCAGAAGTTAACCAATCTGAGATGACTCACCCAAGGATACAAAGAGAAACAGACTCAGAAATGCCATTACGACTGTTATTTACATGAAATTTATCACCCTGATTGATCACACAGCATTTGACCTCGGGAACACCCAGTCTCCAAGGGTCTTTGTTTTTGGTTTGTTTTTTGTGTGTTTTTTTGACAAATTGAAACAAGGTTTACAAAAACTAGCAGATACAATGGTGACTTGCAAAATGAAAAAAATCAACAAGAAACACAATTTGGTATGATTTAATAAAAGATTTGTTTTCACCATTTTTCCCAGGAACCTCAGCACATTTTCTTTCCACTGACAGTTATCTCTACCTTTATTGAACAAAGGCACTGGACACAGCTGCCAAGGATGAGTAAAGAAAATCATTCTTTCATTAATAAGACTGTTATTAGCAGAGAAAAAAAATAATCCATGTTTGGGGGTTTGCCCTGAACCTGTAGGCCATTTCAAAGAAATATGGCTGACTAGAGCCAACATTATTTCAGGCAATTTCATGATCAAATGTCCTATTAGGTTGTTTAAGATTTTTATAGAGATTGTAAATCAGAACTATTTTCTATTTGCCCTAAATATTTAGGTGCTATAAGGAAAGCAGATTAAATTAAAGGGTATTGTGCACATTTTTTACTGAGATCTCCCAGGGATATAAATCATTCCACTTGCAGCATGGACTCCTTCAGTAAATACGTTTTGAAAATAACATTTGATGCTCCTCCACAGCACTCATTAAAGGGGTGACTGGGGGAGAAACTAAGATGGCGGCATAGATAAACACCGGGAAATTGCTGCCGCTCACAACAATTGAATAATACCTCAGAAACACAAAACGGACATCATCCAGAACCACAGGAAGGCTGGCTGAGTGTAAATTCTACAACTAGAAGGAAAGAAAAGCACACTGAGAGCCAGAGGAGCTGCGGAAGTAAAGTGCAGAGGTAGGGGGCTCGCGCGCGCGGGAAGGGTCTGGCACCTGAGGACGCGGCTGTCTTTTTGAATCTGGAGGGAGTCACAAGCTCCTGACGGCTCTGAACTCTGGTTCTGGGAAGTCTCTGGGGACCCAGGACTCATACGGGGAGAAACTGGACTGTCCGGCAGCGGGCGATCTTGAGGGCGGCTTTCACTCAGAGGTGCTTGCAGCCGTTACTGGGACACTGAGACGTGC
>NW_006285312.1:259368-262907 GCF_000327345.1 Myotis davidii
ATAAAGGGGTGACTTGGTTACAACAGCAGCCAAGTTCTGCCTATCTTCAAATGGGGAACCATGTGCCAAGATTCAAAGGGTACTACCCAAAGTTTCCTACAGGAATAGTCTTGAGGTACTTTACTCCATTGTTTCAACCCCAAAGAATACCATGGGACAAGAACCAGAAGAAAAAAGGAAAGTGGAACGGACAAAAACCTGTAGGCTCACTGGAAGGAATCCTTTCTTTTTAAAAACAGAGGGTCAATATCCATCAAAATTTAGAATGCATATCCCTTGATATAGCAATTTCTGTTTAGAGATTTAACCTACTGATATACTCAGACATGTGCATGAAGATAGATGCCTCATCCCTGGCCAGTGTGACTCAGTGGTTAGAGTGTCAGCCCACACACCCAGGGTCACAGGCTTGATTCCTGGTCAAGGGTGTGTACCTGAGTTGCAGGTTGGATCCCCGCCCTGGTCGGAGTACATATGGAAGGCATCCAATCAATATGTCTCTCTCACATTGATGTTTCTCTCTCTCTCTCTCTCCTCCTCCCCTCCTCCCACCTCCCTCCCTTCCATTCTCTCTAAAAAAACAATGGAAAAAGTATCCTCGGGTGAGGATTAACAACAACAAAAAAACACACACACACAAAAATATAGATGTTCCAGGATATTTAACACAGCCATGGTTATAGTAGCAAAAGATTGGAAACAATACAAATGTCTTTCAATATGGCTCTGATTAAATAAATTATGGCACAAGCTCACAATGAAAAACAATTTGGCCATTAAACAGAATGAAATGGGTCTAGCTGAGCTGACATAAAACTACCTCGAAGATACATTGGTAAATAGGGGAGAAAAAAGAAGCTGCATAGAAACAAGTATAGGAGATTTTTTTTTAATGTATCCAAATGTGTGGTTGTGCTCACACAGCATACCTCTACCTCCTGGGAGTAGGGGGGTGGGATGTGATGGGAAACAGTTTTTACCTCTTTGGAAAGAAACAGGGATCAGGCATACTCTCACTGTTATATCTTTTAGTACTCCTATTTGAAGTCTTAACATGTGTGCATATGTAATTTTTAGGTAATTTTTTAACAAAAGGAAATATGCTGCCTTGCATGAAATCTACCAAGAAATAGAAAAGATTTCTGAAAAAATAGTAAAACTATTCAGATATACATGACAGCTCTAGAAAAAATGGAGAAGTACACCATTTTCTTGGGTGGTGTGATAAATTGAGTGATTATCCCCAGCTCTTTACTCCCTCCCTTTACAGAATTACACATCCTGTACCTTTGCAATCTTCCGTTTGGTGAGATCTCCCAGGGATATAAATCATTCCACTTGCAACATGGACTTCTTCAATAAATATGTAACCCCCAGAGGTAACCTCCACTGTAGGTGGACTGTTCTTCCTGACTCACTGATGTCAGTCATGGCCACGTGACTTACTATGGCCAGTAGTGGTAGTGGGTGCGATGTCAGCAGAGACTGTAAATGTGCCTCTGTGGTTTATCTTGATATCTTGCACTTGTGCCATCCACCATGAAAAGATCAAAACCTGGGGGGGCAGAATGAGGAGCTACATAGAGTAGATCTGGACCAAAACACAGCCTGGAATCAAGCCAAGCTAACCCAACAGAGCCCAGCAGAACTACAGCCTCCACGCAGACCTGTGAGTGAAAAAACAAAAACAAAAACATTCTTGTTGTGAGCAAATTTGGGGGGATGTATGTTATGCAGCATTATTGTAGCCATATCTGACTGATACATATGGGAAAACTAAATTGCTTCCTTTGGCTCTCTCCCACCTCCTCTAAGAAATTTTTCCTGATTAACCTCACCCCACACTAGACTGTGGTCTTTTCAATAAAAAGAGCTGTGTGTTGCCCTAGCTGGTTTGGTTCAAACCAGCTAGGATAGAGCATCAGCCTGCAGACTGAAGGATACCAGGTTCGATTCCAGTCAAGGGCACATGCCCAGGTGGTGGGCTCAATCCCCAGTAGGGGGTGTGAAGGAGGAAGACCATCAATGATTCTCTCTCATCAATGATGTTTCTCTCTCTCTCTCCCTCTCTCCCTTCTTCTCTGAAATCAATAAAAATATTTATTTAAAAAACTGTGTGTTATTCATCCCTGCATCCCTAGACTGCTGCATAATGCTCAGCACAGAATTTAAGGACTCAAAAATTTCTTCCCTGACCACTGTTTACTTATTTCAGATCATTAATCACAATCCATAATTATCCTACTATTTTGTCTTATCTCCCTCATTTGAATATAATCTCCCCAGAGTAAATGAATCAATAATTGGGAAAAAGTGAATCTATGACTTTTTCACTCTGATCTGCTTAAGTACTCAGACATCTGTTTTACCACGCCCTCCAAATTTCTCATCTGTCCTAAAAGGCCTTTCAAAAGCTGGCCCCAAACTGCTCCCAGTTCTATCACCCATTCTTTCCCCTTAGGCAATATCATAGAATTTTGCACTTTCCCACCCACTACCCACACTTTCCCCTTTTTCTGCAACATTATCCATAATGTTTCATCTGACAAGTTCCCTCTGACATGAATGCCTTCTCTGCCATTCCTGTTTGTCTAAATTCTCACCATCTGTATTATTTTGTATTAGGTTCCTCTATGAATAACTATACAAGATAAAACAACAGTGGCCTAAAGAAGATAAAAGCTTATTAATCTCTTTCTCTTAGGAAATTTAGAGGTAATCAGAATAAGATTGGACTCTTCCTGGAAGCGGCCAGCGGTGACCTCTGGAAATGGTTCGCTATTCACTTGACCCAGAAAATCCCACAAAATCATGCAAATCAAGAGACTCAAATCTTCGTGTTCCCTTGAAGAACGCTCATGAAACTGCCCGGCCCATCAAGGGTATGCATATCTGAAAAGCCACCAAATATCTGAGGTGTCACTGTAGAGAAGCAATGTGTGCCCCTCCATTATTACGATGGTGGAGTTGCTAAGTGTGCCCGGGCCAGACAGTGGAGCTGGATACAAAGTTGGCAGCCCAAAAAGTACTCAGTTTTTGCTGCACATGCTTAAGAATGCAAAGAGCAATGCTGAACTTCAGGGTTTAGACGTAGATTCTCTGGTCATGGAGCACATCCACGTTAACGAAGTTCCCAAGACGTGGTGCAGAACTTACAGAGCTTATGGGTGGAGTAACACACACAGGAGCGCGCCCTGCCACGTCAAGATGATCCTACTGAAAAAAAGCAGATTGTTCCTAAACCAGAAAAGGAGGTTGCAGAGGAGAAAAAGACATCCCAGAAGAAACTGAAGAAACAAAAATGTATGGCCAGGGGATAAAGTCAGCATAAAATTAACACTAATAAAATTATTTTAAAAATAAGTTGGAAAGGTAATCCATAGTTTCCACAAAACAAGATCCTCCTAGCCATGGGTTCCTTCCGATCCTAAACACACTTCCTGGTCCAGGATGGCTGCTGAAGTTCCATCTATTACATTCTCACCCCAGCTGTTAGGAAGGTAGGAAGATGGGGTGGGGAAAGCATGCCTCCTCCCTGT
>NW_006285312.1:262921-287152 GCF_000327345.1 Myotis davidii
TCACCAAGAAACACACATCATTTTTGCTTACATATCATTCAACCAAACAGTCACATGGACACACCTAGCTGCATGCAAAATTGTATTAGTTTTGCTATTCCACAAACTACCACTCAATAACATAGTAGCTTAAAACAATAAGCATTTATTTAGCACAGGATTCTGTGGGTTGGCCATTTGAGCTGGGTATAGCTGGGCAGTTCCTGTGGTCTAGGCTGAGCCTACTCCTGTACCTGCAGCCAGCTGCCTGGTTGGCCGGGTGCCGGCTGGTCCAGGATGACTTCAGCTAGCACATTTTGTGTCTGTTCCATGTGGACTCCTGTCCTCCAGAAGGCCCGCTCTGGCTGGTTCATGTGGTGGTGGGGCAGGATTCCAAGAGGTTGGGTGGAAGCGTGTAAGGTCTCTGGAGGACTAGGCTCAGAACTGGCACGATGTCACTTTCATCACATTGCATTTTGGCCAAAACAACAACAACAACAACAAAAACGGTCTGGCCTGGATTTAAAGGTAGGGAAATAAATTCCATCACTAAATAGGAGGAGCTGCAAAGTCACATTGAAAAGGGAGGGGAGTAAATGTGGCCATTGTTGCAGATATTCCAAAAAACTGTAGTCTTTCCCTGGGGGTGGGTAAAGGGGAGGAGCCAGCTAAAATTAGCAATTCTATTCCTATGGAAGTAGAAGGAAATGGATATTTGGGGACAGCTTTCATTCTCTTTGAGACCAGTTTCAAAGCCCAGTTTCAAATGCACTTCCTTATCCTGGAAGCCTTCCTTGAACCATCAAGTTCAAATTCTGACCACAAGAGATTTTTACTTGTATGTTTTATGGTTCTTGCATAACTGCCTATGATGAGATGCTGGCCTATTACTGACTATGCAGGACGATAGAAAGTGAGCCCTTAGCCATCCTCTGAAGCCACCATGAGCTTGGACACCATCTTTATTATTATTATTATTATTATTATTGATTTTTTTACAGAGAGAGGAAGAGAGAGGGATAGAGAGATAGAAACATCAATGAGAAAGGAACGTCATCAATCGGCTGCCTCCTGCATGCACCCCCACCGGGGATCGAGCCCAAAACCCGGGCATGTACCCTGACCGTGAATCAAACCAATGACCTCTTGGTTCCTGGGTCAACGCTCAACTGCTGAGCCACACCAGCCAGGCCCTTGGATAATCATCTTTACCAAGGAACTAACATTTCTGTTGAAATTGTATCTTCATTATTTCAAAGTAATGCACCTCTTATTTAAATGACTGGAGCATAGAATTGTTCCTCTTGCTTTCAGCGAACCCACAAGAGGTACAAAGAATCCATGTGACCCAAAGATAGTAAGTCTGACATCTGGAAGGAATCCCTTAGCATCCAGAGCGTAAACAGATATGCACACTCATCATCAGGACGTGGGAACCAATCCCTGGGTACATGGGCACTTTCCTTCTGCCTTTGTAATGTTCCCCTTCTTCGTATGACGGAAATATAAATCAGCAGCCTGGAGTCCTTCTGGTTAACACGGTTTTCGTGTGGGAGATGGTGGCTACTGAAAGAGAAAGGAAAGCTCCTTCTATAAACATCTCCTGCCAGCTGCTGAGGACCAGAGAGGAGGGAGGGCGCCAGGTGACAGCACAGAACGGGACCATTAAAGGGAAAGAATCATAAAGAATAAGAATTCTTGTCCCATGTCGCTGGCAGATGATCCATGAAAGAAATCCAATGTGCAAAAAGAAAACCCCTGGGGGAGGAAGGACCAGGGGGGAAGAGAGCCTTCCTCTGATCCAAACGGGTCGCTGCTATTCAAAGCCCAGAGAAGGGCGAAAACCTGCAGGTGCTGCCAAAAGGTTTGAGACTAAACACCTGGCCTTGGAAAGCTGGAGGAGTGGCCACCTGCCTCAGCATCCGCCATCAACTCCGACCAGAAGAACAAGAGCTTGTGTTCGCTGGGTTATCAGTGTGTGCCAGCACCGCATTGAGCATCTACCGTATTTGCCGGCGTATAAGACGACTGGGCGTATAAGACCACCCCCTAACATTTCCACTCATAATACAGAGTTTGTTATATACTCGCCGTATAAGACTACCCCCTCTTCCGCACACCTTCCACACACCAAATAAAAGGTAAAACAATATCAGATTTGATTTTAACATTTTAATTTATATTCAAATGCTTATGACATGCAGGAAAACTGTCACAAGGCTGTATGTAATCAAACATATACATAAAACAGTGCAAGTTTATTACCGGTAAACATACCGGTAATTCACTAAAGAAAACACACTCTATAGACTGGTACCGTAGATGCTTCTCAGGAACACAGGCAAGCAGCCCACAACCTAGAGGGACTGTCAATGATAGAAGTAAGATAACAAATAGAGGTAGAGAGCAAGTGCCGGGCAAGTCCCTAGCAATCTGGTCCACCCTTGCATCAGCATCTCCCTGGGACCTCACTAGTGCGCAAGTGCGAGCTCTTCAACATTCTAACAGGCACCATGATAGCGCAAAATCGCGAATCTTCAATGCATATGTAAAGAAATATACGGTAACCCGAATTTACCACACTCGCAAAATCGCACACAGCCAACCATACACCCAGTATGGTATCGCGATTCGTGATTTTGCGCTATCATACTGGGTGTATGGTCGGCTGTGTGCGATTTTGCGAGTGTGGTAAAATCGCATAACAGCAAAATCGCATAACAGCCGAGCATACACCCAGCAGCGCTGCTGATGCCTGAACGGTATGTGGAATGAAGTGGGCGGGCATCGGGAGGCCACTATGGCACGGGGCAAGCACTATGGGCAGTCTATCTGAAGTGTACCTGGCGTATAAGACGACCCCCCACTTGGAGGCATATTTTTCAGGGCCAAAAAATCGTCTTATACGCCGGCAAATACGGTATGTGCTAATGATCTCAACTAACCTTTCTTCACCCGGCTGGAGCCATTCTGATCCCCATTCTACCGATGGACCTAGTGGTGCTCAGAATTTGCCCATTTCGTTGCTAAGTGGAAGACCTAGAGTTTGAAACCAGTTCCTCTGACTGCCGAGGCCATACCCTGCACCCTCCTGCCCTTGTATACCATGACAGAGTGAAGGAAGAGGTGTGCTGGATCCTATCACAGAATGATCTACCTCCAAGGTCACCCGGGGAAGAGACTGTTGATGGACATAGTCTTTCTCATTGAGGAGCTCCTGAACTTTGGGAAAAGACATCTGAGAATGCACAAACAAGAATTAAGCAATCAATGAAAAATAAAATGTATTTCCACATCCCCAAAACAATTAAGCAACAACAATAATGATAATAAATGAAGCTATTTTCTTGTGCCTGGCACTATGCTTTCATATAGATTATCTCACGTAATCCTCTGACATAAGGAGTATTGTCCCCATTTTTGTTTTGTTTTGTTAATTTTTTTCTGAATTTCAACTCTTTTTTTTATTGGGGTGACATTGGCTAGTAAAATTATATAGGTTTCAAATGTACAAGTCTATGAAACATCATCTGTATATTGCATTGTTGAACAAACTAGAAAAACTAAAACTCATAGACACAGATAACAGTATGGTATTACCAGAGGAAAGGGGGTATGGGGGAATAAAGGGTAAAGGGGGTCAAGTATATGGTGATGGAAGGAGATTTAAATTTCTACTCTTTTTTGTTGTTGTTGTTAATCCTCACCCGAAGATATTTTTCCATTGATTTTTAGGGAGAGTGGAAGAGAGAGGGGAAGACAGAGAGAAACATCGATGTGAGAAAAACACATGGATTGGTTGCCTCCGACCAGGGTCTGAGCCCAAGGAGCCTGCAACCAAGGTATGTGCCCTTGACCCGAATCAAACCCGGGACCCCTTTGGTCCACAGGCCAATGCTCTATCCACTGAGCCAAACTGGCTAGGCCTAAATTTCTACTCTTAATGACTTTCTCCACTTCTAGAAATCTTAGCAAGTACTTAGAGTACACTTTAAACACCTCCTCTAATCTTAACCCCCTAAAAACATACATAAATACAAACCTTCCTTCCTATTGTATTTTTACGCCACTTTTAGAGCATTTACCATCCTGCCACATTTTACAGTCATTTCTGTTCATATTTATCTCCTTTGGAATTAAGTTTCTTATGGATGAGATTTTGACTTATTTATTATTCTATGTCCATGATTAAAACATTTCCAGGAAGAGTGATTCATACACAATGTTGCAGGTTTTGTTTTCAATGGAATTAAACCCAAACAGAATATAGACAATCATACAAGAACTTTCCACAACCTCTTATCCGGACTTAATCCAGATGGTCATGAAATCTGAGGCTCCATTTCCCCAAGTACAAACACAGCTTTTCATCTCTTTTTCTAATCCGCCTACACAGCGAACAGGGGGCATCAGGGGTCCTCACTCACCGGCGCTAATTGACTCTTTGCTGGAGTTCATGGTACAAATGGTTAGAATACTAATCCTGTGCAAAGCTGAGTTTATTTTGTCAATTGCAGTTGACACACAAAATTATATTAGTTTCAGGTGTACAGCATAGTGGTTAGACATTTATATAACTTAACACATTGCGGACCAGTCGTTTTATTGCTAGCTTTACCCAGTGGCCAGATAAATTTCTATTGAATGAGTACAAACAACATTTTACATAAATGTTAAAGGCATGCTTTAAAATCAAATACCCATTGCATTTTGAAGTTATTTATTACATGTTCTTACAAGCTAATATCTTTTTAAAGCATGATACTTTGTAAAAACACTGTATGATATGAAGCGAGAATTCTCATGATCCATCCACAGTGTGTTCAGAAGTGATTCCCCTCACCCTAACCGGTTTGGCTCAGTGGATAGAGCATCAGCCTGCGGACTCAAGGGTCCCAGGTACGATTCCAGTCAAGGGCATGTACCTTGGTTGCGGGCACATCCCCAGTGGGGGGTGTACAGGAGGCAGCTGATCCATGTTTGCAGCCTACCCCCTGCCACACACCCACCCTTCCTGCTCTCACCTGGCAGCCATCAGTTTGTTCTCTGTATCTATGAGTTTGTTTCTGTCTTGTTTATTTATTTATTTATTTTTTAGATTCCAAATATAAGTGAAATCATATGGCATTTGTCTTTCTCTGTCTGACTTATTCACTTAGCATAATACCCTCTGGGTCCATCCATGTTGTCAAAAAGGGTAAGGTTTCATTCCTTTTTATAATTTTAGAAATGAGAAAATAGGCACAGAGAAGGTGGGTCGCACGGCCAGGATCTCACAGCCCAGGAGCAGCACAGCCAGGCTTCAAACTCAGGTCTGAAGCCTCGGAGAGCTCATTCCACTCCCGAGGTGCCTCCCTACAGTTTAATTAGGCAAAATGAAGACCCTTTACCTGCCGGGGTCCAGCCCCAGCAATCCAGGGGTTCCCAAAGGTGTGGACAGAGTCTGCGAAGGATGTTTTACACGGAGACAGCGTTCAGAACTCTCTAGCTCTCTTTAGTCTCCGTGGATCTTCCTGTGCCTAGCTGAGGCCACACAGAAAGACCCTGAGGCAAGCTGAGCCTTTATTTTATAGTCAGAGGTAAACAAGGTAGTGGTTACCATAGTTACAATGTTCTTGTGAGTTTCACTTGTTTACACTGTTCTTGTGAGTTTCACTTGTTTTTGTTCTTGTTGCACTTCCCTCAGCCCATTAGCTTCCCAGGTAAGATCTAGGGAGCACCATAAGGTCAAGCCTAATTATGCTAAGAGGACTGTGCCCTCTAAGCTGGGACTTGTTTGTGACTTTGCCAGTCAGTCGGAGGTTTAACCCTATAGGGGCTCCCCACATTTGCCCAGTGCAGAATCCATGCAGTCATCAGGGGATTGCCAGATGCCGATTAGTGAAAACATCAGGAGTCATTCATAACGTCGGAAGAAGACTGACTACGTGAGCAAAATCTAACTTCTGTGAGGAGGAAAGGAGAGGACGTGGCCCATACTCAGGCGACCAAGAGAGCCCACTGCATTCTGTAACCACCAGAATTCCAGCGGAACTATTCTAAAAAAAAAAAAAAATGTGGGCAAAGGACTCCATCCCCGAGGTGTGGAGTCTATAGCCTGGTGTGTGGATGGCATGTGGCCTGGGGAAGAAGGGAATAATTGGCTGAGCAGCAGAAAGATAAAGGCATACTATTTGGGGACAAAGGGGTAATGTTAGCGGTTGCCATGGATATAACAATATGTCAAGAGGTGATGCCAAAGAGATGTCCCAAGCATAAGGGAACTTAGTGTCTTGTGAATGTATCTGCGAGAATACACATACAGGTGACAGAACTTTCCGATGAAATGGAATAAGACACACAAGATTCAGAATAGCGCTTCACCTCTGGCAGGTGAGGCAGACGCAGGTAAATGTAAGTTACTGGTGCATTTTAGTTGATGGATTTGGTGGTAGGTTCACAGGTGCTCATCCTGTTATAAATAAACAAATAAGAGGGCAATGGATAGACCAGTGATGATGTATACCAACCCACAGAGTGTGCTGAATCCAGTGCTAGGCACCTGCTTTCCAAATAAAGTGTGAGGAAAGGTTTGGAGTAATTGTGTAAAATCTCTGTCCACACACCCTTCTACCTGCAGTGAAAATTTACCTTACTCCTCGGGGTTTCTGGGACAACCTGTGACTCTGCAAAGGAAAGCCTAGTTTTACTTTTTAAATATGTTTTTATTGACTTTGAGAGAGGGGGGGGGAGAGGGAAAGGGAGAAAGAGTTAGAAATTAAACCTCAGTGATGAGAATCATCGATCAGCTGCCTCCTGCACACCCCATACTGGGCCCCCCCCCCCATATTCCCTACTGGGAATTGAATCCACAACCCAGGCTTGTGCCCTCACCAGGAAGCAAACCGGGGACCTCTTGGTTCATGGGTTGACACTCAACCACTAAGCCACACTGGCCTGGCCAAAAGTCTAATTTTATAAAGAAGTATTTTCTTCCTTCCATCCTTCTTTCCTTCCTTCCTTCTTTCTTTGTTCCTTTCTTCCCTCTTTCCTTCCTTCCTTTTTTCCTTCCTTCCTCCCTTCCTCTTTCTATCCAAGTTATTCTACTGCTTTTCTCTCACCTTGTATCACTTGGACACCATTCCATATAGATTCATCTTCTTCTTTTCAATGGCCACTCTGTATTCTGTTGTATGACTGTCCTAAAATGGATCTATAGCCTGTGCTATATTAGTAGAAATGTACACTGTTCCCAGTTTGGGGTGTTTTTCCCCTTCTAAACTGTTTTATTGTCAGGATTATTTGGGACAAAAACAAAAGTCTCTCACTCTCTGGCAAAGACATGTCACTTCCCATTAGGAAAACCCAGTGTCTGTCCCAAAGCAAGTAATACCTGTGATATTACTCATCTCGGGCATGGCCAGGCTGTGGCATCATTAAAGCTTCTTCTCCTAGGATCAGTGCAGATAGAGCACCCTATCTGGCATTCCTCAGATCCACTTCTCCAGGAGAGTAACGTAGATTTTTACTGCAGGTAAAAGCTGTGTGTGTGTGTGTGTGTGTGTGTGTGTGTGTGCGCAGAGCTTTTACACAGCACCACATAAAACCTGAGAAGCGACAACCCAGCAACCATACTGAACATCTTCTGCAGGCTGTGAAAGGACATATTGCACGTGAGCTGTTATTAATACCTGATAACTCATTAGAACCAGACTAATTATCAACAAGCAGCGAATTCCTTTCCCACTCTAAGTGCACCAGGTCCTTTCAGAAATAATGGCCAAATTAACCTCCAAGAGTCACCTGACAGCCTCCTCCTGTAACCCTGCTCGTTTTGGAGGCTAATTAGCTCTCATTTATTCATCAGCTGCCTTGGATAAATAAATAGCTGGGCCACAGGTTTTCTTCCACCTGATGGGTAAGCCTTTTTGTGGAATATGATGACAACCATCCTATCTAATAAAAGAGTAATATGCAAATTAACCATCACTCTGTGACAAAGATGGCAGTGCCCATAGCGGCCAGGGCAGGACACTGGCGGCATCACTCCAGCAAGGTGAGCCCAGAAGCCTAGCATGGCCCACAGGCAGCACCCAGCAGGGCCTGCTTGCCCATCACTGTGGTGTGGAGCAGGCAGGTCCCGCAGAGAGCAGAGAACCATGGGGAGCGGGCCCAAGTCGTCAGTAGGACATCCCCTGAGGGCTCCTAGATTGGAGAGGGTGCAGGTCAGACTGAGGGACACACACCCCTCGCACGAATTTCATGCACCGGGCCTCTAATGTTGATAATAATGGCCATTGCAAATTGAACCACTTAGTGCGTGCTGTGTATTTTATACAGATGGTCCCATTGAATTTTGTCAATGAGAATAGTCACAAAGAGTGTAAACTACTTGCTGATGTCATGCAGCTAGCATAGGTGTCTAAGGTCTGTCGGCTCCAAAGCCCCAGGTTTAGAGTGAAATAAATTGGACCTGACCATCAGAAGGGAAAAAAAATAATAAGTACTTTGCTACTGCCCCTAGATTATTTGTATATGTTTCACTTGTCTATTACTCTGCCTAGCACATAGAAGGTGGTCAATAAAATTTTGTCACATGGTTGAAGAAAACTGGGGTCTTTTACAGACTGTTTTGTGGCTCACAGAGAGTCAGCTATAGACAAACATTGTGATTTGATTGGAATAAGTGGATCTGTTTTCTACTCCACAGGTGGTCAGATGCGGCAGTCAGCAGCATCAGGAAATGCATGCATGCTTACACTGATCTGCTTTCTTAGCAGGCCAGCCCTTCCAGAGAAGGTTGGCAGGCAGATCCAAGGCGTAGAACCTGAAGATATTCCATATTCCTTCTCCAACATCACAGAGAGATGACATAACAAAATATCCTCCAATCAGAAAGGACAAAAAGAGTGTGTAACTATCCAAAAGGAAATCAACAGGAAACATGAAACTATGAAACCTAAGGCATGGCTTGATTTATTCTGCAGTCATGTAAATATCACAAACTTTTCAGCAACAAAGAAACAAAAAAAGTTATCTCAATAAGAAAAAAGTTAAATCAATCATAGTATAACCATGAAATGGAATACTTTGAAACTATTTAAAAGTGTGATGAACATATATTTAAGGTCAATGAAAGATGTTTTGATATTAAATGAAGTCAGTAATAAAACAGAAGACATACATAGTCCCATTTTTTCACACAGTATAAAATTATAAAAAAAAATAATCTGGAAGGGCAGAATAGAGGAAACTGTAAACAGGTTTGTGAGGGGGGAGAGGGCAGTTAAAGTATTGTTATTGATTTCAGAGAGGGAGGGAGAGGGAGAAATAGAAACATTAATGATGAATCATTGATCAGCTGCCCCCTGCACACCCCACACTGGCAATTGAGCCCGCAACCTGTGCATGTGACCTGACCAGGAATCGAACTGTGACCTCCTGGTTCATAGATCAATGCTCAACCACTGAGCCACACCCACTGAGCTGTAAACAGGTTTTTATGCGTGGTAAGCATATGGGTGATTTTTAAAAATTTTACTTGGCATATCTGTGTTTTTTTTTATTTTTACTTAATACATATGTATTAATTGCTGAATTTAAACTAAACCTGTTGTAGTTGTTGTGTTTATTTGACTAGAGACCTAGAGAGAACTCAGCCATGACCCAAAGCAGGCCCAGGAAAGGACATCAGAAACTGAAAGTTCAGACTGTGACAACTGCCAAAATCCATGAGAGCTTAGATGGGAATCAGAAATCGTTGAAATTGGTGGAGCAGTGTTGAAAACTTCACTCTACTGTGATTCACAATAATTCCCCCCCAAACCCTATTATAACTAATTTTTATATGTCAGGGAAACACATGGCACTTGTAGATATCTAAAAACATCTGATATCCAATAAAAAAGTAAAAACAAACAAACAAACAAACAAACACAAAAAACCCTAGCCCGTGTTTGTCCACAGAGTAGGTGTCATTCCAACAGCCTGGCAAAGACTTCCCTTGGTGTCCTAGCTGTCGGCTGGCTCTGCGACTGGATATTATGCTATGGAAGAGGAACAGGGCTGGACGTCAGGAGAGGTGGCCCAGCTCTGCTATGAAGGCTGTGTGACCTTGGGCAAGTCCTTCCCTGTGGTCTCAGCTGCTGGATCCGTTAGACCTGAGCAATGAGATTCTCTCCTTTGGGGACTTGAAACTTGGAAACTGAGACTGGGACATGAAACACATTAATGGCAGGACTGAAGGGGCAGACCATGAATTTCATCTGCTGCTGAGCTGCCCAGAGTGATGCTGGCATTTCCTTCCCTAACAAACCCTTCCTTCCTTCTGTGGTATATCCTCTAGGATCCTAAAAATCAATGCGTGATTTCCCTTATAGTAACCCAGAGCCCATTTCTGCTGCTTAGAACCAGCCGAGACGGTGCTACTGTGGCTCAGATGGAAGGAAGTCCTTCCCGCCCAGCGTGAAGGGAATCGGTCCGTCAGGCAAAGGAATCTGACCCCCGGGGAAAGGCTGCCACGGACAGCAGCTGCCATCCTTGTGCTAAGAGGCAGGGACCCCGCAGGGCAAGCTGTCACTTTCAATAAGTATTCTCAGTCAGCCCAGCCATGCTCTCTGAGCATCCAGGCGTGAATCCCCCTGGGGTGAGGGAGCAGAAAGACGTGACAATGAGCATGAGTGTCTATTCCCCCAGCCGCCCCCACCTGGCTGACCATGTGCCCACCTGAAGCCACACCTGTGACTATGTGCCAGCCATACCCAGGGCACTGATTTCCTTCCTCTGGGACTTTTACAGCTGCTGTTGGAATCTCTCTAACACAGTGGTTCTCAAACCGCTCCCAGGGGACGTTTGGCAATAATACTGCAAACATTTTTTGGTTATCACAACTTAGGGTGGAGTATTACTGGAATCTATTGGGCAGGTATCAGAAGCATTCATTTCCTATAGCTGTGGTAACCAAGTACTACAAGCGCAGTGGTTGGAGACAACACAGAATTATCTTACGATTCTGGAGATCAGAAGTCTAATATGATTCCCGGGAGCTGCGTTCCTTCTGGGGGCTCTAAGGAAGAATCTGTTTCTCTGCAGTTTCTAGCTCCTAGGAGCCGCCTACATTCCTTGGCTCCTGGCCCCTTCCTCTACCTTCAAAGCCAGCAGCCATAGCATCTTCTGTTTCCTCTCTGTTTCCATCATCATATCCCTTTTCTTTTATAGGGACCTTGTGTTTATATCGCACCCGCCTGGATCACCCAGGGTCATCTTCCCCATTCCAAGAGCCTTAATTTAGATAATCTCTGCAAGGGTTTTGTGTTGCTTTTTTTTTGTTTGTCATGCAAAGTAACACATTCACAGATGCTGGGAATTAGGACATGGCCATCTGTGGGAGGGCCATTTTTCTATCTCCCACACCAGGGATACAGCTAGACATCCCACAGCCCTCACGACAAAGAATAATCAGGTTTTAAATGTCATTAGTGCAGAAACCTGCGTACTCTGATGCCATCGCAGATAGCTCTCCCACGAGCCTTAACTAAGTACCTCTTCTTAATGTGAACGACAGCTACAGATCCACTATTCCTTGCTTCCCATCAACCTAAGACACTCCCTAAATTTTAAAACAGTTGTGAAGGTTGTTCAGTCAAAGTAAGTAACAGAAATCCTGTTTCCCTGCAAAGTTTAAAAGCGGCAGGAAAAGATAATCATTGTTTAGCCTTGACATGATTGCTCTGACTTGGAGGGTTTAGGCTTTAGATGTGGGAGTTACTCGGGGCAAAAGGATTGAACTCCCCAAACTTCTGGGAGTAAGAAAATGAGAAGCAACAGCAGAAAGCAGCCATTACCAACCCAACTCCTCTTCCCTGCCAATTTCCTTTTTCTGCTTCTTAGAAGCAAACGTCTGTGGGAAGAGGAAAGTGAACTATTGCTGGTTGTGCTAGTACATGCACCAGAAGCCAAGCACTGGGCTGTGTGCCTTACATACATCACCCTACTAGAGCGAGACCTGTTTCCCATTTTAACATGAACAGACTGTGTCTCTGAGAAATTAAAATTTTGACCAGGGTTTTAAAGCCATTAAAAATGATGGATTGGAATTCGATCTGCATTGCTTCAAAGCCTGTGGGTCTTGGGACGAGACATTTGGTATTCCTGCCACATGCCACGTCAGAAACACCTTCTACAACTTTAGTCAAGTGACAAAGACACCCCAAAGGTAAGGTAACGTCTCTAATGAAGTAAAGCCGAGTCAGCAAACATTTTCTTAAAAAGGGTTAATTGGTAAATATGTTAAGCTTGGTGGGCTATATGATCTCTGTTGCAACTGCTCAACTCTGCCATCGTTGGGCAAAAGCAGCCACAGATTATATGTAAATGAATGGGTGTGGCTGTGTTCCAATGAAATGTTATTTATAACAATGGTCCATGACCAGATTTGGCCCTGGAACCATAGTTTGCCCCTAAGCTTTAAAGTTTCTAAAATAGCCTTCATCATTCTCCTCTGTATCCTTTCATTCTCATTCTCTCTCCCTCTTTCTCTCTCTCTCTCTCTCTCTCTCTCTCTCTCTCTCTCTCTCTGTCAAAGGAAAGCAGTTTAGCAATATGACCCAGCAATTCTATGTCCAGGACAAGAGGGCAAAGATAAAGATATAAAGTTGTCGTCTGCATGCCCTGGCCGGGGTGGCTCAGTTGGTTAAGCGTTGTCCCATGCACCGAGAGGAGGCTGGTCGATTCCCAGCCAGGGCATATGTCTGGTTGTGACTTGGTCCTAGTAGGGAGCGTGCAGGAGGGAACGGATCTATATTTCTCTCTCTCTTTCATTGATGTTTCTCTCTCTTACTCTCTCTCTAAAATCAATAAAAACATTTTTAAATGTTTTAGATGTCTTCTGCAACACTTTATAAGGGAAAATAGTCTAACTGTCCATCAGTAAAAGTCGTTCAACAAACCCTGCTACGTGAAAATCATCGCCATAGCCATTAAATGTTAAAATGTAGATTTACAGTTAGTGCCATAGAAAGAAATCCAGGAGATATTTGAAAATCAGGTCATAACTATTATGTGTATAGTAATCTCTTTTTAATTTAAATAATGTATGTACATAGGTGCTCAATGGTTAGTTTTATGTGTCAACCTGACTCGGCTAAAGGATGCCCAGATAGCTGGTGTAATATTACTTCTGGGTGTGTCTGTGAGGGTAAAAAGAGATTAGCATTGAATCAACAGACTGAGTGTAGAAGATAGTCCTCATCAATGCCGGTGGGCATCATCCAATCCTTTGAGGGCCTGAATATAAGAAAAAGGTGGAGGAAAGGTGAATTCACTCTCTCTGCTTGAGCTGAGAAACCCATCTTCTCTCACCCTTGAACATCAAGGATCCTGATTCTTGGGCATTTGGACTCAGATCAGAACTTAAAAGATCAGCCCCTTGATTCTCAGGCCTTCAGACTCAAGCTAAATTATGTCACCGTCTTCCCTGGTTCTCCAGACAGCAGATAGGGACTTCCCAACCTCCATCACCATGTGAGCCAATTCCTGTAATAAATCTCGTATATAAGCCTACTGATTCTGTTTCTCTGCAGAAATAATACAATAGACTTATAAAAAATATTTAATGATGAATGCCAGATGTTTATGGTGGTTATTTCTGGGTAGTGAGATTTTAACTGGTTTTAATTGGCTTCTTTATTAATCTTTGTAGCTCTAGTGCTGCCCAGTTCCACACTGGCACATAGTAGGTGCTCGGAAACATATGCTGATGAGGTGAGAAATATGACCATTGTGTGCTTAAGCTACAGCATCAGGAGATTCATTTGTATATAAGGAAAGAATTTCTACCGTCATGGATGGTAAACACGGGAGAATATAATAAAAACAGTATCTTTCCTGAAGATATATTTTTAAATGGAATCTGCTTATGATCTTAGAATCAGGAAGGTTTTCCTTTAGTAGCTCACAAACCCAGAAGCCATAAAAAAAATATTTGTTTATTACATAAAAGCTTTTTAAAACGTCTACAAACCCAAAACCACCATAAGCAAAGTCAAAAAAACAAATGACGAAGGAGCAAATAATGTTTGTGAAGCTTATCCTAGAAAAGGGCTAATTTCCCTAAATGTATAAACTCAATAAGAAAAAGAACAGACTACTAGAAAAAGGGACAAAATATAAGGGTGATTTAAGCAAAGAAATACAAGTGATTCTCAGACAAATGAAAAATTCTTCTGTGCTTTTCATAATAAGAGAAATGCAAATTAAAACCATGCTGAAATACAGATTTTCACCTACCTGATTGGCAAAATTAAAAAGAACCTAATAATCTACTGGGGAGGATGCAACTGCAGGGCAAAAGACACTCTCAGACTTTACTGGGGATGGGGTGTAAATTGGAACAGTCGCTCTGGAGAACATTTTGACAATATCTATGAAAAAGTACATCATTTGGCTCAACTATTCCACGTTTTGGAATTTATCCCACAGATATATTCGCACACAAGCAAATTACACAGGTATCAGATTATCGATTGCAGCTTGTTTATAATAGCAAAAGAGTGGAAATGGCCCATACATCCCTCAGTAAGGGACTGCTTAAATGAACTATAGTCTACTACATAGTGCACTCTGCAGATGCAGAAGAAAAATAAGAAAGTTCTCTGTGTACGATATGGAAGGGTCACTCAGATCTACATTTAAGAGAAAGGGGGAAGCAAATAACAGAAAACTGGACATCTTCTTTGTTAATAAAAACGAAGAGAATATATGCACATGTATGTAGACATGCTTACTTGGGTATACACATGTCTAGAGTGGTTCATTTGTTTCCTCAAGGGCAGAAGGGCTGGTAAATGGAAAAGCCATTTATCCTTTTGCATGTTTTGAAGTTCAAACTATGTGAAAGTATTACCTATTCCAAAAAACTGTGAGGTTCCTTTCTACTTCAGAGCTTTCTACAAAGTATTTCCATAGTCAGAGGTGCTCTGCCCGTAACTTACACACAATCCTCCTCCTGGAAATACATTGCTTCTCTTTAAGAACTCTGTTCAGGTGTCTCTTCCTCCAGGAAGCTCCACTTCCTCAATGGAAAGTGAGCTCTCTATTATACCCATTACAGTACCCTGTGACATTCCTCACAACTGGTGTCTGTCAGATATTATTTAATACCTGCCTCCCTTACTGGAGATGCCACAAGGTACTAGGTACCCTAGCACCGAGCTGAGCATTTACCACATAGGACATGCTTGTAGCAGGCTTTCTTCCTTTGGAAGAGAGGTTTTATGGACTGAATGTTTGTGTCCCCTTAAAATTCATATGTTGAAATCCTAACCCCCACGTGACGGTATTAGGAGGCGAAGCCTTTGGGAGATGATAAGGACAAGAGGGTGACCCCTCTGAATGGGATTGGTGTCCTTATAAAAGGGACCCCACAGAGCTAGCTAGCTCTTTCTCTACCGCAAGGAGAAAATGACCACTTGCAGCCTGAAGTGGGCCCTCTCCAAAACCCGACCACGCGGGCACCCAGGCCTTAGACTTGCAGCCTCCAGAACTGTGAGAAATAAGTGTTCGTTGTTTAAGCTGCCCAGATCCTGATTTCTTTTTCTAGCAACCGAGCTGACTAAGTCAGGAGGGGAGAAAAAATAAAGGAATAATAATAGTAACACCAACAACAATGACAGTTATTGAACACCTACTGTGAGCCAGGCCGTGGTCTAAATGCTTCACACCTGTTAACACATTTAATCATCACAGTGAATGGGTCCTGTTATTAGCAGCATTTTACAGACAGGGAAACTGAGGCTCAGGGAGACTGAGCTGTCTCCCCAGGATCATCAGGCGCATGCACTCAGCCCCTAGAGGGGAGGATGAATAGGGAGAGGGGGGAGGAAGGTTCCCCAATGCAGGAAGATGGAGCAACTGACTGCCTGCTCCAGTGTGGGACCTCACCAGGCCAGCAAAGCGCCTGGTCCTTGGGAAGTTACAAGAACACCATTAACAAGAATTCTATTGTAAATGAAACACTTGCAAATTGACAATACTGGACCTCAGCAAAGCGATAGCAGGCTTGAAGTATGACAGCTGTCTAGTCTAGAGGAGCAGGTAGCACGAATTGTAAATAAATACACTCTCTGATGTGGGTTAATAGGCCTCATTGAATTAATGATGATGGAATAATTGCCATGGAAAACAGTAGCAGCAGGGAGGCTGGGCATTCTAACTGAGGATAATTCCAGTGCCAGACAAGATCGGGAGTTTTGACTTTAGGACTATGGAAACTTCCCTGAGATTGGAGCTTTATTACTTACTAGAAGCCCGGTGCACGACATTTGTGCACTGAGGGTGGGGAGTCCCTCAGCCCAGCCTGCACCCTCTCGCAGTCCAGGATGCCTCAGGGGATGTCCGCCGAGGGGTCCTTAGCACTGCCACAGAGGCAGGAAGGCTCCCGCCACCACGCCAGCCATGAGCCCGGCTTCTGGCTGAGCAGTGCTCCCCCTGTGGGAGCGTACTGACCACCATAGGGCAGCTCCTGCGTTGAGCATCTGTCCCTGGTGGTCAGTGCGTGTCATAGTGACCAGTCATTCCCCTGTTCAGTTGATTTGCATATTAGGGTTTTATTATATAGGATTATTTTACGTCGATAGCACCTACCATGACTTGTCAGAGTTCTCTGAAAACCAATAGGAAGTTATCTGCATGACAGGAAATATTAATAAGAGAAACAGAAAAAATTTTAAAGCAGAGAAGTTACAATTTCTGCCATTTCTTCTCAAATAAGATTTGACCCTACGAAATGGGGATTCCATTTGGGTAATCATAACAGCAATAAAAATAACTATCATTTATTGAACCCTTACCTCGAACCAGGCTCTGTTGTAAGTACCCTTTACACCTTAGCCCATTGAATTCCCAAAATAATTTTGTGGAGTGGGAACAAACATGTTTCCCCATTTTATGAATAAGAAAACTGAAACTTATGTAAAGTAAAATGACTTGTTCCAGACCACACAGCTAAGAAATTATACGGTGGGGGTGGGAGGGGGTAGTCTAAAATAGAGTTGAGAAAGCAAAACTTTAGAATAATGCCCAGAAAAGAGTCATTTCTGGGAGTGGAGGTAGATTAAAGGACATATCAGAGGAATAGACCGAAGTATAATTTGTTGATGAGCATGAATTTCATTCAATTTAATATGAAGTTACTATATATTTGTTATGAGCCCAGCACAGTGCAAGACCCCTGTTATAGACTGTTTTTTCCAAAGATGGCCACAATAATAGTCTCCCGTGCCATATGCTCTTATAATTTTGTGACTTTGATATCCTTCAAAATGAATGATGGAGTCTCTGATCCCTCTCTCTTGGACCTTAGCAGCTGCCTCAATCAATAGACTATAGCAGAAAAGATGTTATTTGACATCCAGAGACAGAGCATAAAAGGTATACGCACTCCCTCCCTGCTCTCTGAGAATGCTCATTCATTCTTTGACCAGCCACCATGTTGTGAGGAAGCACAACTAGCCCATGTGGACAGACCCCATGGAGAGGTCACTGGAGGTGTTTAGATATGTAACTAGCTGAGGTCCCAGGTAACAGTCAGCATGAGACATAAACATTTTACAAAAGATGCCTTCTAACCCCTAGCCATCAAATCACCCTTAAGTTTTCCCCAGAGTCTCCAGACAATATAAAGCAGAAGACAGCCTTTGTTGAATTCTTGTATCTAGTTGAATTCTTGATCGATGGGATCATGAGAATCATAAAACTGTTGTTTATGCCACTAAATATTGGTGTGGTTTTTTTAACATAAAAAAGTAATTGGATGAGCCTCCATAGAGTAAGTGTTTTAAGTGTATGAAACAGGATCTGCCCTTCTGTCTAATTTAAAAACCAGACCCCTCTGAAAGATTTTTAAAAATATATAAATATACTTTTATTGATTTCAGAGAGGGAGAGAGGGGGAGATTTCAGAGAGGGAGATGAGAGAGAATCATTGATCAACTGCCTCCTGCATGCCCCACACTGGGGATTGAGCTGCAACCCAGGCATGTGTCCTGACTGGTAATCGAACCATGACCTCCTGGTTCATAGGTTGTTGCTCAACCACTGAGCCACGCTAGCCGGACTTCTGACAGAATTTTAATCAAAAGGCAATGTGCTTCATAATAGCCAAATGGCAGAAATAATCCAAATGTCCATCAACTGATGATAAACGGATAACCAAAATGTGGTATAGCCATACAAGGGAATGTTATTTGTCCATAATAAGGAATGAAGTACTGATACATGCTATAACATGGTGAACCTGAAAAACATTATGTTTAATGAAAGAAGCCAGACACAAAAGGCCACACAATGTATGATTCCATTTATATGAAACATCCAGCGTGGCCAAATCCATAGAGATAGAAAGTAGATTTGTGGTTGCCCGAGGATGGAGGCAGGGGCAAATGAAGAGTGGCTGCTTGATGGGCAAAAGGTGTCTTTTGAGGGTGATGCAAATATACCAGAATTAGGTAGTGGTAAGAGTTGAAAAATCTTGTAAATATACTAAAGCCACCAAGCTATTCACTTTTAAATGGTGAACTTTATGGGATGAGTTATATTTCAATTTTTTAAAACAAGGAGCAATATTAGGGGCTTCTATGCAACTGTAAACTCAGTAAGATCTGGGTTGTCATCCAGGAATTACTAATTTCTACTTGTGTGGAACTTGGGCATAAGAAGACTCACACTGCAGGACTGCAGTCGGGATTAATGATTGCCTCTGTCAGAGTTTGTAGCAGAAACCCTCTCAAGAGGATAAACCAACTAAGGATTTCATTAAAGGAATTGGGGACAGCTCACAGAAGCCCAGGCCACTAAGAACTTGGCCTCATAAGACACTTGAACCAGGAATTAAAGTGCTATCAAAACTCAAGGCTGTATTCTTTCCGGCATATGTGCAATAAATAGGGGAATTTCTTTAAAATTATTGATTCATAGAAAATCAAGATTTTACATCAGATTTTAAAGGTAATCCATTAGAACCACTTAGTTTTTGCAAAATAACATTTTTGTTATTTTGAATGAATTTGAATATCAAATAAGAAAGGGCTGGGTATCCTTGCTGGTAGAGTGGCAAAGCCGTTAATGAGCACAAGCTTGGAGCACAAAACAACCTCCTGTGACAAATTTAGTTTCTGACCTTAGAAAGACAGATGGACTTTTCTGCAACAAACATTCAAACACATATAGTTTCCTATAACACATTTTTTAATCTCAAGGTTATAATAAGTTAACAGTCCTAGGGACTCTTAAAACAAATGTTTTGCCTGGCTGGTGTGGCTCAGTGGTTGAGCGTTGACCTATGAACCAGGAGGTCACGGTTCAATTCCCAGTCAGGGCACATGCCCAGGTTGCAGGCTCAAACCCCAGTGGGGGACATACAGGAGGCAGCCGATCAATGATTCTCTCTCATCATTGATGTTTCTATCTTGCTCTTTGAAATCAATAAAAATATTTTTTTAAGTTTTAATTATATAGGAAAGTGCTTTCCAAGTCTATATATGGGGAGCCAACCCCAGCTGGATGGCTCAGTTGGTTGGAGCATCGTCCCATACACCAAAAGATTGTGGTTCCATTCCTGGTCAAGGCACATACCTAGGTTTTGGGTTCGATCGCTAGTCAGGGTGTGTACAGATGCCAACCAATTGACGCTTCTCTCTCACATCAATGTTTCTCTCTCTCTCTTCCCTTTCCCCTCTAAAATTTAATTCCAATTGTGGAGATGACTTCAAATAATAGGATCATGTCCCCACTCAAATTCCTAACTTACAAATAATCCTTTTAAAAAATGTATCACTTTTGAGCTTACCTAATTTTATTTGTATTTACATTTTCAGGCTGTACACTAGCTTGAGTAGAAATCCCACACAGGTCATGCCCAACGTACGTGAAATCACTTCTTTTGTTTTGACCTCATTTTATTTTTTTCCTCCCAACTTAAACATAACCTCACTCTGGGCTTCTCGCTACACAAGATTTACTGCAACCTGCCAGGTGGCATCTGAGATTGGGAATAGAGCCAAATGACACTTCTTTTTTTTTTTAATATATTTTATTGATTTTTTACAGAGAGGAAGGGAGAGAGACAGAGAGTCAGAAACATCGATGAGAGAGAAACATCGATCAGCTGCCTCCTGCACACCCCCCACTGGGGATGTGCCCGCAACCCAGGTACATGCCCTTGACCGGAATCGAACCCGGGACCCTTCATTCTGCAGGCCGACGCTCTATCTACTGAGCCAAACCGGTTTCGGCCAAATGACACTTCTTTCAGAAATCAGATTCATCTTCTCAGCAAAAGTAACCCTTCCTCCTTGCCCATTGAAAGGGGGCAATTAAGGCTCACAGTGAAGAATTCCATCACTATGCAACAGAGACCAGGCAACAGAAATAACAACTTAGGTAACAGACAACTACCCACAGGGGAGTCAGGCTCATGCTATGGCCCCATTTTAGGGAGGAGTTAGAAGTTCTGACCAACATCAAACGCTTTTCAGAAGAAGATGATATGAATATTAGAAGCTACCTTTTATTGAGCACTTACTACATTGGAGTTACTGTGTTAAGTGTTATGTGCACATTGTTCTATTGTTTTTAGAGATGAAGAAATTGATCTCAAAAAAAGGTTCATAACTTGTGCAAATTCACACAGTAACTCGCAGAGCCGAGAATCCCACCAAGCATCTTGGATTCCAGAACCAGCGTGAAAGTCACTTAGCCAAACTAACATATTTCCATCCTGTAACAAGAGTAAATAAGCCACAGATCATAAAACCAGGGACTCTGATGTACGTACTTTTGCATAATTCCTTATACTAATGTTCTATCAAAGCTGAAGGACCTAACAAATGATCAACTATTGGCAGTATTTTCCCTTCACTGAAACGCGGCAGTAGAACAGACCCAAAGGAAAACTTTATTTTCAAGGCTCCTTTTATAATAGCAGGGGGTCCTGGTTTTCTTTTTCTTTCCTTTTTTCCATCCGAGGGGAATCATCTGTGTTTGGTGTAAAGGTTCAAACATAACAGCCATGACTTTGAACAATGCATTAAGAGAGTTGTCCACAGACAAATGAACAAAGGAACAAACTGTATGCAGCATTCAAATTAAAATTCCTTCCAGCAATTTTGGGGGGAAAGTTAGTGCTGTGATTTAATCTGTCCACCCAATGTCTTCTCTTTTAACTTAACATCCCTGCATATGTTTTATATAGTTTTCAAATTGCTCTCATAGTCAGTATTTCTTTGTATTTCAAGGCCTCCATTTCCTTCTCTATAAAATGGAGGCAATTACGTGTTTTATCCCAGAATCTGGTACATAATAGGAGCTTGACTTACGGTGCTTGAATGATAGCGTTGTTGTTAATCATATTATCATTTATTCATTCAGCAAACATTTAGGCAGAATATCGCAAAATGAAATCCAATATTCCATCCCACTATGGTTCTATAGACCCAGTAGAGAGTCCAGAATTTCTATAGCACACAGGAGCAGCAACCTCGCTGAAAGTAGAAGACCAGACTCTTGTCTAGAAGTGGTTATGGGGAGGGGCAGCTGATGGGCTATGGAGGAACTAAAACCACCCCTCTGCTGCTGTTGTTCTGCCCTTTCAGACAAGGCAAATGCTATTACCACCACTTGATAGATAAGAAATTTGGAGTTGGCAGAGCTTAAGTGACTTCAAAATTGCAAGAGTGCAGTATGGAAAATTAGACCCCTTAGAAAGTACTGAGCTGCACTGGGCGGAGACTTTGCCCATCTTGTTTAACATCTAACTCCAGGGCTTAGGCACAGTGCCTGGCACATGGTAGGTGCACGTCCTAGATCAGGTTCCCAATAAGCAAAGCCTCAATCAAGGATTCTGATGCCCTGGTTTATCAATGGAGTGCTCAAGGAGAGAGCGACAGAGGAAAGTGAGATAGAAGAGCAGAAGAGGCAGGGGAAGATATGGGTTCATCTGAAGTCTAGCCTCATCCTGATTCCTTAGGGAGGTCTGGAGCATGAATGGCACCATAGAGTTATCCAACCTGTGTCAGGGGGACAGCCTTTTGGGTGCCTCTCTATTGGCAGCGGGCCACCTTCTGGGGGTGCACTAGAGGGGGAGCAAAGCATAACCTCCCAGGCATTTCTGAGTACCATCAGCTGAACACAATTCCCTAGAGAAGGAGCAGACAACACTCACAGCACCTGGGGCATGGGTGCCTTGGCCTCTTCAATGGGCTCCAGGGGGGCAACCAGTAGTACCCAGGAAAGTGCTCAATAAATATTTGTTGGGGCTTCTGGTAAAGGTGGCGGAGTATACAGACTAGACTTTCCTTCTTCGATGACCACATCAAAATTACAACTAAATTACAGGACAACTATCATTGAGAACAACCTGAAGTTTAGCTGAACAGAAGTCCTATACCTAAGGATATAAAGAAGAAGCCACCTTGAGACTGGTAAGAGGGGCAGGGATGAGGAAAAGAGCTGGTCCCACACCCACATGTGGCAGATAAAAACCAGGAGGGATATCTCCGCTGCAGCGGTCCCCTCTGAGGACCTAGGAGTCCCAGCCCCACACCAAGCCCCCCAGCCCAGGGTTCCAGTACAGGGAAGAGAAGTCCCATAACATTTGGCTGTGAAAACCAGTGGAGATTGTGGCTGAGTAAAACAGAGGACTGCTAGAGTCCCAGGAATTGTTCTTAAATGGACCATGCATGGGCAAGCAGCTTGAAAAGCACCACGGACATACAGGGAGGAATTGAATTGTCTGGTTTCAGGGTGAGGCCTGAAGGGGCAGCTTTCTCCCAGATAGAAGTGCTGGCAGAGGCCATTGTTTGTTTTGTTTGTTTTTTGCTGAGGAGGTACAGGCAGGTGCAATATCTGAGTCTCCATTAACCTGGCTAACACCCTTTCCCCCCACCCCACCCAACTTTCAGGCCCACCCAAGTTGCTTTCAGTGGCTTTCCCATACAAACAGCCTGTCTTCAATCTTGCAAAGGTTCACAAACCACAAACAAGCAACATCTGGCCTTGGCATGTCCTGTACCTCTCACTAAACAGCCCCAAACTGGCACTAGTGTCAGCCAAATAGTTTGCATCTTAGCCTCTCCCAGATACCTCCAAGCCCAGCACAAGTGGCAACCATCTGCAGATCATTTTGCAGTTCATACTAAGTGGCCTCAGGCAGGGCACCACAGGCTGACCAGGCCTCTACCTCCCAAGAGGCCCTAGAACCAACACACCCAATGGCCAGCTTCAGCCCATACCAGAGCACCACTCAACCACCTCAAAATTGACACACTCAATGGACAGACTCAGCAGGCACCAGAG
Organism: Myotis davidii; assembly: GCF_000327345.1. NCBI lineage: Eukaryota > Metazoa > Chordata > Mammalia > Chiroptera > Vespertilionidae > Myotis > Myotis davidii. The sequence goes on from NW_006285312.1 coordinate 286,229, forward strand.
CCTCGCTAACGTGAATCCTGTTCCATAGGGTCAGCCCCTGCACAGCAGCTCCTAAACTGTAGTCATGGCCATTCTCACAACCACTCAGCCTGAAGGTCAATCTCTCCAAATGACGTTCCAACAGCAATCAAGGCTCACCTGCAATAAGAGGGCACATAGAACCCACACATGAGATACACCTAGAGCCCTGTTCAGAGACAAGGAAGACTGTGCCACTGGGCCCCACAGGACACCTACTATGTAAGGCAATTCTATGAAGACATAGTCATTGCAGCATTATTTACAATAGCCAAGATATTTTTATATCTTGGCCCAAGAAAATGGATGGGCCTAGAGCAGCTGTGGGCAAACTACGGCCCACGGGCCGGATCCGGCCCGTTTGAAATGAATAAAACTAAAAAAAAAAGACCGTACCCTTTTATGTAATGATGTTTACTTTGAATTTATATTAGTTCACACAAACACTCCATCCATGCTTTTGTTCCGGCCCTCCGGTCCAGTTTAAGAACCCATTGTGGCCCTCGAGTCAAAAAGTTTGCCCACCCCTGGCCTAGAGGGTATTTTGTTGAGTGAAAGAAGTCATACAGAGAAAGACAAATGCCATATGATTTCACTTATGTGTGGAATCTAAAAAACAAAATAAACAAACAACACAGAAACAAATTCAGATACAGAAAACATTTTGATGGTTGTCAGATTGGGGGATGGTGAAAAAAAAAAAGGGATTAAGAAGTACAAATTGGTAATTACAGAATCGTCAAGGGATATAAAGTACAGCCCAGGGAATATAGTCAATAATCCTATCTAATAAAAGAGAAACATGGTAATTGGCATATGACCGCTACCCTTCCCATTGGCTAATCAGCGAGATATGCAAATTAACTGACAGCCAAGATGGCGGCTGGCAGCCAGGCAGCTGAGAAC
>NW_006285312.1:287495-298801 GCF_000327345.1 Myotis davidii
AATTGGCCCTGCTCTGTGCGTGACAGGGTTCAGAGCCCCAACCCCCCTGATGGGCCCTGCTCTGTGAGTGACAGGGGGCAGTGGCCCAACCCCGATTGGCCCTGCTCTGTGCATGACAGGGGGTGGCGCCACACCCTCCCCATCGACCCTGCCTTGAGTGTGACAGGGGACGGTGCCCAAATCCCCCAATCGACCCTACCCTGAGCATGATTGAGGGGGGCATCGCAACCTCTCAATCCACCCTGCTCTGTGCATGACAGGGGGCGGCCCCCAACTCCCCAATCGGCCCTGCTCTGAGCCTGACCAGGGGCTGCACCTAGGGATTGGCCCTGCCCTCTGCCACCCGGGAGCAGGCCTAAGCCAGCAGGTCGTTATCTCCCGAGGGGTCCCAGACTGCGAGAGGGCACAGGCCGGGCTGAGGGACCCCCCTCTCCTGCCCCCCAAGTGCACAAATTTTTTGCACCAGGCCTCTAGTCTATATATATAAAAGCCTAAGCAACCATCTGACTGGTAGCTATGACATGCACTGACCACCAGGAGGCAGACACTTAAAGTAGGAGCTGCCGAACGACAGCAACTTTACAGAGTGTCCTCTCACACTTCAGGACCCCTCAGGGGATGTCAGACTGCTGATTTCAGCCTGTTCCCTGCAGGCCAGGCCAAGGGACCCCACCTGCTGGAAGGACCCTGCTAACTCCACAGATGCCCTTTGAACCCCAGTGCTGCCCCAGGTGCAGCCGACCAGGGAGGGACCGCGGCAGGTTGGCTCCAGGGCATGTCCAGCCCATCCTGCTGGCCACCTTCTAATTAATTTCCTTTCAATGTGCATGAATCCATGCACCGGGCCTCTAATATTGTAATAACTATGTATGGTGTCAGGTGGGTACTAGACTTATTGGGGTGATCACTTAGTAAATTAAAAAATAAATATAGTCCTAGTAGGTTTGGCTCAGTGGATAGAACATCGGCCTGCAGTCGAAAGGTCCCGGGTTCGATTCCAGTCTAGGGCACATGCCCAGGTTGTGGCTCGATCCCCAGTGGGGGGGCATGCAGGAGGCAACCAATCAATGATTCTCTCTCATCATTGATGTCTCTCTCTCCCTTCCTCTCCGAAATCAATAAAAATATATTTAAAAATAAATAAATAAATATATTGTTGGATACACTACTCGTAACTAGAACACAATTTTTATCTCTATATATGGTGTTTCTATACACAAAGCAGAAATTACATCCTATAAAATTTTATAATCATCATCTCTCATTCAGGAACCTTCCCCAGCACAACTCAACAGTACTGAGCACAACTCAGCTGGCAAGGGTCACATCTAACCAGGTTTAATAATCAGTTTGGAGGAGGAAGGGCATTGCTATTGAGGTTTTGAGCTACAAAAGAATACCTTCACCCATCAGCCAAGGCCACTACAAATTAATGGTTGCACTGGGATTTGTCTGACAGCTGGATAGGACCAATTCATGTCAAGGGACCAGAGACAACTTAAAAAGTCCACTATAATTTTATCTCCTGGAGAAGCTATTTGCTTCTCACATGCTTGTACCACCTCTGGGCTGAGAACTCACACTGGGGACCAATATATCTTTTATACCAAGTTAATATTAAAGCAAGAATGTGTGGTATAATCATTATTGGCAGGGGGACCAAGCCAGGTCTTTCTACCTTTTCTTCTTTTAATTACACCACTTCTCAAATGCCCTGCCGTCCTATCAGAGCTGCTGCCCACCCCCTTCTGCCACCGGGCTGTCCTTTCTCTTCTGGATCCCACAAAGAGTGGCCATAACTGGAAGGAATACTTGCAGAGGGGAGGGTTAGGGTGAAGCCCTTTCCAAAAAGAAGAATTCTGATTCATTTTCCACACTGCAGACAAACAGCTTCTGCAAAGCTGCTGATGTGGCTCCTTTGTTAAAATCCTTCCATCTTGGTACAAAATGAACAACCTGTAATAGGTCCCCTAAGAGCCAATGTAAGGTTGTCCACACCTGCTCTCCTTCCCTCCCTCATTATCCTCCATCCACACTGACTCTCTTTCAGTTCCTCAAACATGAGGCTCTCCACCCGGCCACAGGACCTTTGCTGGGATGCTCTCACCTCCAGCTACTCTTTCAGAACAGAGCTTACATGTTATTTCCCCGGTTCCTGTGTCTAATCCAGGTTTGCACTGGGTTGTCACAATACTTTTTCTTCAATTTGTTACTATAGTTTTGTTTGTGAGTTCTCCAATGCAGATGCACCAGAAGAAAACTCTTATATTGATGACAACGAAATACCTATATATTTTTCAATTATTTCTTGGTTCAGAGAGAAAAAGGGCCCATTCCCTCATTTTAGAGAAGGGGGAATTAAAGCTGGGAAGCAAGCATTATTTATTTGAGGTTACATGTTTTATTTGTTTCTTTGTTTATTAAGGCAGTGTTAGCAGTTTTCCCCTGAAATATTCAACCCTTTTGTAAATACACAGTGTCACCCTCATTTTGCCTCTAGGGATTACTGTCTCCCAGATTTATTGCTGGCAAGAAGGAGTACAACTGAGAGAGGAAACACCTGAAAACCGTGTAAGGGTCCTACAGATGTTGCGACATCACCACCAGCCTCTTCTAAGAATCCTTCCTTGAACGCCTGAAATCATGTGTGTCCTATCCTAACTCCCTCCTGACATCACCTCAGCATATCTTTTAAAAGCATATAAGCCCTGGCCAGTGTGGCTCAGTTGGTTGAGCGATGCACCATGCACCAAAGGGTCACTGGTTCAATTCCCGGTCCAGCCAGGTGCAGGGGTTTCGGGCTTAATCCCTAGCAGAGGGCGTGCAAGAGGCGGCAGATTGATGTTTCTCTCTCAAATCAATGTTTCTCTCTGACTCTCTCCCTCCCTCACCTTTCCTCTCTTTCTAAAATCAATAAAAGCATATAAAATAGTCAACACAGTAATGATATAGCTAGCCTTTGCTCAGCACTTCCTGAAATGTGTCAATCTCCGTGCTAAGCAGTTACACATCATAATCTTTTATTCCCTTGCAACAGCTCTACAAGGCACGTTGGGCAGAGGCTGCTGTTCTTGGGGGGATAGTGTCTTGCCCAATGTCACACACCTGGTGAGTGTGGAAGCCTGGTTTTATACCCAGCTTTATGCCTCAAAAGCCCTTGGACTCTTTGTCACATCATGTCACTCTGGTGGAATCAGTCCAGTACTGGGACAGAGTCCTTGATCCTTCCAGCCACAGGAATGATCTAGAAGGTCCCCACCCACCAGAGTCTACCCAGGATGCGTGTCTACCTTCATGACCTGGAACACCCTGATAGAGCTAGCATCAACCTTGTAAAAATTAAAAAGGAACAATGCAAAGACTCATAGAAATCCAATGTCTTTGTTGAATATCACCAAATACACACAAATCCATGCAAAGAAAGAGGGCTCACTCTGTAAGAGACACTCGTTGGCTTTTGACTGCCCAGAATCCATTCCAGAATCTTCTCTTTTTGAAGCTTTTTGTTGGCATGTGGTAAAATTCACTCTTGGCACTGTACGGTCTGTGGGTGAGCAGTGCCGTCACTGAGACACGGAACAGGTCTGTCATTCTGAAGTATTCCTTCGTGTGGCCCTGTTAGAGTTCCCACTTCCTTTTCTCCCCATCAAAGGCCACTGTTTGGGACTGTGGTGAACCGCAGAGCAAAAGAAGGGACCTGTGCTCTGTCCTGAAATCTGAACTCAGGCAGAGAGGAGAAAGGAGTGAAAACAGCTGGCTCCTCTCCCTCCAGCATTGTGACGAGGGGAGACAATGGCCCCTGCTACTGAGAACCACAGACCTTTCCAGGTGTGTCCTGTCTCCACCTTTCATGCTGGGGTTCCATGAAAAACACCTATTTGCTCTTTGGCCCTGCTTCCTGGCACAGAGCTCTTAACACCCTTGGAATTCCCTGACAGGAAGGAGCATCTTCTGTTATTCATAACGAGGCCCTATGACCATCCCTGAATGTTTGCTAATGAGGCGAGTGGTGGGGCCCTTAGATAGCATCATGAGGATGGCTGGGCCCCCAGAAAGGCCAAGCTTTCGGCCCCACCCCCAGGCCTCTTGAGAGCTGAGCTTAGCCCTGAAGAGTCGAGCCCACCTCTCTATTCCTATAAGTAATCAAATGAAGTAAAACTTTCCTTAACCAAGAACAAGGCTCCACAGACAGGCTCCGCCCTTCGGGACTGGGCTCGGCCCTTTTGGACTAGCTTTGTCTCTGAGGGGCATGGCTCCGCCCTTCAGGTCTGAGCTCACCTCTTCTGGGCTAGGTTGGGATCTTCAGGGCTAGGGTCATGCATTGGGGACTTGCTTTACCTCGTCAGGCCTCGACTTGACTCTTTGGGGCTAAGCGAGTCTCCTAGAGCAGTGGTCGGCAAACTGCGGCTTGCGAGCCACATGTGGCTCTTTGGCCCCTTGAGTATGGCTCTTCCACAAAATACCGACTTCTGTGCATGGGCCACGAAGTTTCAATCGCACTGTACGTGCGTGCCCGCACATGGTATTTTGTGGAAGAGCCACACTCCAGAGGCCAAAGAGCTGCATGTGGCTCGCGAGCTGCAGTTTGCCGACCACTGTCCTAGAGGCTAGGCTCTGATGTTCTGGACTGGGCTCAGCCCTTCGGGACTAGGCTGGGCTCTTTGGGGCTGGGATCAGCTCTTAGGCACTAGACTAGAGTCATCCTTTTGGGACTAGCTTTAGCTTTTAGGACTAGTCTCAGCCCTTCGGGGCTAGGTTCGGTTCTTTGGGGTTAGCTCAGCTTCTTGGGGGCTACCCTTGGCTCTTTGGGGCTTGGCTCAGCTTTTGAGAGGGCAGAGGGGTTGGAGATGGAGTTCAGTCACCAATGGCCAATGACTTAATGAACCATGCGTATGGAATGGAACCTTGATATAAACCCCTAGACCAATGGTCGGCAAACTCATTAGTCAACAGAGCCAAATATCAACAGTACAATTGAAATTTCTTTTGAGAGCCAAATTTTTTACACTTAAACTATATAGGTAGGTACACTGTTATTAACTTAATTAGGGTACTCCTAAGGCTTAGGAAGAGCCACACTCAAGGGGCCATAGAGCCGCATGTGGCTCGCGAGCCGCAGTTTGCCGACCACGGCCCTAGACATAAGGGTTTGGGGTGTCCCAAGTTGGTGAACACATCCATGTGACAGAATGATGGCACACTCCAATTCCATGGGGACAGAGACAAGACCCCTGTACTCGAGACCCTCAGGCCTTGCCCTTCGTTTGCTGTCCATCCGTGTCCTTTATCATATCCTGTGAGAATGAGGATAGCACCTTCCTGTGTTGAGTCCATCTAGCACACTACTGAACCTGGTGGGGGTATCGTGGGAACCATTGAATTTGTAGTTAGTTGGACAGAAGTGCCAATAACTTGTGGACCCACTTATGGTTGAAGTAGAGGCATTAACCTGTGGTTTTTGCTAACTCTGGGTAGAAAATGTCAGAATTGAATTGAGTTATTTGACGCCCGATTGGAGTGATGTATTCGGCTGGTTAGAAAAGACACCAGGCACACACATGCCTGTGTGGGAGGTATTTTTGTGCTAGACAAGTGCTAGAGCAGAGAGGTGGAGCATTTCAAACACCACAGAACCAGAGTAGCCACTTAAATCCTGGGTTTGTCTCTACATGTGTAGATATGGGTAAATCATACAAACATACTGGGGCTCAGTTTCCTCATCAATAAGATGGGGGGTTGGGGAAAATAATAACAGTAATAACAATAACGCCAATTCCATGGAGTTGTTTGAGAATCAAGAGTTAGTACACCTTATGGGGTCAGGACAGTGCCTGGCGCATAGTAAGCCCTCAATAAAAGGTTGTTGTTGTTATTATTTCTTCCAATTCATTCTCTCTTTGTTTCAGTTTACCAGAGTAGGTGTCTTCTACTTGAAGCTAAAACACCCCACCGATATGTCTTCCTATTTCCTCTGAGCAGAGAAAGTGTGTTCAACTAAGCAAGAATGAGATTTGTGGGGAAGGTGGCTATTTTCAGACACAGGACGGTCGCACAGAAAGTAACTGAGAGGAAAGGAGACAGACTCAGCCACACTGTGGCTTCCCCATCCTCTCCGCCCCCTCCTGGACCAGGGAGCACACTGGTCCAGTCACGTTCCCGGGCTCCGGAGGAAACGCTGAGTCCACACTGTGCTTCTACTTGAATCACCTGGGCAGCTGTAAGCATTCTGGTGCCTGTGCCCAGCGCCAGCGGTCCTGATTTCATTGGTTTGGAAGGATATCCAGGGCAGAGGGATTTCTCCAAGCTCTCAGGTGATTCAAAGGTGCTGCCAAGGTTGAGAACCTCCACCTGGGAGGAGAGAGCTGCGGGTCCACCCTCGGGCATTTACTTTGACTTTAGAGCAGGGCTCTAGGACTTCGATGTGCACATGAATCATCTTGTCAAAATGCAGATTCTGACTCAGTAGGTCCTGGGTGGGGCCTGAGACTCTGCATTCGTCACAGGCTCCCAGGGATGCTGATGCTCTACCCGAGGACCACACTTTGGGGAGCAAGGGCCTAGGTGAAGGCTGTGGGAGCTCCAGGGCACCCCTGCACCAACACCTGTGTGGTGGGCCCTCATCCCCCACACTCACAGGGGCTGAGCCCAAATGCAGAGCATCTGGGACCTCTCACAGTTGCAAGTCACCCCATCTTCCCACTTAGATGGTATTCTCAGGGGCACAAAAGGAAACATACTGTCACTCAGGGCCACCCCATGATGCTTCCCCAGCCCCAAATTGGGTCAGTCTGAGACAGCCCCCCTCCTGCCCCCCGCACAGCCCCACTCTCTCCCACTCATCCTTTTTGTCCGGAGCTCAACCCTGTGCACAGAGCATCCTCTCAAAATAAACTCGCCGGGCTCCCCACCCCTTTCCCTTGCACCTGAGGCAATTACTACTTGTCATAAACAAGAACTGCCAGCTGTGAGAGCGTTCAGCTTGCTGTTCTTAAAATGCCATATAATCGTTTCCCTCAGAGAAGAACTCTCCAGCCAGTCCCATGTGGGCTGGGCCCATGTTTTGATAAGTTAAACTGTCGCTGTCAGTCAGAGATACAAGGCTCTCGCTGCAGGGAGGGGAAGAGGGAGAGAACCACCTCCCTCTGATGGGGAGTCTCCTGGGAACCTGACCCGGGAGACATTGGCACATGTCAACACACAGCATGAAACCCTCTGCTGCTCCAACACCTGTGGGCCCCGCCCTGCCACGGCTTGACTCACACCCATTTCCTGTTTGTCTCTCAAGCTCCATTCAGAGAGACTGGAGATGTCTTCTGGGACTGAATTAAAGTAGAAGAAAGAGGGGAAAGTTGGAGGGCATTTGGAGGCACGATGAGACCATTGGTGGCAGCCAACCTTTAGGTTGGCCCCAAAGATCCCCACCTCCTGGTGCAAGCATACCTGGGAGACATCATGGTTTCGGTTCCAGACCACCACAATAGGGTGAGCATTGCAATAAAATGAGTCATAACCTCTTGCTGGTGGAGGGTATTACCTTCAATTTGTAAGAAATGCAACATCTGTGGAGTGCAATAAAGGGAAGCGCATTGAAGCAAGGTGTGTCTCTATGCACCCCCCTGCGTGGGATCTCCCGTCCCCAGTACCAGGGTTGGTCTGTGTAGTAAGTAGGCCATGGGTGCTCTCTCTCTCTCTCTCTCACTCCCCCTGGAATCACTCACTCTGGGGATTCCAGTTGCCAGGTTGTGAGGACACTCGGGCAGCCAATAGAAAGGCGGGTGGAGGAACTGAGGCCTCCAGTCGCCATGAGAGTGAACTTGGATGGGGACCCTACCCTAATGGACAAGGCTGCAGCCATGGCTAACAGCCTGATAGTAACTTCCTGAGCTGATCATTGTTGAAGCCAGGTGAGGGGTACCTGGGAATCCATTATGCTATTCTCTTGACTTTCATATCCATTTGGAATGTCCCCTAATAAATTTTTAGAGTACTTATTTGTAAAGTCTTCTCTGTTAGCTAAACCTTCTCTTGGACCATCCTCTTCAAATGTTCTAGAAAAGACTGCCAGGGCAGGCTCTTCTACAACTTCTAAGTTATACAGAGCTGACCACTTTTAAGTGCTCGCAGACTTGAAATTTCATGGGTTTTCTCATGCTCGCATTCTCCCTTGTTTCATTTTTGTAAGTCTCAGCGTGTGTGTGAAACCATGTAATTACCACTTTGTGTAAGGCAATGCACAGACCTCCAGCCCAGGCGTCTGTCCGTTACTAAATGGCTTCTCCACCCGAAACACAATTCTACAGAACTTCCCCAGAATTCTCCAACAGGCCTCAACTCACCACTCAATATAAGCAGAGATCCCAGGCTCTCTCCATCCCACTGCCCTGTCACAATCCTCATGGCACGCTCGCTTTCTAAGATCATGTTCCTGTACTCATTTGCTTCATTTTGTCTTTCTTTATGCACCACTTCACTCCATCCTCCCCTCTGGAATGTATTCTCCATGAGAACAGCAACCTTGTCTGCATCTCTATTACCAGGCACAGTGCAAAATGAATGAATGAATGAATGAATTGATGACAAATGGTTTGATGACAAATGAATTGATGAATGCTACAAGTACATTGTATGCATAGCTCTGTAGAGCCTGTACTTCATCAGGTCAACCACATGCTTGCCAAGAGGCTTATAAACATTCATATAACTGTATCATACATTTGTAGTCTTTCTAACCAAATCAGGGATTGGCTATGAAATGGTGATTTAAATGTTTTTTCAAGCCAATGGAGCTGCATAGCCCATTGCTTTCAAAGAGAAGGTTAGGTCCATACCAACTTTCGTTGGACACTCAAGTTCTTGGCTCACAATGCTTGGTCACAGGGAGGTCTCTGAAAATCTGAGATGATGGTACATGTGCTGCCTGTGGCCACAAACCCGCCCATCATCTAGGAAGCTCACGATACCCATCTAACTGGCTCCATGCCAGGGGTTAATCAAAGGACCAAGCTGTCCACTGAAAGTCAGAAGCAGCAATGGCCTTTTGGAAAAGATGGGTCTTCTGATGGAGACTTCACTCCAAATCCCAGTGCACCCCTCATCTCTAGTAAGTTCTTGCTAGTTAAGAAATGTTAGCAGAAGCAAGGAGTCCCAGGGGCTCTCTGCTTGTAGAAAAGAACCGGGCAGGATTTAGACAGCTGTTCCGTTGCCTGTAACCCCAATAAACAATGCCTGGCCAACCTAATGTGGGGTTGCTGAGGTTAGGGTTGTGCTGCTTTTCTCAGAAGCAGAAAGTCAACGGGCTTGATGTATGACCCCATTTATGGCACCTGAAACAGAACATCCGTTACCAGGTCGGCCGCTGTCAAATCCACCTTAACACAGGGGTGGGCAAAAGTAGGTTTACAGTTGTGAGTACACAAAGCACAGAATTTACACACACACACACACACACACACACACACTGAGTGGCCAGATTATTATGACCACCTGACGTTTGTAGGCAAATTAGCTATAATTTCGCGCTGAAGTTGCAAGAGGGCCAGACCATTATAAATAGGGAAGCAGGATGTTTACCACAACAGTAGAAGTGATTTCTTTCTGAAGATATGGGTAAACAATGCAATTTAACAGCCTTTGAACATGGGATATATATATATATATTATTTGGGTTATCTGGAATCACCAGTGCATTATGTGATGTTCTCATTGGAGGTTTCATGGCAGAAAGGTATTAAAGGCTTTCATATTGACGTGTTTGGTTCTTAATCTATAAATAAAATAAGAATTACTACTCTTTTCTAACCTTCAGCTTATATAGATTTCTGTTGACTCAATAAGTGCATGGACTAGCATTAGAAACATCTTTCCATCTTGCTCACATCTTTAGTTTGGGACAGCGGCCTTTTTAGCATAACGCCAATAAACTCAAGACTACACAAAAGCATTTGAGCACACTAAGAACTGCCTCATCTAATTTTGCTTCAAAAACCAACACTCAACATGTCTGGTCTGGAGGTCAGTTACACCATTGTCTCTGCATCACCGGGCATTAAAAAATATCTTTGGGGAACTTCTCAGAAGGCCCAGGCCTGTATTCTTGTCCTCAAAACATTTCCCCACAAACTCATCCACACCTATAGCTTGTCACCCCGGGGAAATGTCACACTATACGGTAGTGTCAAGGGCCTCTGAAGGCAATTGATGTGACTTGCATATCTTTAATATTTTATTTTGGACATTCTCCAGTTATGTGCAAAGATCAGAAGACGGCATTTCCATTTTATAGGTTGGTACCGTTTTTATGGCCATGGGGAGTGCTTTGCCTGTTGGTATAGATTATAATGTGTACTTGTTTATACTGAAATCGTACTTTAAAAAATCTTGCAGACAGAATTTGTTCTTGTATTATTTATTAATCATTGTATTATTTATTTGTATTATGACTATAGACCTACGTTTGTCCACCCCTAAACAGCAATACAATACAAGTAGTCTCGAAGTCTAGAAAACCACTTTACAAAGCCAGTGTTTGAATAGCAGAAGCATCTTTTCCTGTAGCAGCCAGCTAAGACAATCACATCACTCTACCGCTGAAACCCTCCACCGGTTCCCATCCCATTAGGAATGAAGTCCAAACTCCCTCCCAGGACCGTGCCAGGCCCAGTGGGATTCACTCCACTCCAACCACCTGAGCTCCCACAGCAGGACCAACATGTTGTCCTGCCGGCTCTTGCACTTTTAGTCTCTTCTGCCTGTACTGGCTCCCCCTCATTCAGATCCCAGTCCCTCAGTGCCCATCTTTCTCAGACCTTCTACGGATACACCTGCTCCACACTTTTCTTGCTCCCTCTTGTGGCAGAATTCTTAAGCTTCTATGCCTTCTCTTGATCCTACAAAGCACCAGGCCAAGTCCATGCAGCCTCCTTTTTGCTTTCCCAAGGGCAGAGCTAAAGCTCAAGTTTATGGTCTTTCCCTGGCCTGCAGATTCTGGCTGGATTTCTGTGCATGCTCTAGCTGTCCACCAAAGCTCTCTCTTGCCACCACAGGGAGTGCACACAGAGAACCTGCCACAGGGTGTGTGTGTGAGGGGGGGAGGGGGAGAGGGAGGGAGCAGTGAGGCACACAGAGCACTGGGATACCCATGTGCCAGTAGGGGGGAGTCCATGGGCAAGGCTTTCGCAGAGGCTCATGGGTGGGCTTCTCAATGGAGTCTACACCACAATTAGTAGGATCTTCATCCCTTTAATGCCCTCTGAGGGTCTGATCTGCTCTTCTCCAGCCTCTTCCCACCCTCAGTGGCAGCTCACAAC
>NW_006285312.1:309270-323775 GCF_000327345.1 Myotis davidii
TGGACACAAGACACTGGTGGGTAGGAGAGGCCAGGGGAAGGTCAAGGGGAGAAAAAAAAAGGAGACATATGTAATACTCTTTGTAATACTTTAAACAATAAAACAATTAAGAAATAATAAAAATAAAATAAATAAAAGGAACACAAGAGCAAATCAATGTAACAAATAATGCTTTTAAGAGAAATAGAAGTGATGCTCCCTCTTGTGGCAGAATTCTTAAGCTTCTATGCCTTCTCTTGATCCTACAAAGCACCAGGCCAAGTCCATGCAGCCTCCTTTTTGCTTTCCCAAGGGCAGAGCTAAAGCTCAAGTTTATGGTCTTTCCCTGGCCTGCAGATTCTGGCTGGATTTCTGTGCATGCTCTAGCTGTCCACCAAAGCTCTCTCTTGCCACCACAGGGAGTGCACACAGAGAACCTGCCACAGGGTGTGTGTGTGAGGGGGGGAGGGGGAGAGGGAGGGAGCAGTGAGGCACACAGAGCACTGGGATACCCATGTGCCAGTAGGGGGGAGTCCATGGGCAAGGCTTTCGCAGAGGCTCATGGGTGGGCTTCTCAATGGAGTCTACACCACAATTAGTAGGATCTTCATCCCTTTAATGCCCTCTGAGGGTCTGATCTGCTCTTCTCCAGCCTCTTCCCACCCTAAGTGGCAGCTCACAACTCAGGAGTCTGCTTGGGGCAAAAGAGGACTGGGCCTCCTTGGCAATGCCCCATCCCCCACCCCCCAAGCTGGGAAAGCCCAGCACTTACTCACACGCTCTCACTTTACCCACTGGAGAAATCATGGGCTGAGAAGGTGTCACCTGGCACTGAGCTGTGCCACATTGGGGGAGGGGTGGCGTGGGTAAAGTCAAACTGTTCCTTATACCCTCTCCAATTTATCCAAACTCAGATTTTTTGCTCCAGCGTTGTGCTGGAACTTCTTGGATTCCACAAAGGCCCTCTCATCCATAGACGATTGTCCATATCAGTGTTCTCCAGGGCTCCCAGGCCATGGCTGAGCGGGGCCGGAACCAGTTCATGGGCCCCTGCAGGCTCCACAGCCAGGACTGAGGCCTATGTGCCTATTACCCCATGCCCAGGGGGGCAAGACACCTCCTGCTCCCCTCAGCGTATGCTTGCTGGGTGTCTCAGCTCCCAAAAGGAACTCTTACCCATGGATAGATGTCAAATTGTTGTTGGGAGAGGGGATACAACAAGGGCTATTTTCTTCTGTCATGTTGCTGACATCACTTCTCTCTTGCCCAATTTTCTGGACCAGTTTTTGTACAAAACCTAGTCTCAACATGGACCCCTATGATATTCAATACAGACCCCTTCAAATCACAGGCCAACCTCAAACATCTTAAATATTTCTAGCTTAAGAAATATATATATATATTTGCTATATTCACCTCATCCTTGTTTAAAAAGGGGGGATGACTGCCTTCGAGGCCTGCAGGCTACTTAGCAAATAGCGTAACACAGATATTCTAAGTCAGTGCTCAGCAAAGTTCTGTAAAGTTCCAGGTAGTTAATATCTGAGGCTTTATGGGCTACACTGTGACAACCCCCGGCTCTGCCACTGTAGTACCGAAGCAGCTATAGAAAATATGTAAATTTTCTGAGAGTAGTGTGGCTATGCTCCAATAAAACTTTATTTACAAAAACAGTGGTGGGTTTAGCAAAAAGTTAAACATAGAATTACCATATGACCCAGCAACTCCACTGATAAGCATATTCCCAAAAGAATAAAAAGTTACACACAAATGTTCATACAGCCCTATTCATAAGGGCTAAATGGTGGGACAACTTAAATGTCAGTCAACTGAAGAATGGATAAGCAAATGTGGCATATCCATACAATGGGATAGTATTCAGCCATGAAAAGGAATAAAGTATCGATTCATGCGACAACGTGGATGAACCTCAGAAACATTATGCCCAGTGGAAGAACTGACAAAAGGTTGCATAGATCATATGATTCCATTTATCTGAAATATCCAGAACAGGCAAATCCAGACAGGCAGAAAGTAGAACGGTGGCTGACAGGGGCTGAGGAGAAAGGAGTTTCCTTTCGGGTTGATGAGAATGTTTTGGAACTAGATAGAGGCGATAGTTGCCCAACATTGTAAATGTACCAAATGTCACTGAATTGTACACTTATATGTGGAATCTAATTAACCAAATAAACTAACAAACAAAATAGAAACAGACTCATAGACATAAAGAACAGATGGACAGCTGTCAGAAGGGAGGTGAGTTGCTCGGCTGGCCCAGAGGAGAAGGGGAGTTGGGGGGATAGAAGAGGGTAAAGGGGGGACAAATGGTGATGAAAAGAGACTTGACTTTGGGTGGTGAACACACAATGCCGTTTACAGATGAAGTGTTACAGAATTGTACACCTAAACCTGTATAATTGTATTAACCAATGCCACCCCAATGCATTCAATTAAAAAAAGACAAAATAAATAAAATGGCTAACTTTATTTATGTGAATTTTTCCTCAATTAAAAAAAAGTAAAAAAGGAAGGAGGCATAGTTTGCCAATCCTTGTTCTAAGCCTATCAGCCAAGAAGGGGAAGGCCGGAAGCATAGTATCACCCACACAGAGAACACACAAAGCCATCCTGCAGAGCTGGGGAGGGGGAATGTGCAGTCTCACGCTTCCCGAACACTAGTATCTGGCACCACATGGCCTGTGAAGACAGAAAAGCTACTAGGAGGACTTGGCGCCTAAATCAAGTCTGGAATCAGGGAGGAAAGGGTGTTCTGCTCGCATCACCCACTAAGGCCAGAGTGATACGGCTTAGTTTCTCTGCAAAACCCAAAGGCGTCCAATATGACTGAACTAAGGAGGGAGTTGGAGGGGAGGGACAAGGCTGGACAGGGAAACAAGAGTGACACCATCAGGGCCTGAGAAGAGAGCTGGGCTTGATCCTGAAGGTAGTGGGAAGCCCTTCAAGGTTTTTCAGCAACGATGTTAGAAAACCAGATTTGGTATTTTTGGAAATGAGACTCTCAGTGTGTCCAGATGATGGATTGGGAGAGAGAGATACTAGACACCAGGAGAGGTTACACAAGAAAATTGAATGGTTTACAGCGCACAGACAGACAGTGTATCATAGAAAAGACAAGTTGGCCAACTGACGTTTTTCCACATCAGACGGACTCCTCTCTCAGGTAGAAACAAGAAACTTTTTTATTTTTCCAAAAGTCCAACAAGGACCATCGTAAGGGTCCAGCTGCCAAGCTTAGAATGAGCTGAGCAAAGCAAAGCGATAGGGAAGTAAGACGTAAAATGAGAATCTATTTTTCACTTTTAACTGAGGCCAATAGATGGAAAGAAGTTTACCATTTGTCATGAGTAACAACGGAAGCAGGTAGCAGCGTGTATGTTGTTACTGTTATTATTTGTGTTAATGACCACATCAATTGGATGACTTAAATAGAAGATTCCTTGGGGGAATAGTCTCAGGAATTCCATTATCAAAATTTCATTTGCAGCAGCAGAGACCTAAATATGAGACCGGAAACAATAAAATACGTAGAGGAAAACATAAATACAAAACTTATGGAGCACAGCCTTACTGAGGATTTTACGAATTTGACCTCAACGGCAAGGACAGTAAAAGCAAAACTAACTGAATGGGACTGTATCAAACTAAAAAGCTTCTGAACAGCAAAAGAAACCAACAAAACAAAAAAGCAACCATCCAAATGGGAGAAGGTATTCGCAAACAATACCTCCAATGAGGGGTTAACATACAAAATATATACAAAGATCTCATACAGTTCAGCAACAACAACAAAAGCAACCCAACTTCTAAAAAATGGACAGACGCCGCTCCCAAGAAGACATCCAACTGGCCAACAGATAAAAGATGCGCAACCTCATTAGCTATTAGGAAAATGCAAATCAAAACCACAATGAGCTCTCACCTCACACCTGTTAGAATGGCCATTATCCACAAGACAAGTAGTAAGTGTTGGGAAGGTTGTGGAGACAAAGGAACCCTCGCACACTGCTGGCGGAAATAGAAATTGGTACAGCACTACGGAAAACAGTTCCTCAGAAAATCAAGAATAGAGTTACCACATGACCCGGCCATGCCTCTTCTGGGTATCTACCCAGAAATTGTTAAAGCAATTATTTATAAAGCTATATATAACCTCTATGTTCACTGCAGCATTATTCGTGGTGGTCAAGACATGAAAACAAGTAAAATGTCCTTCAATAGATGATTGGATAAAGAAGATGTGGTACATATACTAGAATACATTGGAATACTACTCAGCCATCAGAATAGATGGAATACTGCCATTTGCGGCAACAGGAATAGAACTTGAGAAAATAAGTCAGAATGAAAAAGTCAAGAACCATCTGATTTCACTCATATGTGAGATATAAAAGCAAAAAATAAACAAGATAAATAAAAATTCATAGACAAAAACAACAGTACGGTAGTCACCAGAGGGAAGCGGGTAGAGGGAGGTAGAAAAAGGTAACTGGGGTCAAATATATAGTGACGAAAGGACACTAGACTTTGGGTACTGAACAGGTGGTGTATTACAGAATTGCACACTTTTATTAGCCAACGTCACCCCAATAAGAGTTAATAAAAACGTTTTAATTTATTTGCACCTCATAGCCTCCTTAGCATCACTAATTAATATTCTCTCTCTAAACAAATAAGGATGGAGCAGGTTAGAGAACTACAGAAATACTGCTCATCACTGGAAATGAGGGAGAATACACAGAATAAAAGGATTGGGGTCACACTTGTGATTACTGTCATAACAAAATGCTCCCAAGGAACAACTTGGCAAATGCACCTGCACCATAATGTCTGGCAGATTAACGGCTTCCAGACAATTACAAAAATAAAACCAAACTCAGGTTCAGTCACAGAGTTGAAACGTTGGGGAAATGCTCATTTTGCTCCAGCCACAATTCAAGGCAGGCTTTGGGTTTTGTTTTGGCTTGTTAAATGCCAGCAATTGATTCTATAATGGGTCTCCTTACAATCTATTTCAAATTCACACCTGAGGGCACTGGACTCCTGGTGGCCCTGAGGCAGTGGCTTGTAGGAACTAGAATCTTCTGAGTATGAGAGATACAAGTTCAAATCCTGATTCTGCCATGAAGTACATACACATGGCCTTGAGCAATAACTTAATCACTCTGTGCTTCAGTTTCCTTGTCTGTAAAATGGGGGTAATACACTATCTAACTTACAGAATTTGACGTTTCAGTAAGTGGCAGCTGTTGTGGAATGATTATTGTGCGGTATTCCTTACCCAGCTCACGGAGAGAGAGAAAACACCACTCCTGAGTCAATCCTGCACCACGCCCACTGGCTTTCAGTAAATCTGTTTGAATGCGAATGAATACATGGTCCTGGTAACTGGTCACTCCTAGTTCTCACCCAGCTTCTAGGGCCGTCTCTCACTTGTTTAAGTGGATCTTCTTGTGTGTCCATTATAACAAGCCCTGTTTGACTGAAATATTAAGTCCTTGGAAGGGAACAGAGACGGCATAGAACCCAAACCATTAACCTTAAGAGCCAGGGTCAGAGAGAAGGGAAGTTTCAACCATCGGCTAAGTGTGGTCTAAGGAGAAATTTTAAAACTCTAGGTGACAGAGGTCTCTTCTGGACTCAGCAAATGTTACCCATTATTACTAACAATAACCATAATAATCACCACTCTGCAAGTGCTTACTATGTGTCTAGTGTTTAAATACATTACCTCATTTAATCCTCACGGCAGTACTGCCATGTCTGCATCCCTATTATTCCTCATTTTATTTTAAGGAAACTGGAAGCCTGGAGAGAAGTGATTTTCCCAGACTACCCGATTGGGAATTCAAACTCAAGGTATCGAGTTCTAAATACCCAAATATGTAACCATATCGTCTCCCAAGCAAATACCGACCCTTCGACAGATGTCATAGGTACATGTCTGTAGTAGTTCCCTGGGGCTGCTATAACCAAGGACAAGGACCACCAGTGGAGTGGCTTAAACAACAGAAATGTATTGTCTCCCAGTTCTGGAGGCTGGAAGCCTGAGATCAAGTGCCTGTGGGCTGTGAGGGGATAGCTCTCCCACGCCTCTCCCCCAGCTTCTCAGTGGCAATCTCTGGCATTTTTTGACTTGTAGATCCTGCTGTCATCTATCCCTGGTGCTATTCCTTTGTGCATGTCTAGCTCTAAACCTCCTGTTTTTATAGGGACATCAGTCATATTCCACTGGGAGCCCACCCCCTGCTCCAGGATGGCCTCATCTTAACTGCATATGCTCCGGCCCTGTCACCAAATAAGTCACAGGCTGAAGTCTTGGGGTTAGGACTTCAACATGTGAGTTTGTGGGGGACACAAGCTTATTTGTCCGGACTGGTTATTCTCCCATCTTCTGACCCAGGGGTGTGGGGCGGGGAGCAGGGTTTCTACACACTCACAACGTACTGCAAGATGTAACTCTTCATTCCAAACCCCACGGAGCCATTTATCCCACATTAGAAAGGGGAATTGAAAAGGGACACAGCGCAACGGATGTCAAACCAAAGACAAATGCTTCCTCGGGGGCAACGACTTTCAGGGACTTCAGGGCGAGGCTTTGAAAAATGGACACCTGGGGAACAAAGGTTGAATTTTGGGAAATCATTGGTAACCCCCAGACAACACCCAGCTTCCCCCATGATTATAAATTGGGGGGGGGGGTGAAATGGAACTTCTATTGTGTGGCTTTCGAAGCCCTTGGTGGCCCAGAGCAGTGAATCATCTCGAAGGTAAAGCACTTCCTTCGAACCCGGGGGAAACAGAAGTAGGCAGATAAAAATGATAACTCGGGAAAGCAGATTTATGACCAACGTGAAACCTGAACATTGCTTTTTTATATTCCTCAGGATGAACCAGTCCTGTGGCCCAATGGGGCTCAGAGCCTGGGACTGAATACCAAAAATAAAATCTCTCAGCATCTCCCCAACTCGTGCTTGAAATCTCAGACAAGCCCCTTCCCAATAATTAATAAAGATGATGTAAAATGTAAATTCCTTTGTCGAGCAATGGACATCGGTAGATAAACATTTGCTCATTCTTTCCACAGTTACTTCTGAGAGACCACTGCCTGCTGGGTGTGGTCCTGGGTTCTGAAAATTAATACCTTGAGGAGGGTTTACAGATCAGGTGGGTCCTGGACTCTGAGTAATGGAATCATAGCTCTACAAGGGATTTCTGGAGTCATTTATGCAAACAGAAGGATGAGTGGTAAAGGAGAAAGAGGAAGGCATTTGTCATGTATTTCTGTCACGTACCATTGAATGAATTCCTCACAGCAACCTTTCAAGATGGCGTTTTCTTGGGAGCCAGTTATGAATCTCATTCCGACCAATTCTGTGGGAACCGCAGTGACTAAATTCCTCTCCTTTGGTCCAGCCTCGTTTGTCTGTATACCTCTAGGAGCCACCATTTGGCTTTTGAGCTTCTCCTATCTAGATGGGGCAAAGTTATTTAAGGAAGAAGGTATTTCCCCTACCTTGTGGATATTAAGTCCTGAATAGACTGCAGATGTATGAAAAGGTTACTTCCTTAGCAAAGGTCAGATCAAAAATATTTTATTAGGGCAGAGATAGAAAGTTGGCAACCCCTGTAGGTCAACTCCTGCCTGTAGACACTTTTCTTGGGTCTATGTGCCCCCTCCCGCCCCCTCCACACCCTACTCACCTTCTTATTTTGAAAATTCTCAATCTAAAGAAAAGTTCAAATAACAGTATCAATAATATTCAGCTAACCCTAATATACACATGCGCGTGCACACATACACACACACACGCCCACACACACACACTCACTCACTCACTTTTTTTCTGAAGTATATGAAAATAACTTGAAGACAACAGAATACTTCACTCTGGAATACTTCTGTGTGGATTTCTTAATAATAAGGACATTCTCCAATATATCCACAATACCATTACCACATCTAAAAAAATAAACAATTAAACCATAGTATCATGTGATGCATAGTCCATATGCAAATTTCTCCAACTGACAAAAAGTGTATTATAAAACTGTTGGCTAGTTCATTTTTTTGAAATTTGGAGATGTCACATAAGAATTGAGACTTTCAGCCGAAACCAGTTTGGCTCAGTGGATGGAGCATCGGCCTGCGGACTGAAGGGTCCCAGGTTTGATTCCGGTCAAGGGCATGTACCTGGGATGCGGGCATTTCCCCAGTGGGGGATGTGCAGGAGGCAGCTGATCGATGTTTCTCTCTCATCGATGTTTCTGGCTCTCTATCTCTCTCCCTTCCTCTCTGTAAAAAAATCAATAAAATATATTAAAAAAATAAATAAAAGGGTTTTTTTTAAAAAAAGAATTGAGACTTTCAGTTTTCCTTGAAACATCTGAAGATCTGACACTAAGCCTGGATTCTCACATGAAAAAATATTAGCTAGAATTGAGTCCCCTTTAGACAAGATCTATGGTCTTCATTGCGCCACCATCTCCATCACTCATCATTTTCACCAGGCATCACCGGCCCCTGTGGAAATCTCTGTGATCCCTGAGAAGGGGCTTTCCCTGAGGTCACAGTGGAGCGAGCTTCCGTGCCAAATTCATCCAGGCCAACCCCTCTGTCACAAACACCAAAGACTAGAATTTAATAGGCATCTAATGTTGATTCAAAATGTCAAACACAGCATGTCCCAAGCTGATCTTGTCTCTCCCCAGAAGCCCCATCCCATCCACAGCCTGCCCTCTACTGTGTGGAGTTATCCATGACTCCTATCTCTCTCACACACAACCATAAAGAAATTACATTGGGCCCTAGCCAGTTTGGCTCAGTGCTAGAGTGTCAGCCTGCAGACTGAAGGGTCCCAGGTTCGATTCCGGTCAAGGGCACATGCCTGGTTTGCGTGCAGGAGGCAACCAATCAATGATTCTCTTTCATCATTGATGTTTCTACCAGTATCTCTCTCTCCCTCTCCCTTCCTAATATATATATATTTAAAGGAATAAAAATGAACAGCAGGCCTGTTCCAACAGTTGCAAAGCCCAGAGCAAGAGCAGAAATGGAGACCCACATACCATATGTCTGAATAGTAAAAGTGATAAATTAAATTGACAGACTGTTAAATAAAATATGTACTCTCTTCCTCCCTTGAAAACAGATGAAAGAAAGAAAGAAAGAAAGAAAGAAAGAAAGAAAGAAAGAAAGATAGGAAGGAAGGAAGAAAGAAAGAAAGAAAGAAAGAAAGAAAGAAAGAAAGAAAGAAAGAAAGAAAGAAAGAAAGAAAGAAAGAAATTGCATTGGCTCTATCTTCAGATCAGAATCTGGCCCTTCTCTCCACCCCCACTGCTCACACTGTGGTATAATCCAGCATCGTGTCTCACCTGTATTATTACCATTTCCTCCTTTTAAAACATTAGTCCTAGGGCCAAAACCTTCCCAGATCTTACTTTCTTCAGTTCAAAATCAAAGCCCTTAAATGGCCTCAAAGGCTCCACATGATCTTGCCATCCATCGCCTTCCTGCTCTCTTCTCTTCCCCTCTTCCCAGGCCCTGCTCACTCTGCTCCTGCCACACTGGCTTCCTTGTTGTTCCTCAAATAAGCCGGTACCCACAGGGCCTTTGCACTTACTGTTCCCTCTGCCTGTGACACTACTCCCCAGATATCCACATGACTCACTCCCTCACCTCCTTCAATTCTTTGTTCCAATCTCCCTTTCCAAAGGAAGCCTGTAATGACCGTCCTACTTAACATCATAGCCCACTACTCACTGCCCTGGGACACTCCCAGTCCTCCTCTTACCCTGCTGCACTTTTTTGCCTAGAACAGATCACTTTCCACACTGCACATATTTATCTATTGCCTCCCTCGCCCTGCTAGCATGTAAGAGCCAGTTTTGTTCATTGATGTATCCAAGCATGTGAAAAAGCACTCGAAATGGGGCAGCCCTGTGGGAAGCACTTTGGCAGTTTCTCAACAAGCTGAGCATAGAATTACCCTATGACCCAGAAATTCCACGTCTCCCAAAATTAAAAACAGATACTCAAGCAAATGGTGCGTGAATGTTTGCAGCAACACTCTTCACATTCGCCCAAAAGATGGAAACAATTCAAATGTCCACCAAAGGGTGAGGAGATAAACAAATTATGACATATACATACAATGGAATATTATTCAGCCACGAAAAAAATGAAGTGTTGATACATGTTACAATGTGGATGAACCTCAAAAACATCATGCTAGCCTTGGCTGATGTGGCTCGGTTGGTTGAGCGTCATCCCATATACTAAAAGGTCCCCAGTTCACTTCCCAGTCAGGGCACATACCCAGGGTTGCAGGTTCAGTCCCAAGTAGGGTATATGCAGAAGGCAGCTGGTCAATGTCTCTCCTCTCTCTCTCTCTCTCTCTTTCTCTCTCTCTCTCTCTCTCTCTTTCTCTCTCTCTCTCCCTCTCTCTCTCTGAAATAAAAAAGAAAACATCTTTTTATTTGGGGGCGATGACATGTTTTGGAAATAGAGGTGGTGGTTGCACAACATTGTGAATGAACTAAATGCCACTGATTTCTTCACTTTTAAATGATTCATTTTGTGTTAAGTGAATTTAACCTCTACTGAAAAGAGTACCTCAAAAAATAGGCCCTCAATAAATATTCGTTGAACGAATGTGTATGAATGGCCCTGAAAACAGTTCACACTAAAACATCGTCCATGGAAAAGCATTTTTGGAAAATTGGGGGCCCTTCACCAACCACATTTATTTACTTATATATTTAGTTAATCCTCATCAGAGGATATTTTTCCATGATTTTTAAATAGAGTGGAAGGGAGGGAGAAGAGGAAAGACAGAGAGAAATCGAGAAAGAAACATTAATGTGAGAGAGACATATCACTTGGTTGCCTCCCGCACGTGCCCAGACCAGGGATGGGGATTGAACCTGCAACCCAAGTACGTGCCCTTGACAGGAATCAAACCCGAGATCCTTCAGTGTGTGGTCTGACCCTCTATTCACTGAACCACACCAGCCAGGGCTACCAACCACATTTAAATCACGCTATTTGGGCGGGTAAGTAAGCATCGGAGCAGGTGTCAGCCTAGGGGGTGGGGGAGGTGTCTCTGAAGTGCCTCAGTTGAGTTTTATTACTCAGTTTTATTACTCGGCTTATTGAGATCAGAAGACAAAGCTTTGGTCCTATCAGGGAGGAAAAATCTTCCTGCCTTGGAATTTTCAGAACCTTCTGCCTTCCTTCATAGCACAAGACATTTCCGACGGCCAGGGCGGAATAAAGCCAGCGGGAGTTAGCGCCCTCTGCCTGCAGAGAGGCAGGAACATGGTCTGTCTCAATACTTCATCAGAAGACGTGTGGCTGGGGGGCTTTCCTGGCTCTCACTGTGACCCAGGCCTCGGGACCACATTAGAGAGCATTACCATGGCGTGGAGAGGAGGCAGGAGGGAGAGACAGGCTGCCAGACTGGCACTAAATTAAAAGTAAAGCTCCCTTATTATATTCATAATTACTGGGAAGCTGTGACATCTTATTTTAAACCCCCAGCTCCTTTCTTTTGTCCAGGGTGCAGGCCGCCTCCTTCCAAATCCCCGTTTTGCTTTGTGGACAATCTCTTTTTAGCATTCTGAGCATTTAACCTTGAAAAATAGTGTTGTTTTGCTGCTGTATTTTCTGATTGTTAGTCTCCAAGCATCTCCGTGGCATCTTTATAAATCTGCAGGAGCTGGTAAATATTTCTTGCCGACCAGCAGCTGAAATCTGAAAATACCAGCTCACTTTTTAGCTGTCAGGCAATTAATGTAATTCAAAGGAAATGAAAGGTATGGGCAACTGGGACTGCTTTTCATAACGGGAGGGTTCCTGGCTCAGGCTTAGAAACGCAGGAGAGAGGAATCAATAAAAGGCGAACAGAAAGGGTGGAAGAGGGCATGGAGTTCTCCAGAAACATTTTGTTGGCACCCTGGCAGCACCGCTAATCGGTGCCAGGAGAAGCTGATAAATACTGATGGTCAGCTTAGGGATGGCCTAGGCCACGGCATCCACTGGCCTGTAAGGTGCCTTTGTGTAACATGGGCAAAGGTGCACCGCTGGACAGGTGAACTAGGAGAGAGCGCCCCCTGTGGATGGATGCAGCACTACACTAGGGCACACAGCCTGATCCGAGAATTGGATCTCAGCCCTCTTCCGCAAACTCATGCTACAGCCAAAAGCCGTTGTGCAGTGCACCAACTGTACAGCTGTGTGGCGCAGCCGAGCCAGATCACTCCCAACTTCCTCGTCCTTCATAATATCGGCCTCCCATCCTTCCCTTCTAAGTGGAGAACCAAGTTTGTTAACCTTGGATCCAGAGGTAAGAGAAGTGGAATTGGCTATAATTTAATATGAGGAGTGAGTCTAGAGAACAGGAGGGAGGAGCTCCCTCGTGTGGTGATGCTGTTTTCTTTCTCAAAAAACCCTCAGCAAGCTGGAGGAGGAAAAAGTCTTTCCTCTTAGTGAGAAATAGACTAGCCATTAAAGACAGGGATTTTTCCCCCAAAAGCAGGGTAATGCGATCAATGTCTGCCACCTTCCGCACACTTCTAACTGGGCGGGCAAGGTTGCACAATGTATGGAGCAGCAGTCACCTGCTACTCTGTGTAAACGTTGCCATCCTGGACTACGGTGTGAATGCTGCCATCTGGGGTTGTGCAAGGGGGCAGCCTCGAGTCCCACGTGCAATGCATCTGGGAGGCTCAGAGAGCACACCGGGTATATTGCAACCTACCTTCTTAGGAAAAATAAAAAACAAGCTTTCACAACCCAGTCCATCAAGATAAATATAAAATCAATAAATGTATTTTTATATGCCAGCAAATGTTTAGACAACAAAAATGCCTGCTTGCAATGTGTTTTTAAAAACCAAATACCTGGGAATAAATCTAGAAAAAGATGTAAGACTGGTACATAAAAACCTCTAAAGTGTCACTGACAAAAATTTTTAAACACCTAAATAAGTGGAGGGATAAATCATGGTCATGGGTTGGAGGACTCCATACTGCAGTAATGTCAATTCTCTGCAAACTGATGGCTGGATTTAACCAATTCCAGTTGAATTCCCATTTGGTGTTTTTACGCAAATTGAGAAACTGATTCTAAAAGTTATAAGTAAATACAAAGGGGACAATCACACAGTAGAAGGGTATTTCCTACCAGGTCAAAACATTATAATGACAGGAATTAAGAGAGTTATGTTAGCACAGAAATACATAAACAAACAAATGAAAGAGAACTGAGTCCAGAAACAGAACCATGTATCTAAAAACACTTGGTTTATGCCCTGGCTGGTGTGGCTCAGTTGGTTGAGCATCGTCCCATACACCGAAAGGTTGTCGTTTCAATTCCCACTCAGGGCACATGCTTGGGTTGCATCATTGCTGTTTCTCTCCCTTTCCTTCTCCCTTCCTCTCAAACTAAAATCTATCAAAACTGTCTTAATAAATAAATGCATTAAATAAATAAATAAAAACACTTGGTTTATGATAAAATGGCAGGATAGTGAAGAAATCTTTTTTCAGTAAATGGTGCCAAGTCAGTTGGATAGCCACATAAAAAAAAATTAAGCTTGACCGGCCTCACACCATACATAAAAAATAAATCTCAAATGATTTGTAGCTCTAAATGTTAAAAGTAAAATAGCTTGCTACTACAGGATAACATAGGAGTGTATCCTCATTACTTTCAGGCCCTAAAAAGCACTTACCATAAGATGAATGAATTAGACTTTATTCAAATTAAGAGCACCTATGAATAAAAAGACACCATTGAGAGAATGGAAAGGCAAGCCTCACAGTGGGAGAAGAAAGTTACAGCACAGATAACTGAAAATCAAATCATATCCAAAGCATAAAAGAATTTCTAAAAATCAACGCCAAAAATAATGACTATAGAAACCTTGAACAAGCATACCTTGGAGATATTGGAAGTGTGTACGATTCCAAACCAACACGATCAAGTGACTAGCATAATGAAGTGAGTCACATGAAATTTTTGGTTTCCCAGTGAATATAAAAATGATGTTTACACGTTACTGTAGTCTATTATGTATGCAACACCATTGTGTCTAAAAAATGTATATACCTTAACTTAAAAATTTGTTTTGGTTATTAATGCTAACCATCATCTGAGCCTTCAGCGAGTTGTAATCTTTTTGCTGGTGGAGGGTCTTGCCTCAGTGTTGATGAAAACACAGTATCTCCAGGCACAATAGAGAGAAGCACAAGAAAGTGAGGTATGGCTATAGAAAATTGATGAAAGACTTAAACAGGCACTTCACACACAATAAATAAATAAATATACTATTAAGTATATATATATATACTAGAGGCCCAGTGCACAAAAATTTGTGCACTCGGGGAGGAGGAGGGGTCCCTCAGCCCGGCCTGTGCCCTCTCGCAGTCTGGGACCCCTCGGGAGATAACGACCTGCTGGCTTAGGCCTGCTCCCGGGTGGCAGAGGGCAGGCCCAATCCC
>NW_006285312.1:324410-329677 GCF_000327345.1 Myotis davidii
GGTGCCTGGCCAGTCTGGGTGAGGGGCTGAGGGCTGTTTTCAGGCTGGGGTGACTGAAGCTCCCAACCGCTCCTTTTTTCCTTTTTTTTTTTTAAATTCTGGGCCAGCTTTAGCTTGAGGCTTGGCTCCAGCTCTTAGGCCTCCACTGCTGAAAGTAGGTTTCTGGCCTTTGCATACAATGTTGCGATCCTGCTGGCTGAAATCCCTTGGTATTTGTTACATAGTTTCTTAAACTGCCAGCTCAGAGGCCTGCAGCCGCAGGCGGGGAACATTGGTTTCCTCCATCACTGAGGCAAGCAAACCTCATGTTAGTTTCAAGCTGCCTGGCTGCCGGCCGCCATCTTGGCTGTCAGTTAATTTGCATATCTCGCTGATTAGCCAATGGGAAGGGTAGCGGTCGTACGCCAATTACCATGTTTCTCTTTTATTAGTGTAGATATATAATTGGCAAATGGACAGATGAAAAGATGTTCAACATTATTAGTCATTAGGTAAATGCAAAATAAAATCATGAGATACCACCACATACCCACCACAATGGCTAAAATTAAAAAGACTAACAATATCAACTGTTATTGACAATGTCCACCAACCAAACTCTCGATCACTGCAAGAGGGAGTTTAAATTCACATAAGCTTTAGAAAATTGTTTAGCAGAATCTACTAAATTCTAACATATGCTTATTCTATAACCCAGAAGTTTTACTCCAAGGTCTATTCCCCACAGAACATGTGAATCAAAAATCAAGTAAAGAAATGTTTATAACAACACTTGTTTTCAATGTCAAAAACTGGAACTAACCACAAATGTCCAACAAAAATGAAATCCTCCTATATAATAAAGGCTAATATGACCAGCAGTGGCAGCGGGGGGCAGGGCCACCACCTGGTTCTCAGGCACTGAGGGAGCCAGGCGGGGGGTCCAGCCCCAATTGATTGCCCCGCAGGCGGGATGGTGGAGCAGGTGAGGGGGCAGTGCCAGGTCAAGGAGGGGTGCCAGGTGGGGCTGCAGGGCTGCGAGCCTGGGGGTGAGAACTTGGGCCCGATCCCCGCAGGCCACCCCAAGGGACCCCACCCATGCATGAACTCGTGCACCGGGCCTCTAGTATATAAGTGGTGGTATATTCATATGATGGAATACTATACAGTAACAAAGATTAACGAAACATAGCTACATGCAATTGCATGATTAACCTCACATTGCTTAGTTCCATTTATATATTTTTTAAGTGGTAAAAACTAATCTATGGTGTTGGAACTCAACATATAGAATACTTTTGTAGAGACAGGGACAAATGGTGTCTTGGAAGTGTTTGTTATTCAGGTGTGTCTTCACATTGTAATAATATATTGAGCCATACGCTTACAGCCTGTGCACTTTTCTTTAAACAGGTTATATTTCATTCAAGTTTCAAAAACAATTTTAAAAAACCCATTTCAGATGTCTTACCAGATTCTTCCCAGAACACTGAGATAGTTTTAATTACCCCCTCACCTGTACCTCAAACTCATTTCAATTGTTAAATTCTCACAATCTATTACAATTTGTTTTCTTAAGTGCTTGCATCCCTGTCACACTAAAACAGCGATTTCCAACCTTTTTCATCTCATGGCACACATAAACTAATTACTAAGATTCTGTGACACAGAAAAAAATATATTTTTTGCTGATCTGACCCCCCAAAAATAGGTATAATTTTGATTCATTCACACTGGACGGCTATAGTGTTGACAGATGTCTTTTTGTTGTTGTTGTTGTTGTTAATCCCACCTGAGGATATTTTTCCATTGATTTTTAGAGAAAGTAGAAGGGAGGGAGAAAGACAGAGAGAGAGAAACATCGATGCGAGAGAGACACATCAATTGGTTACCTCCTGCATGAACCCCAACCAGAGCCTGCAACTGCGATGTGTGCTCTTACCTGGAACCGAATCTGGGACTCTTCAGCCTGAGCGACACTCTGTCCACTGAGGCAAACCGGCTAGGGCACTGTTGTCATTTTTTTTATTTGACAACCTAAGGGAAAAGAGGTCAGTGCCCCTGACTAAATAGTCAGGTAGTGCATGTTTTAAGAAGTCACAGGGGCCCTAGCTGGTTTGGCACAGTGGATAGAGTGTCAGCCTGCGGACTGACAAGTCTCGGATTCAGCTCCAGTTAAGGGCACATGCCTGGGCTGCGGGCTTGATCCCCAGTGTGGGGTATTCAGGAGGCAGCCGATCAATGATTCTCTCTCATCATTGATGTTTCTTTCTCTCTCCCGCTCCCTTCCTCTCTGAAATCAATAAAAATATATTTTTTTAAAAAGTCTTGGGGCACACCACTGTGCCACAGCGCACCACTTGAAAATCACTGTGCTATAAGATCCTAAACTCAGGAACAAAAATGGGTATTTGTTGGGGTTGTCTAGTTGCTATCTATTGGTTGCTGTTCGGCCATTCAGCCTACATTTTCCATCTGACAGTGCTCAGGTTGTGTTCTGAGGATCACTGTTCCTCAGCTCTTAGTCTGAGTGGCCTAAGTAGAGCTCAGTTCCTGGTCTCACAGGTGGAGGAAGTAACTCAGGTCCAGAACACTCAGTGCACAGCACCCGCCCTAAGTCGAGCTAGTCCAACTCCATCAGTCTCAGTATTCCTTGGAGAGTACCAGACCAATGATGCTCACCTTTCACTGAACATGAAGCTGAAGAATGGGGTTCCAGGAGCTACATCAGCCATCCTGTAACCATGAAGAAGAGGTCACCTGGAAATGGAGCCAGCTCCAAGGAAGCAAAGCCTTGTTCAAAGGGACAAGACAGAGAACCCAGAGAGAGACCCCCACCTGTATGGTCAATTGCATTTACAAATGCATGAAGTCAGTTTCGTAGAAAAACAATATTCTTTTCAAAACATAGTTCTGAAATAATTGGGTAGCGATTTGCAAAAACAATAAACCCGTGTACCTTAAAGAAAAATTAGCTTGAAATGGATCAGAGACCTGAAAGTAAGATGGTAAACTATAAACCTCCTAGAATAACATGGAAGGAATTTTTTGTAATCATGAGTTAAGCCAAGATTTCTTAGACATGACACCGAAAACATGAATCATAAAAGAAAAAAATTTGAAAGCTTGAACTTCATTAACATTTTAAACTTCAAAGGACTGTCAAGATAATGAAAATGTAAGACACAGACAGGGATAAAGTATTTGCAAAAGACATTTCTGGTAAAGCATTGGCATCCAGAATATATAGAGAACTCTGAAAACTTAATAATAATAAACCAACAATATAATTTTTATATGGTGTTATGTTATTTTATTGCCTCTGGATTCCGTGTTCTTTTTCATACTTTTTATTTTTTTCCAAAATCGGCTCTATTATATAGTTATCTTAGTTGGGTCTATTCACTCATACTTGACCTATTAGAATTCTATCCAAGAATGAGGTTTATTTTCCAAATAAACATGAGTAGATTTTTTAATAGCAGAAGATATGAAGACACTTCACCACGAGGTGATACAGAGAACATATAAACACATAAAAAAGTGATCAGCCAAAACCGGTTTGGCTCAGTGGATAGAGCATCGGCTTGCGGACTGAAAGGTCCCAGGTTTGATTCCGGTCAAGGGCATATACCTGGGTTGCGGGCACATCCCCAGTAGGAGATGTGCAGGAGGCAGCTGATCGATGTTTCTCTCTCATCGATGTTTCAAACTTTCTATATTTCTCACTTCCTCTCTGTAAAAAATCAATAAAATATATTTTTTTAAAAAGTGATCAGCATAATTATTAGGAAAATGCAAACTAAAGCCACCTTGAAATACCATTGCACACCTATTAGAATGGCTAAAATTAAAAATCAATGATACCAGGTAATGGTGAGTATATAGAGCAATCGAGACTGTCATTCACTGCTGATGAGAATGCCAAATGGTACAGCCACTATGGAAAACAACTTGGTAGTGTCTCACAAAGTTAATCACGGATGTACTATATGATCCAGCAATTCAACTACTAGATATTTACCAGAAAATGAAAAGTTATATTCCTAAAAAAGCCTCTGCACAAATGTTTATAGTAGTTCTATTTATAGTTACCAAAAAATGGTAACAAGCCAAATTTCCTTCAGTTGGTTAATGGATAAATTGCTGCACATCTACCCAGTGGCCTACTACTCAGTATTAAAAAGGGGTGATCTATGATACATGCAAGAACATGGGTGCATCTCAAAGACATGATGCTGAGTGAAAGAAACATCATACTCTAATATTTCATTGAAAAGGTGTTCTGAGAACAAAAGTAAAAAGATAGGTACTGAAAAGAGATTAGTGTTTGTCAGGGGCACGGGGTAACAGGAGGAGTTGACTGCAAAGGGAAAATAGGGGATTTTAGGGGGAAGGGGAGATGTTCTATATACTGACTGTGGTGGTAGTTACATGACTAGACGTGTTGTTAAAACCACTGAACTGCACACTAAAAGGATGGCTTTTGCCACACATAATTATACCTCAATAACCCTAATCAAAAAATAAACAAATAAAATACACTGCTTTAAGCTTGAAGTGAGATTACTTCTTGGACATTCAGGTTATGTAAGCGAATAAACTGCCTCTTATCCTAAACCACCTGGGTTAAGATTTTCTGTTGATTGCCATTGAGCACTTGGATTTAATGAGGCTAAATGGTCTCCCCATAGTTCAAATTTCCCAGAAACCAGAGTGTTTAGTTAGAAATGGAAAGTGTGCCATATGTGCTCCCATTCCCCCTCTCCACCCATGATGTTCATTAACCATCACTCATCCTTCATAGGAAATATGGCTTCAGACCTTCCCAACACAGGAGGTCTTGCTGTCATTATAGGCTGAGTTCCACTGCTTCTCCCTCCATGTAACAGGTAGACTGTAAAGTGTCCCCCAATCCTCCCACCTCTTGCTTTTTGTGTCCTTGTGTAATCCTCTCCCTTTAGGATGGGCAAGATCTGTGACTTTCTTCTAATCCACAGAATATGGCAAAGCTGATGGGTTGTCATTTCCATAAGTAGCTTACATGAGATTGTGACTTCCATCTTGCTGGTAGACTTTACTGCCTTCTTGGCTTGCATGCTTTGATGAAGCAAGCTGCCATACAGGAGATGCCCCCATGGCAATAGCCAACTAAGAACTGAAGTCCACAGTCCAACAACTCCCAGGGAGCTGAATCCTGCCAAGAACCATTAGGGCTTTGAAGGGGATTCTTCCCCAGTTGAACCTTCAGATGAAACCGCAGTCCTGGCCCACATCTACTAGTAAAT
>NW_006285312.1:330149-336863 GCF_000327345.1 Myotis davidii
CGTTTTCATCCACTCATCCACTGATGGACAATTGGCCTGCTTCCAAATCTTGGCTATTATAAATAGCACTGCAATGAACATAAGGGTGAAAATATTCTTTCAAATTAGTTTTCTGAGTTTCTTCAGATATATTCCAAGAAGTGGAATTGCTGGGTCATAAAGTACTTTCATTTTTAACTTTTCGAATTAACTCCATACTGCTTTCCACAGTGGCTGCACCAATTTGCATTCCCACTAACAGGTTATCTTTTCTCCAAATCCTCACCAACACTTGTTTGTAGATTTATTGATGGTAGACATTCTGACAGGCGTGAGGTGCTCATTGTGGTTTTAGTGTGACATTTCTCTGATGATTAGTGACCTTGAACATCTTTTCATATGTCTGTTGGTCATCTATATGTCCTCTCTGAGAAGTGTCTCTTCAGGTCCTTTGCCCATTTTTTATTGGATTGTTTGTTTTTTTGGTGTTGAGTTGTTTAAGTTCTTTATAAATTTTGGATATTAACCCCTTCTCAAATGTAATTTTTGCAAATATGCTCTCCCATTCAGTGGTTACCTTTCCATTTTGTTGATGGTTTCCTTTCCTGTGCAAAAAGTTTTTAGTTTGGTGCGGTACTGTTTTGTTTTTTTCTCTTGTTTCCCTTGCCCGAGGAGATATATCAGAAAAATATATTGCTGCAAGAAATGTTCAAGATATTACTTCCTATGTTTTCTTCTAGGATTTTTATGGTTTTGAGTCTTACATTTAAGTCTTTAATCCATTTTGAGTTTATTCTTGTGTATGGTATAAGATGGTGGACTAATTTCATTTTTTGCACATAACTGTTCAATTTTCTCAACATCATTTATTGAGTAGACTATCTTTACCCCATTGTATGTTTTTGCCTCCTTTGTCAAATCTTAACAGAACAAAATGGCATGGGTTTATTTATGGGCTCTCTATTCTGTTCCATTGATCTATATGTCTGTTTTTATGCTGGTACTATACAATTTGTATTACATAATATAGTTTGCTATCCGATAGCATGATTCCTCCAACTTTGATCTTCTTTCTCAAGATTGCTGTGGCTATTCAGAGTCTTCTGTGGTTCCATATAAATTTTTGAATATTTATTCTAATTATTTGAAATACACCATTGGTATCTTGATAGGAATTGTGTTAAATCTATAGATTGCTTTGAGTAGTATTGACATTTTAATAATGTTAATCCTTCTTATCCATAAATACAGCACATGTTTCCATTTATTTGTATCTTTTTTTTTTTAATCCTCACCCGAGGATATTTTTTCCCCATTAATTTTAGAGAGTGGCCAAGTCCTTCTCACAGACACAAGGCTGCCGGACATTGCCTCCTCCAGGGCAGAGAGGGGTATCTCCTGACCTTCACCTTGACAGCGATTTGAGGTCACTGGCTAGCCCTTTGTTCTTTGGCAGTTATATTTCCTGTCTGGTTCAGGCTTTTCAAATGTAAAATGGGAATAAAAAGAGGGGCATCTGGGGTCAGTTAGAGGAGAAACGAGCATACGTGTGTGAGGTGTGTAGCTGAGTGCCTGGCTCCTTTTTTAACCTCGCACTGTGTTAAGATCCCCCTCCAGACCAGGAACTGTGTCTAATTCACTTCTGTATCCCCAGACCCTGCCATAGGACCTGACACTTAACACATGTTTGACAAACTTCGAAGGAAGAAAGGGAAGGATGGATGCAATCCTCGGCTCAAAGATGTCCCAGTGTAAAGGGAGAGACAGATGAGTATGCTCATAACTAGAGCCCAATATGAAAAATACTATAAATGAAATGTTCCGGAATGCCCTGGACTCACAGGAGAAAGGGCATCGGCACCTAGTGACCCCCAGAAACATTGACAAAGGTGCCGCCTGGCTGAGGAGGAGCTCGCCAGGCAGAGCAGACAGATCGGGACATTTCGGGCAAGGAGAGTGGCCCAGTGCTGATTCCCAAGCACAGGGACTACGTTCTTACAGAAGGTGGTGAGTTGGAAAAAATAAGTAGAAGCAGCAGAAGTGTTTAAAGAGCATATGTCCTCAACATGAAAATAAGATAAAGGGATAAAGATAATGTGTTGAAAAGCATGCCTATTTTACCTTTGGTGAATAGCATAAAAAGGCAGAGAACACCAAAGAGATTACCAGGGCTTTTTACATGCCTTGAATTAGCAGCAATCAGTACTATACAACTCATTTTCCATTTGCTGCCTCAAGACAGCAGGAAATGTTTTCAGGACCACCTCCCCGGCATCTGCAATAAGACGCTTACAAATTCATTTTGTTTTGTTGCAAATAACATGCCAGCTCAGAGGCATTTTTTTCTCTATATAACTGTGCATCCACCCAAATGGGTCTTTCCTGATGTTAGCACTTGAATTTGTTAATATTCACTCCCTGGGGGGGCCTCTTGAGTCCCAGAGACACAGAGTATGTAAAGCCCTATTCATTTGATGTCCTCTTTTTAAAAAAAATATATTTTTTTATTGATTTCAAAGAGGAAGGGAAGAGGCAGGGAGAGATAGAAACATCAATGAAGAGAGAGAATCATCGATTGGCTGCCTCCTGCACACTCCCTATTGGGAATCACCCCCGAAAACTAGGCATGTGCCCCGCCCCTGAATCGAACCGCGACCTCCTGGTTCATAGGTCTCCTGGTTCATTGGCCTATGCTCAACCACTGAGCCACACCAGCTGGGCTGATGTCCCTTGTAATTTGGACATTTATCAAGTGCTTAATATGGGCCAGACATGGTATTAAGTGCCTTAGATCTATTACATCATATGATCCTCACACCCTCCCTGTGAACATACAAACAGCCTGGGATTTATCCTCAGATGATAGAGGAGGAAAGTGAGGATCATAAATATGAATGCACCCTAAGGCAGTGGTCGGCAAACCACAGCTCACGAGCCACATGCGGCTCTTTGGCCTCTTGCGTGTGGCTCTTCCACAAAATACCACGTGTGGGCGCACACGTACAGTGCAAAGTTGACTTAAAACTTTAAGTAACGTTTATTACATTAACTTTAGGGAATGTTGTGGAGTGAAAGGAGATGTAGTGTTGAGGATTGAGAAAGGTATGTTGAGATGGTTTGGACATATAGAGAGGATGAACGAAATGAGATAGACGAAACAAGTATACGAGACGAGTATGAATGAGAGAGTTGGAAGGGGTCAACCTCAGTGAAGGTACCTCAATCAGATTGAGGACGTTTTTAGCAAAGGCCAGCTTAGGAGTCCCCTAATTAAGTGAATAACAATGTACCTACCTATATAGTTTAAGTTTAAAAAATTTGGCTCTCGAAAAAAATTTCAATCGTTGTACTGTTGATATTTGACTCTGTTGACTAATGAGTTTGCCGACCACTGCCCTAAGGCATCCAGCTAGCAAGTGGTGGAGGCAGGATTTGAACCCAGGGCTATCTGACTCCAGAGAAAGAGCCTTCAACCATACAGCTGCACTGCTAACTCCGCCTGGCCCAGGGGAGTACCTCCAACCCCTCCGGAATACTCAGGATTCTAGAACCTTGGCCGTCCTGGTAAAAACCCCAGGCCAGGCCATACCCTGGGGCCCTTGGCACCTATGATACACAGTTTAGAACCTCCTCCTGGAGACAGGGCTTTTGGTGCCAACGCACCAGAAGGTCTGCTTTCCCTTTCCAAGACTCACTGCAGAACTCCTGCCCCTGCTCTACCATCCTCATCACCTCTGCCTTCCACTCGCCTCCTGTTTCCTCCTCCAATTACACTTAACAGAGGGGGCTCACCTTCATGTACCTACAACCAAGATTCCTCTTCTTCCAAGAGCATGTTCAGTAACTTCATAGTTTTTTGAGATAGATATTGTGGCCTAATAGAGGCAGAGATGGAACATTCTCTAAGTGGCATAATTTATTTGAGCTGCATAATACTAGATAGTTTTTTAAACACTCACTATGCTGAACTGCGCTTACTGATGTGTGAGAATTAGCTCATGGGAATCTCCTAACTACCACAGGCTGTATGTAGGTACTCTTACAGCACCATTATACAGACTAAGGCACAAGCGCTTAAATAATTTGGCTGCAGTCCTGCAGCAAGCAAGAGGCAAGGAGTGAACGGTTGCAGGGTGCTAGGGAAATAAGGGGTAAAACAGTGCCATTCTCTCCTACAAGGCTGCTGCTGAACAGGATGGTCTCCGCTGGAGCATTCTTCAAAACACAAGCTGGCCTGGGGGCAGCAGGCACTCTCATTCATTGCTAGTGGGAGCCCAGTTGGCTACCCACCCCCTTGGAGGACAATTTGGCAACAGCTATCAGAATTACAAATGTATGCACAGTTTGACCCAGCACTGCCGCTTGTGGACATTCTCCTTAAATATATGTAAAATCATGCATGCCTAAGGTTATTCACTGCAGTGTGTTTAGTCTAACATAGCTGGAGACAACCCAAAGTCCATTCGAGTCGGCGG
The DNA here is from genome assembly GCF_000327345.1 of Myotis davidii. Lineage (NCBI taxonomy): Eukaryota > Metazoa > Chordata > Mammalia > Chiroptera > Vespertilionidae > Myotis > Myotis davidii. The sequence continues at coordinate 334,604 of NW_006285312.1, forward strand.
GTTGAATTAAGTATGGCACAGCCTACAGTAGGGCCCTCTGCAGTTGAAAATAAAGAATGAGGAAACCTCCATGTGATGAGATGGTAAGATCTTCAGCGTATATTAGTAACTAAGCAACCATGAATGCCAAGGGCCACGGATGTGTGAAATAAGAGTTGAGATTAGTATTTGCTGATATATGTAAAGAAACTCTAGACATACATAAAAATGATGGCAGTGATTACTTGCTGGGGTCGGGGGACAGTGTAGGTAGAGACGGAGATGGGAGAAAGAGTTTTCACTGAAATTTGTTTTACTTTTTAGCTTTTTAGCCATTTGAATGTATTATCTGTATTCCAAAAGAGAAGTAAAAGGAAATGTGTTCACCAAAATGGGTTGTCCTGCGTTTGGCCACAGAAGAAAAGCACCTAGATCCGATATTAAAGGTACATTTTGGTTTTGCAAGAGCCCTAAGCCCCTAAAACACTGCTTTGGCTGACATCTGCATCAGCTATTTTTGCATCAGATTGGAGTTTACGCCTCTCAGAATCACACCGCCCAATCCTACGTGTAAAATGTAGAAATAAATCCTCCCAAACATGTTAGCCAAGGCACATGGTTGTATTCTTGTTTTGCGCATCAGATTCCTTTAACTAGCTTCTCCTCCCCCTCCAAATGCTGGTGCTACTGAAATGTAAAGGATTGCATTAATAGCAGCTACATTTAAATAATTGATGATTTGTTTGCTTAACATTCAGTTATTGCTTGATGTAAGAAGTCTCTGGTGCAAAATATTCTCTGCTAATAGCTCAAATAAAATGGATCATGTGATGTGAGTGGTTTTCTGTTGACTTTTTTATCCAACACCACAGCATTTGCCTCACTCTTTATCTGTGGATAAGAATATTTGAGAATATATATCTGTGGCAATGCTTTTGGCCCACAAAACCAACACCAACTATTAATAGGAAAATAATACTTGCACCCTCAAATAAAATGGAAAGACCTACCACTCTTTGACCCGTGAGTCTCAGCCCTTAGGATTATTCACAAAACAGCCTGAAATCAGAAATGAGAACATGCCATCCAGGTAAGAAATGTGGGAAGAAGTTCCCACACACCTCAAAAGAAAATGGGTTATGTGCTCCAAGAAGCTATACAGGTGTTTAGGCCCTGAGGCTCGTCCTCAACCCCCTTCTCTCCCACACACATGTGTAGGACCACCCTCAGACCTGGGCAACGGGGGCCCTGTCCTGGGCACCTCTGTCACGTGGCATCTGGCACCTAACACTGTCCAAGCACAACCCATTGCTCCAAACACCCATCCTCAGGAATATCTACTACTGTTCAGGCCTCAGAGAAACACTTCCCCCTGATTTTGACCTCTGTCAAAACAAACGACAACTGTGTCTGACAGCCTCGAGGTTTCTGTGGGGTGCCAGGGCCAAAGACGGAAATTTTCACTGCTATAGAGTGTCAGGATGACCCCAGGGGCAGGAGCACTTAGGTGAGAGGAGAGACAAACTAACTGACTTGTCAAATACTCCCTCTCAGATCGAGTGAATGCAATAGCTTCTTCTTAGTATGGAACCATTTCCCCACAGGCTGATCGCCTGCTTCTTGCTTCTCTTTGTGCTCCAGTTTGTGGCTCTGCACTTTTGCAGGGAGCAGGATGGCATCTGCAATAGTTGCATACTGTGACTGAAGAAAATGCTGTATTAAACAATTCATATTACTCTTAATTTTGTGTATGCCGAAGTCTGGGCCTCACACAGGACTCATAATATTGATTCTTGATCTTGACAACTGAATGGACATAGAAAGTTAGAATTATGGATAGTTTTGAAATAGAAATATTCAATAACATCTCATTAAAATTTCACAAAATAAATTTCAGCATTATTTAATTTTTAATATTTGAATATTTAAATTATTCATGTATACTCATAATTTGTATTTTACCTGTTAGTCATCTTTTAATATATTTTTATTGATTTCAGAGAGGAAGAGAAAGATAGAAACATCAATGATGAGAAAGAATCATTGATTGGCTGTTTCCTGCAGAGCCCCTCCCCCCCAGGACATGTGCTCTAACCAGGAATAGAACAGTGACCTACTGGTTCATAGGTCAATGCTCAACCATTGAGCCACTCCAGCCGGGCTACCTATTCATTTAAATAAATAATTCTGACTACCATAGGAAGAAATAGCTTTTTAAAAAAACATATTGCGCCGTAACCCGTTTGGCTCAGTGGATAGAGCATCGGCCTGCGGACTGAAG
>NW_006285312.1:337499-338269 GCF_000327345.1 Myotis davidii
AGTTTTCTTTATTTTTTTAATATATTTTATTGATTTTTTACAGAGAGGAAGGGAGAGAGATAGTTAGAAACATCGATGAGAGAGAAACATCGATCCAGCTGCCTCCTGCACATCTCCTACTGGGAATGTGCCCGCAACCCAGGTACATGCCCTTGACCGGAATCGAACCTGGGACCCTTCAGTCCACAGACCGACGCTCTATCCACTGAGCGAAACCGGTTTTGGCTACCTTTACTACAATATATTTTCTCGGTGAAACTGTATCTAAATGTTGAGTATTTTGAATCCAATTAAACTTTAGCTTTAATCACTAAATTAGTAATGTAAATGTTAGTAAAAATCTTGATTATAAAAAAATTAGTGACTTCGCTAAGATTAAGGCAAGAAAAAGAAATTTTATGAAATATATAATTTATGAATTATACCTATTTTTTTTTTACTCATCCAAACATTGATAGCCAGCCCACCAATAGAATATAGAAAGTAACCAATAACTTAGTGAGTAGTCTTCAATATTGTGCCAACTTTCAGTCATATAAACATCTTGCCTTTCTTTGAATTTTTAATTTTATCATTATGAAGGCTTATTTACCAAGGTGGGAGGATAGAACATATATTGGATTACATTTAAATATGTAAAAACAAAGTATGTGAGCCTCTACTTACACTCTTAACCCATACCTTACAAATAGTAGGTGAGAGGCTGCACATCTAGCACAGCTGAGAGAGACAGAGTAACGGTTGCATCCCTGAGCACATTTACCAAAATT
>NW_006285312.1:338714-363434 GCF_000327345.1 Myotis davidii
ACAAGATGTGAGAAAGGGAGATAAAAGAATCAAGCATGGATTTTGTCCTGAACAACTGGACAATGAATTTGCCATTAACTGAGATGGCCACAAAAGACTGAAACATCATTTTCAATAAGTAGCACTGTAACAAGTAGGATTCTACATGCAGAAGAATAAACTTGACCCCTACCTCACACCACATACAAAAAAAATTAACTCCAAAAGAGTCATTGACCTAAATGAGCTAAACTAGTAAAACTCTGAGAAGAAAACATAGGAGTAAATGTTCACTAAGCAAAGTCTTACTAGATATGTCCCCAAAAGCATACATGACTAAACAAAAGATAAGTAATTAGACTACATCAAAATTGAAAACTTTTGACATATGTAATACTTTCAACAATAAAGAATTATTTTTTTTAAAAAAATTGAAAACTTTTGTGCTAGTAATGATACCATCAAGAAATTGAAAAAACAACCTACAGAATGGGAAAATATTTGCAAACCATACATCTAATAAGACACTTGCATCCAGAATATACTTATAACTCAAAAATAAAATGACAAAAAAACAATTACAAAAATGAGAAGACTAGAAATAGACATTTCTTCATAGAAGATATACATGACGCATAAGCACATGAAAAAGTGCTCAACATCATTAGTCATTAGGGAAATGCAAATTGAAACTGTAAGATACCTCTTCACACCCACTAGGATGGCTAGAATAAAAAAGACACATACAAGTGTTGGTGAGGATGTGCAGTAATGAAACCCTCACATACATACTGGGACTCATTGAGGTTGGGAATATAAACTAGTCAGCCACTTTGGAAGACACTTTCCCAGTTCCTCAGATGCTAAATAATTTTACTGATAACAGCAATTCTGTTCCTAGGTGTGTACCCAAAAGAACTGAAAATATAAAACCTGTACACAAATGTTCATAGCAGCATATTCATAATAGCAAAAAAAGTGGAAACAACCCAAATTGAAAACTTTTGTGCTAGTAATCATACCATCAAGAAATACTTTAAGCAATAAAACAAAATTTTAAAAAAGAGAGAGACAGAGGCAATAACAAATGTCAGTGAGGATATAGAGAAACACGGTACTGGCAGGAATGTAAAATGGTGCAGCTACTTTGAAAAACAGTCTGGCAGCTCCTCAAAAGGTTAAAAACAGAGCTATCATATGACCCAGCAATTACACTCCTAGGTACATATCCCAAGATAAATGAAAATATGTCTACACAAAACCTTGTACACAAATGCTTACAATAGCCAAAACGTGGAAACGATCCAAATGCCCACCAACAGATGAATGGATAAGTAAAATGAGCTACGTCCATGCCGTGGGATGTTATTTGGCAATAAGAAGGAATGAAGTACTGAGGCATGCTCCAACATGAATGAACTTTGAAAATATTATACTGAGTGGGGAAAAAAGCCAGTCACCAACGGCTATACATTACATCATTTCAGTTGTATGGAATGTCCGGAACAGAAAGCAGAGTAGTGGTTGCCTAGGGCTGGGAGATTGGTGAGAAACGGGGAGTAACTGCTCCTAGGTATGGGATTTCTTTTTAGGGCTGAACTGTTTTAAAATTGATTGTGGTGACGGTTGCATAACTATAGATATTCGAAAACCACTGGATTGTACACTTTAAATGGGCAAATTGCGTGCTATGTAAATTATATCACCACACTGAAAAAAGACAAAAACTAAAAGGCAGACACAGCCCGGTTGGTGTGGCTCAGTGGTTCAGCGTCAACCCAGGAACCAAGAGGTTGAAGGCTCCATCCCCGGGGGGGAGGGGCGTTGTGGGAGGCAACCAATTGATCACGTTCCTCTCTCTTGGATGTTTCTATCTCTTTATCCCTCTCCCTTCCTCTCTACAAATCAATTTATAAAAAAAAAATTTGTTTTTTTTAAGGCAAGCATCAGTAAGAGAAACAAGGGCAATCGACTGGCTCTGTCTTTGTTGTGGCCTGTGCCTTCCAACTGTGTCCTTGCCTGCCCCCATCGCTGGCTCGCTGCCCGGCGCCATCACCTCACCACCCTGGAAAGAGAGGTGAAATTTCGCTCTAACCTTCACCACGATTTAATAGACAATTAACTTGAAATGTGTGTGTGAGCATTAAACCTAGCCCACCACCTCATCTCCCGCAGATTAGAAAGAGACAGTAAAAGTGAGATACTGTTCTCTACACTAATGTGTGATCTTTGTAAACACCAGCTTTTTACAATTCCAGAAGCCACGCCTTGAGCGCCAGCCCACTATGGATTTCCCAGGCCTGGGTGGAGTTCCTGCTATTAGTGCTCTCCTCTTTGTTTCTCTCCAGGTGTGGATGCCAGCGTTGTCTGCCCCCACCCTCACCCCCACAGCTGGTCCCCTCCAATTCCCTAAAACCCCCCTGTGTGGGGGCGGGTGAGGACTGCTCCCCTTGCCGACTCAGCGAGGACTATTATTACCAGGACCACGTGCCTGGATTTGATGGAAGTGGCGGCTTAGACACATAAGCTCCTCACATATGGTTGAATAATCACAGATAAAAACTACTTTCAAATATGGTTAGGCTCTAACGGAAATAGACAGAGGCCAGAGGGAGCACAGCTCGCAAAAAGAGCAAGGAGTTGGGCTTTGGGAGCCTAGAATAGACGATTAGGCCTCCAGAGATCCCCAGGGACTTTCCTAGAGAAAATATTAGTGATTCGTGCATCCTCTGCGCTGCTGTCTTTCCTCGTCTCCCTCCCTAAGCTTTGTGCTACTCCTTTCCGCAGGTTCTCCTCTGGGAGCAGGGCAGCTCTTCCCGCTGTGGCATCTCAGCTCTGTAACCCAGGCTGTCTGTCACTGACTCGCGCGGAAATCCAGGAGGGTTTCTATTGGCCATGTTTTCTTATTAATTTGCGTTTCTTCACTGGTGTGTGCATTTGTTGCCGGTATCCCCGCCATATACAAGCCCCACAAAAATAGCCAAAACCCAAGCGAGGATTATATATCAGCTACTTTAAGTCCTGCACACATAGTAGCTTATTGAACCTTCATAATAATCATATGAGCTAGAAATTATCATTATCCCTTTTTATAGATGGGGACACGAAGCCCCCAGCCTCCAACCCAGTCAACTGTCTGGCCACAGAGCTGAAAATATTTACTACCTGGCCCTTTCCAGAAAGCTTGCCAACTCCTAGTCTAGAAACTTCCCAGTACCAAATAGGACTGGGATCCTTTAGGATGTCATTAACATGGTTAACCTGGCATCCCATTGGAGCCATTTAACTGGTGACCATTCATTCATTCATTGACTCAACAAATATTTATTGAGTACCCACTATGTGCCAGGCACTGAGCTAGGTGTTTTCAGTTTACAAGGATGAACAAAATTAGACAGGTTCCCTGCCCCTATGGAGCTTAGCTGAGTGGAAGGGAGGGACAGATGTTAGTACAATAATCACTTAAGTAACCCTATGGGGCTTAGCTGAGTGGAAGGGACAGATGTTAGTACAATAATCACTTAAGTAAAATGAGAAATTCCCAGTATGATGAGACTATGAAGGAAACTCCTATGGTGCTGAGAACGCTCAACGGTGGGACTGTTCCCAGTGGGCTGTGCAATCCAAGAAGACGTCCCTCAGGAAGTGACCCAGCACACAGGGCCTTGCAGGCCACTTTCCAGCAGGTGCCGAGTGTCCAGTGAGAGAAGGTGACACTCAACTCGGGGCCAGAATGATGAGAATGAGCCACGCACAGAAAGGCCTCGGGAGGAGCACTGCAAATACGTAAAGGGAGCAGCCCATGTATTACCTACCGACTCCAGAGGCAAAACGCGCCTTTACAAGGAAGAGGTCTGGGTTACCTCTCCCACTCAGGGCTCCAGCGTGCGGTCGCCGTGAAGGATTCTTGGCACAATGTTTTCCCGCAACCCAATTAAGGCTCTGAAGTGAACGTTGCGTGTAGAGAAAAGATAGGGGTTGAAGAAACAAGCTGAACACCACCAAGAGGAAAGAAAGGTCAGACAAACCCTGACGTGGGACATTCTGCAAGACACCTGATCAAGACTTCTCGATTTTAAAAAAAAAAGAATTTTAATCCAATATCGTCTTAAAAAGAGGACTCTCTGAGACTTTGTACAGGAAGACATCCACAGATCAGAAAAAACATGTCAGACCACATTCCTTCATTTTTCTTTCAAAAAACATAACCTCTGCAGATGTAGGTGACCAATCCTTGCCCTTTGCTCCTAGGGTAGCCAGGATTCCAGTGGAACTAGAACAGGGATGCTGACTTGAGATCAGACTCTGCCTGGGAAACGGAGACGGCTGGAGTGAGGCCACAGCTGGAGTGGGGCCTCGGCTGGTGGAGTCCCCTTTCCCTCTGACCCTCAACTTGGGACAAGGAGCCCAAGATTGCTACCAACTCAGTTCTTTTGAATTTAGTTTCCTCTTCCATATTCTTTACTAATGCAAATTTTTTAAGATGATCTTGCTTTGGGGAAGCTTATAACAGCTGTAAAGATCTCTATTAACCATCTTTTATCAGTGAGATAAAGACCAGCTGTTTCACTAATTACCCTTAACTGCTTGGGCTTGATTATTAATGAATGCCCTTGCCTTGAGTTCAAACAGCTTAATTAGCTAAAGTTAAGTGTTCCCCATAAATTTACTAACCTATGATAAGCTTTTCTTTAATAGGAAATGTGCAGTTCTTAATTAAATAGAATAATTTACAACTCCACGTCTATTATAAGTAATGGTTGCCCAGTTACCACATTACCTAATTAGGTGATATTGAAATTTCTTCCAAAGGGGAACGGAGGGTACAGTTGAACGTGCCCTTGGACAAACCAATTTGTTGTTGGCAGCTCATCAGCGATGTGCAGTGTGGAGTCTTGGCCAGATCACGGCACTGGCATCAGGGCCAGGGTTTCCTCTGCCACTCACAAGGCGCCTGCTGCCTCACCTGTGAAATGAGGACCTAACTCCCTGCAGAGCCTATAGGGGGTAGATTGGATAGCATTTGCAATCACTTAACGAAGAAAAAGACTAGTTAATACCCTCTTTGAACTCCTACGGGGGTCACATCTTTACAGGCAAAATTATTCCGTGGGACTAACGAGCAAGCACACAAAAAACATAATCATGAGAAAAGCATCAGGTAAACCCAGATTGGGGAACTTTCTACGGAATATCTTGAGAGGTCATAAAAATAAAGAGTAAAACACTGTCACAGCCCTAACTGGTTTGGCTTAGTGGATAGAGCATCGGCCTGTGGGCTCAAGGGTCCTAAGTTCGATTCTGGTCAAGGGCGTGTACCTTGGTTGTGGGCATATACCCAGTAGGAGGTATGCAGGAGGCAGCTGATCGATGTTTCTCATTGATTTTCTAACTCTCTATCCCTCTCCCTTTCTCTCTGTAAAAAAATAATAAAATATTTTTTTTAAAAAAAACTGTCACAGACCAGAGGTGACTGAGGATTCATGACAATTAAATGCAATGTGATTCCCTGGATTGGATCCTGGATCAGAAAGAAAACATTAATGGGGGGAAATGGGGAAATCCAAGTTAAGTCTGGAGTTTAGTTAATATGTGGCAATGTCTGTTTCTGATGTGGGCAAATATACTATGGTAATGTCAGATGTTAACAAAGAGGGAAACTGGGACAGGGAGCCGGGAGCGGGGAGGATAATATAAGGGAACACTCTGTATTATCCTTATAAATTTCTTTAATCTAAAATTTTTCCAAAATGAAAATTTTTTAAATACTGCTTGCCTAATAGATAAGAGGAGCTTCAAAGTAGGTTTGTCCAACTGGTAAGTAAAACATGGTCCATCCACACGGTGGAATATTATTCAGCCATAAAAAAGGAATGAAGCACTGACACCTGCTGCAACCTGGGTGAACCTTAATCACATGTGAAGTGACAGAAGTCAGACATCAAAGATCACATGTTATACAATTGCATTTACATGAAACACCCAGTGGCTGGGGCAGAGAGGGAAATGGGGGCGGGTGGGTAACGGGGGAAGGCGGGCGGTGCTTAATGAGCACTAGGTTTTCTTTGAGGTGATGACAATATTCTGGAACTAGACTGAGGGGATGGTTGCCCGACATTGGGGCTGTACTAAATGTCACCAAAGTGTACATTTTAAAATGATTAAAACAGAGCTTTATGTTATGAGTATTTTACCACAATAAAAAATTAAAATAAAAAATAAGTTTGTCCCAGGGTTGCGGGCACATCCCCAGTGGGAGGGGTGCAGGAGGCAGCTGATTGATGTCTCTCTCTCATCAATTTTTAAAGATTACTATATCTCTCTCTTCCTCTCTGTAAAAAATCAATAAAATATATTTTAAAAAAAATAAGTTTGTCAAGATTAATTATGCCATTAATTATGACAAACTTATTTTTTATTTTAGACATAATTGCCACAACTTTAAGGACCTTTCCTCCAGCTCTTCATTGTGAAGCCTCACTTTTTGGTACATCTCAGCAGGTCCCAACAGGGAACTGTACTCCTGTCTGGTGGGAAGGAAAGGAAACTAACAGACACTGGCCCCAGGCAGAGCCCATCACAGAATTCAACCCGCTTCCATGGAGCAGCTGGCTGCTCCTTAGTGAGCAAGGACTGCACACTATCTGGAGGTCCCTAGCTGAATATTTAAATTTGCTTAATTACTATGCTCTGTCCAAAGGTTCTTTGTCCCCAAGGTCTCTCTTAGTTTTAGAATTCAGGCCTGTTTGTTTTTCACATTTTATAAGAGTTAAGGAAAACCTGGCTCATCAGAGTACCAAGTAAAATCAAGAAAAATAGTGATTCATTCTGGTCAAGATGACAGCGTAGGTAAATGCAATACCTGCATCCTCCCAGACCACATCAAAATTACAATTATACTAGAGAACAACCATCAGTCACAACCGCCTGAGATCTAGCTGAACAGAAGCCCTACAACTAAGGATATAGAGAAGCCTCGTGGAGACTGGCAGGAGGGGTGGAGACGTGGAACAGGCTGGTCCCACACCCACGTGTGGTGGATAAAAATAGGGAGAGTTGTCTCAGCTGCAGAGGTTCCCCCTGAGGAGTGAAGGGTCCCAGCCCCACACCAGGCCCCCCAGACCAGGATTCCAATGATAAGAAGAGAAGTCCCCATAACTTCTGGCTGAGAAAACCAGCAGACACTTTGGCTGAGTCACATGACCGGTGGCTGGAGTCCCAGGCAGTTCCTCTTAAAGAACCCACAGACTTACTCAGACTTACCCTCTCTGAGCCCCAGTGCAGGGACAGCAGCTTGAAAGGGACCTGGAACGTGTGGGAGGAACCGAAGTGTCTGGCATCAGGGTGAGAGATGGAGGGGCAGCTTTCTCCCAGACAGAAGTGCAGGCAGAGGCCACTGTTCCTTTGCTGAGCCCTCCCCGCACAGAGACAGCAGGCAGGTGCCACATCTGAGTCTCCATCAACCTGGTTATCCCTTTTTGCCCCCACTCTGGCCCTGGTGGTTCTCTTAGACTCTGCTCCACCCAACGTGCTGGTCCACTGAAGCTGTTTACAGTGGCTTTTCCATATGAATGGCCTGCCTTGGCTCATGCTTCAGGCTTTCCTAAAATCTCTAACAAGCAGCATTTGGCCACAGTGTGCCCTGTTCCTCTCACTAAGTGGCCCCAGGCCCAGCACTAGTGGCAGCCAGTCTTGGTTGGCAGCTTGGCCCTATCCTGGGCACCTCCAAGCCCAGCACAAGTCACAGCTTTCTGCAGATCACTTTGCAGCTCATTCCCAGTGGCCCCCAGAAGAACACAGGCAGCAGCTGAACGTGACCTGCACCTCCTGGGAGGTCCCAAAACCAGCACACCAGGTGGACAGTTTCAGACCACTTTGAAACACCACCCAACCACCTCCACAAGCCCTTGCAGCTGAATGGCCTAGGGCAGTGGTCGGCAAACTCATTAGTCAACAGAGCCAAATATCAACAGTATAACGATTGAAATTTCTTTTGAGAGCCAAATTTTTTAAACTTAAACTATATAGGTAGGTACATTGGTATTAACTTAATTAGGGCACTCCTAAGCTGGCCTTTGCTAAAAACGCCCTCAATCTGATTGAGGTACGTTCGCTGAGGTCGACCCCTTCCATCTCTCCCATCCACACTCGTCTTGTATACTTGTTTTGTCTATCTCCTTTCGTTCATCCTCTCTATATGTCCAAACCATCTCAACATACCTTTCTCAATCCTCGACACTACATCATCTTTCACTCCACAACGTTCCCTAAAATTAACTTAATAAACGTTACTTAAAGTTTTAAGTCAACTTCGCACTGTATGTGCGCACCCATACGTGGTATTTTATGGAAGAGCCACACTCAAGGGGCCAAAGAGCCGCATGTGGCTTGCGAGCCGCGGTTTGCCGACCACTGGCCTAGGGGTAAATCCCTCTACAGACGTGCCAACACAATCAAGTTTCAACGACAACTGGAGGGTGTACACAGCCCACATGTGGGGGGTGAGGGGGAGGGTAATACCTGGAATGCCCAAAACAGGGAGTCTGTGCCGCTGGACCCTACAGAACACCTACTACTCTAGTAAGCCCAGAAGATGTATCAGCCCTACATAGAAACAAGCACAGGCTGCCAAAATGAGACAAAGAAACATGTCCCAAATAAAAGAACAGAACAAAAAGTCAGAAAAAGAACTAAACAAAATGAAGACAAGCAAACTACTAGATGCAGAGTTCAAAACACTGGTTATAAAGATGCCCAAGAAACTTAGGGGAAGAGTAGATGAACTTAGTGAGAAGTTCAACAGTATAAAAAAGGACCTGCAAACCATTAAAAAGAACCAGTCAGAAATGAAGGATACACTAACTGAAATGAAGACTAATTTACAGAGAATCAATAGTAGAGTAAATGAAGCCAAGAATCAAATCCGTGATTTGAAATATAAAGAAGCAAAAAACACCAATGAGAACAGCAAAAGAAAAAAGAATGCAAAAAAAAAAAAATAAGGGATGTGTAAGAAACCTCTGGGACAACTTCGACCATACCAACATTTACATCATGGGGGTTCCAGAAGGAGAGGAGAGAGCGCAAGAAATTGATAACCTATTTGAAAAAATAATGACAGAAAACTTCCCTAACCTGGTGAGGGAAATACGCATGCAAGTCCAGCAAGTGCAGAGAGTCCCAAGCAAGATTGTTACAGAAAAACCGAAAAACCAAACAACGCTTAGAGAGATGGAGTTACATTTATTACACAAGGGCCCAGAGGAAAATGTCTCTCAAGTTCTGGGTGAAATCACACAGGAAGTTTCCTGTATTTATACTATCTTACCCTCTTTGTCTCCCCAATATGGGGTTTTTCCGGTTCCTTTTGCAAGTTCTTAAAGGGCCCTATGTGCTGGAGCTTTGAGACCTCGACCAAAGGCTTGGCCTGACACCAGCATTTTATTAAAAAAATAAAAGCAGCAAGAGAAAAGCAGTTAGTTACCTACAAGGGAGCTCCCATAAGACTGTCAGCTGATTTCTCAAAATAAGGGAGTGGCAAGAAATATTCAAAGTGATGAAAACCAAGGACCTACAACCAAGATTACTCTACCCAGCAAAACTATCATTTAGAATGAAAGGAGAGCTATTCCTGATCAGGTAGGTCAGGTGGTTGGGACATTGTCTCAATATACCAAGGTTGTGGGTTCAATCTCGATCCAGTACATACAAGAGTCAACCAATGAATGCATAGATGGGTAGAACAACAACTTCAGGTTTCTCTCTTTCTTTCTAAAGTCAATAAATAAAATAGAATCACCCAGCCAGCATGGCTCAGTGTTGAGCGACAACCTATGAACCATGAGGTCATGGTTCAATTCTCGGTCAAGGTATATGCCCAGGGTGCAGGCTTGATCCCCAGTGTGGAGCATGCAGGAGGCAGCCAATCAATGATTCTCTTTCATCATTGATGTTTCTATCTCTCTTGCCCTCTCCCTTCCTCTCTGAAATCAATAAAAATATACTTAAATAAATAAATAGAATCAAAAGACAGATCAAGAGCTTTCTAAGACAAGAAAAAGCTAAAAAAGTTCATCATCACTAAACCAATATTGTATGAAATGCTCAAGGGTCTTCTTGAAGAAGAAGAAGAAGAAGAAGAAGAAGAACAAGAAGAAGAAGAAGAAGAAGAAGGAGGAGGAGGAAAAAAAAGATAAAACATATGAACAATAAAATGGTAATAAACACATATCTACAATTGAATCTAAAAAAACAAAATAAATGAACAAGCAGAACAGAATCAGACTCATAGATACAGAAAACATTTTGACGGTTACCAGAGGGGAGGGGCCTTGGGGGATGGGTGAAAAAGGTGAAAGGATTAAGAAGTACAAATTGGCAGTTACAGAGCAGTCATGGGGATGTAAAGTACAGCATAGAGAATAGAGTTAATAGTATTCTCATAACTATGTATGGTGTCAGATGGGTACAAGATTTATCGGGGTGATCATTTAGTAAGTTATATAATGTCTAATCACTGGGTTGTACACCTGAAATTAATATAACACTGTATGTCAACTGTAATTGAAAAATAAAAAATGATTTTAAAAGAAAGAAAAATGGTGATTAGATGCATAGGTCTCGGAATATTTTGGGAGAAAGAAAAATGATTAGATGCATAGGTCTCGGAATATTTTGGGACTTGGTCATGCTTGAAGGGGCTCAGCCACAAATCTCTTGTAAAACCCACTGAGATTTATCTCAAAGTGGGCCACGACAGCTCAGGCTCCCTTTCAGGCAGAAGACAGGAAGCAGGGAGAAAGAGACAGTGACACCCCTTCTTGTGTCTGTACTGGATTGAATAGGGTTGCTCAAAATTCGTGTCCACCCAGAACCTCAGCATTTGAAACTGGGGTCTTTGCAGATGTAATCAGTTAAGTCAAGATGTCATCCTGGAAGGGGGGGGGGGTGCTAAATCCAATGCCTGGTGTCCATATAACAGAAAGATTCAGATACAGAGACATGGGGGTAAGGCCATGTCATAAACGTTGAAGGCGGAGATCAGAGTAATGCGTCTCCAAGCCAAAGAGCTCAAAGGATTGCTGGCAATCCCAGATGCTAAAAAGAGGCCAAGAAGGACCTTCCCCTAAAACCTTCAGAGGGAGAATAGTCCTGCCCACGCCTCGATTTCCGACTTCTGGCCTCCAGAACTGGAAGGAATAAATGTCTACTGTTTTAGGCCACCAGTCTGTGTGGTTGCAGCAGCCACAGGAAACTAATACAGTCTGTATATCCTGTGTGCCTGGCCCAAAGGTCGTGTGGCCCTGAGAAAATATACATCTCCAGTTTTGGCACACCCCACAAGAGTGGTTTTAAGCTCACATGGAATGCAAAAGAGGGGGATGGTTTAGCAACGGGGCCAAAGGGTTATACTTTGAACTTTATCATGACTGAGGAGTGTGAATTCAGTGATGTACAGACCTAAAACCATCCAGGCAGCGTGATTTTAATAGTTTACCTAAGACACTCGCCATTAATTAGGATGGTTACCAATGTCCCTGTCTAATAGATGAAACCATATTAGACCTAGAATAACAAAAAATTATTGGCTCAAAATCACATCCCTATTAAAAGTATGTATCATTTGCACATTATAATGAATTCCACCATCACGCATTTGGGCAGAGTCGTGAACATTTTCATTAAAAGCTTTTGCATCATCTTGGGAAATCCTCACAGAGACCCTGGGACAAAAATATGACAGGAGGCAGTGCCCTTAGCACCCCAAATCTGTCTCTTGCGTCAACAGACCCAGGGACGCCGCTTCTTCCCACCTCCGGCCTCTCCAGCGTCTCATCCAGTCACCACCTTCAGAACCACCTCGGAGACCAGCCAACACTCCGTTTGTCTTTTCTACCTTAACTCCTTACTGCCGAACAGCCATGGGCTCCCGAATTCCTCAGAATTGCCCCACCGAGGTGGAGGCTCCCACACCTACCTCTCTCGGGGCCTCTATTCCCACCCGATGCTGTGGCTCTGGAGGGCGGGCCGCTTCCTCCTCGAGTTGGCGGAGAAGCGCCAGGCGCTGAGCGGCTCTTGAAGTGGCACCGCCAGCGCGGGGGCCGCGTTCTCTTCCAGGACGTGCGGAGCCTCCCCAAGGTGAGTGGGCGAAGCTCAGGACGCCATGGAGCCGCCCTGGCCTTGGAGAGGAGCCTGAGCCAGGAGGCCCTGGTGTGGCTGCCGGTCCTGGTTCCTTCCGCCCGTGCCGACCCTCAGCTCCGTGACCTCCTGGGGAACCACTTCCGGGTGAGCAGGTGAAACTCACCAAGAAGATGGGCGACACCTGACTCACCTCCGCAGGCGGCCGCCCCCTGGCTGGGGGGAGGGTATCTCTTCAAAAGGCTCACCCTCAAGCACGACCAGGAGCCTGGGAGGCCAGAGGGCTAGAGTAGTCTAATTTATAGAGACAGAAAGTAGAATGGTGGTTGCCAGGGGCCAGACCCTCACATCCCCAATCCTCTCTCCCTCACATCACACCACCCCTCCTCTCTCTGGAAATCCCTTTTGATACCTTGAATAGATTTTTCCAAATGAGTCTCGGTATTCATAAAGTCACACAGAAGTATATGGATTTACAGACTCTACGCAACACACAGGCATGTGTCATTCTGCCTCCCTCTTTCTCGTTCTACAATATGCCACAGAAGGTCCTTCAAGGCATCAGGCATTACTCTAACTCGTCGTATTTTAATGGCTACACAAAATTCCATGGTGTGGGTGTACTATGATTTAGTCAGTCACTAACCGGCATTCGACTCTTTTTCAACTACAAACAAGGTGGCAATAAATATCTCTCTACAAATGTCCTTATGTACTGTGGCTTCTATTTCTCTGAGATGGAGTCCCAGGAGTGAAACCTCTGGATCAAAAGGTATGTGTTTGTCTTTTTAACTATTTTTAATAGAACCAAGCAATAGTGCTAAGTGTCTGACCGTCATTCAGCAGAACAACCGGTTGCTATGACGCGCACTGACCACCAGGGGGAAGAGGCTCAAAGCCGGAGCTGCCCCCTGGTGGTCAGTGCACTCCCACAGGGGGAGTGCCTCTCAACCATAAGCAGGGCTCACAGTTGGCAAGCACAGCAGTGGTGGCGGGTGCCTCTCCCCGTTCCACAGCAGCGCTAAGGATGTCCGACTGACAGCTTATGGTTGAGCCGTCAGTCAGACATCCCCCGAGGGCTACCGGACTGCAAGAGGGCGCAGGCCAGGCTAAGGGACCCTCCCCCCAAGTGCACAAATTCTGTGCACCTGGCCTCTAGTATATTTGTGCATGGGTTGGGTCCCTAGGCCTAGCTGGCAATCAGGGCCAATCAGGACCATCTTGCCCAAAATGGGGGGAGGGACTGTGGGAGGTTGGCCAGCCAGGGGGAAGGACCATGGGAGGTTGGCTGGCCACAGGAGGTTGGCTATGGGAGCACACTGACCACTAGGGGGCAGCTCCTGAGTTGAGCGTCTGCCCCCTGGTGGTCAGTGCACGTCATGTCAACCGGTTGTTCGGTCTTAATGGTCGCTTAGGCTTTTATATATATATAGATTTTAACTAATCTGCATATTTTAATTTGAATAAATGTAGCCCAAAAAACTGAAGGGATTCTTATCTTCACCAACAAATAGGAGAGTAATACTATCTAAGCTTCCTCACCAGTAATAGATGTGACTGGTCTTTCCCATTTTTTTCACAGCCTGAGAAAAAAATATCTATATCTCTTTGTTACCTTAATTTGCATTTCTCTGACACTGGTAGGTCTGATCATCTTTTCAGACCTTTGTCATCATTTAAATGGACATCCATTTGAATGGATATAAATGTCATTTTAAATTATCTACGAACCCTTTCTCATTAAGTAAAAAGGGGAAGGCTGATACACAGGCCTTTTGGTCTCACCCCTCTAAATGATCAAGCTCAGAATGTTCAAAAACCACAAACAAAATAATGAATGAACATGAATGGGTTCTCTCTCATCTAAAGTTCTAGATGCCATGATGACATGCACAACCTACAGGAAATCCCCAAATGACCTCCAAGACCCCTGAGACACTAGACACAAATGTAACCTTCACGTGGGAATCCAAGAGACTAACATTATGGCCACTGCCAAGGTGCCATGGACTGAATGTCTGTGTCCCCCAAAATGCATATGTTGAATTCATAACCCCCCAGGTGATGATGTTAGGAGATGGGGACTTTGGGGGTGATGATGTCATGAGAGTGGAGCCCTCATGAATGAGATTAGTGTTCTGATAAGAGAGCCCGGAGAACTCCCTTCTCCCTTCTGCAATGTGAGGACACGGGGAGAAGACGGCTGTCTATGAACCAGAAAGTCCTCAGCAGACACCAAATCTGCCAGCAACTTGATCTTGAACTTCCAGCCTCGAGCTCTGTGAGAAATAAAATCCTTGTTTATGAGCCACCCGGTCTGTGGAGTTCTGTTACAGCAGCCTGAACTGACGGAGACACCAGATGAATGTGTCCTTTCCTGAGTAAGAGGCTACCTCTCCTCTGTGGAGGAGCTGACACCCCGTCCCGCTCAGCTGGCTGGTCTCTTCCCACACCTTTCTCCTTGTCAGTATCAACTTGCAGGGGTTGGTGTTTCTATAAGAGCTCTACTCTAGCCCTAGCTGGCTTGGCTTAGTGGATAGAGCATCAGCCTGTGAACTCAAGGGTCCCAGGTTCGATTCCAGTCAAGGGCACATGCCCGATTTGTGGGCTTGATCCCCAGTAGGGGGCATGTAGGAGGCAGCCGATCAATGATTCTCTCTCATCATTGATGTTTCTATCTTTCTCTCCCTTCCTGTCTGAAATCAATAAAAATATTTTTTTATTTTAAAAAGAGAGAGCTCTACTCTGTCCCTTCCTTTTCTCACATTCCAGCACACCATGGGCAGCTGTCCAGGTCAATAGCTAGAGAGCTAATTTATTTTTAATAGCTACATAACATTCCATAGCATACATGTGCCAACTTTTATCCAGTCATTTGCTATTGATGGACATGCAGATTGTTTCCAAGTTGTTTTACATCTCATTGTTACAAACAGCACTAAGTTTTTTGTATGTGTAGCTTTTTAAATTTTAGGTCAGATTCTCCTTCCCTCCAAATATATATATTTAACCTTTTCACCATACCTTCTTCAGCACCAGATATTATTGACTGTTGGGTTTCTGTTTTGTTTTGTTTTTTATAAAATCTGAGGGGTCAATAATGAAAAGAGAATGTCATTGTAGTAGTAGATTCTTTAGTTACCTTTCACATAGAGATCACTTGTAATTTTACAGCTAGAATTTAATTTTTATACTTTCCCATTCCCTTTGATTAACTGATTTATTGGCTCCTTTTTATTTCCTCCTGGAATTTAGCTATCATTAAAGAGCCAGAATTTAATTTCTAAAATTTCCAATTCCCTTTGAACAATTGGTTTCTTGTTATCTATAGGCAAGGAGTTCAATATATGGGCCCTGACAGTGATTAACAGTCTTACAGGAGCATTATGACATATGTAAATAAGTACAATTCATAAAATGTAAATACCACTGTGTAAGTATGAACGCCGCACTCATGGGGAGATTTTGGTTTAGACCAGCCGTGGGCAAAATACGGCCCACGGGCCGGATCCGGCCCGTTTGAAATGAATAAAACTATTGAAAAAAAGACCGCACCCTTTTATGTAATGATGTTTACTTTGAATTTATATTGGTTCACACAAACACTCCATCCATGCTTTTGTTCCGGCCCTCCGGTCCAGTTTAAGAACCCATTGTGGCCCTTGAGTCAAAAAGTTTGCCCACCCCTGGTTTAGACAGAAAGGCAACTTGAAGGAATGACATTAGAGTTAGGCGTTGAGGCTCAGGTCCAATTTTGACATATGGAAGTGGGTGGTAGAAAGAACTGGAGAAGGGGGCAACCATGTATCTTTCTTTTTCCAATCCCTGGCCAGGAATACAAACAAGTAACCTTGTACTGCAAATAGGCATTGACTATGGGTGACTTCGGTGAACTGCTTGTTTGGTGGTACTATGTATTATGCACGTCTTTATTATGTGAGACTAGAGGCCCAATGCACAAAAATTCATGCAAGAGTAGGCCTTCCTTCTCCCGGCTGCTGGCAGTGGCTTCCCCCTGGCATCCGGGACCCGGGCTTCCCTCCTCCAGCCACTGGCAGGCACCCGGGACCCGGGGGGCTTCCCTCCAGCCCTGGCTTCATCCAGAAGGACATCTGGAA
Source organism: Myotis davidii (assembly GCF_000327345.1). NCBI lineage: Eukaryota > Metazoa > Chordata > Mammalia > Chiroptera > Vespertilionidae > Myotis > Myotis davidii. The sequence goes on from NW_006285312.1 coordinate 354,950, forward strand.
GGACATCCGAAAGGACATCAAGTCTAATTAGCATATTACCCTTTTAATATTATAGATATCATTTAATTCATGATGACAGAAAGTTAAGGCATCATGCATTTTTTGATCTAGCTATGACAGCATTACATGAAAGTAAATTTAGTGGCAATATTGAAAGATAAAAAGAAAAAGCTAAAACATGTTCCAATAAACTTCATTCATCCAACAAATAATGGATATTTTAAGTATAAGATGATGTAAAATGATGATGAATGTTAAGAAAGACAGCCAGGCTACTACCCAACAGGAGGCTTATAGCCTAACGGGGAACATGAAAAAGTTTAAAGAGCAATAAAAATAAAATTCGTCACCTACCTGCCAGTCTTAGTTTCTCAATGCCATGCTCTTATCAAAGGAACAGAGCTCCTCGGAGAAATGGCTGATTCTAGGGCTAGGGCAGGGAAAATAGAAAACACAAGATAAACTGAAACATCTTCTGGTAATAAAAAGTAAGAAAATGCTCCAAAAAAGGAAGGGAAAAGCATATCAAAGAAACACAGGAGCCAATTTGAAAGCGCCTGCCATGGGCAAAGCTGGAACAATTTGAGCAACAAAATAAATAGTGCTCTAGTGGATTATAACCCAAAGTAAAAAATTAGTAACTCTTTGCCATGCATGTCAATTATGTTCTCATCCTATCTAATAAAGAGGGAATATGCTAATTGACCCTCACGCTGTCACAAAGATGGCAGTGCCCACAGCCAATAAGGAGGGAATATGCTAATTGACTGCCCCACCCTCAAAGATGGTAGTGCCCACAGCCAATAAAGTGGGAGTATGCTAATTGACTGTCACGCCCTCAAAGATGGAGGTGCCCACAGCCACAAGATGGCAGTGCCCAGTCCCCTCAGCTCTGCCAGGGCGGCAGGTACACGGCCGCTCTGTGTACCTGCCTCCAGAGTCCCCCAGTCCCCTCAGCCCCCCAGCCACCTAGGGCTGGCCCGAGGCGCAAGCAAGCCTCAGATGGCAGCTGCCCAGCTGCCCAGGGCCAGCTGAGGCTTGCGCTGCCGGCAGTGGCAGCAGCAGCGGTGTGATGGGCCGTTGCCTTCCCCTGATCGCTGGGTCACCTCCCACCCTTGAGGGCTCCTGTACTGTGAGAGGGGCAGGCCAGGCTGAGGGACTCCCCCTCCAGTGCATGAATTTTCATGCACCAGGCCTCTAGTTATTTATAGTTCACTCTGTCTTATGCCTCAGAATTTTTATTAGTGCATGGTTAAGTCTGTCAGTTTTTTTCTTCTGAGAGTTCTGGGGTTCCCATCTTGCTGACATACGTTGACTTTGGATTCCAAGACTGACCTGCACAACTCAGAGAGCTCACTTGGCAAGTCCCCTTAGGGCCTGAGCCGTAAGTTCACCACCAGCCACTTAAGAATCCATCTGCCCAATGTGTCTCTGTCTATTTCTCTCTCCAGTTGAACTTGGAGACACACCCTTTGGTCAATGGCCAACTATGCCAACACCTTTAGCCATGAAAGTCTAAAAAGGCCCTGAGTGCGTCCGTTAGCTGGGCCCTATGAACATCCCTATGAACATCATCCATATACCTAGGTTGCAGGTTCAATTCCCGATTGGGGCGCATGCGGAAGGCAACCAATGTGTGTTTCTCTCTCACATCAATATTTCTCTCTCTCTTTTTCCCTTCTTCTCTCTCTAAAAATCAATAAAAACATATCTCCAGGTGAGAATTTAAAAAATTCAAAATCTGAAAAAGTAACTGTCACCAATACCACTGTTTGCAGGAAAAGAGATGGGTGTTGAGAAAGTGCGAGAGTGAACTGGAACTTCCTTGCTAAGAGCAGGCCCACACAGATGCACTTTCCCCCCCAATTTTAATATTTTAAAACTTCCACTTTATGGACAAGTTCTAAGAAGGGTACAATAGGGGACCTTACATTCATCATTTAGATTTGAATAATTGTGAACATTTTGTCACTTTTTTCAATTACTCTCTTCACACACGTAAATAAACATATGTGCATATATGTATATTATGCTGAATCATATGAGTTGATTGTAGACCCTTTGATCCCGGAGAGCTTGCCATGTATCTCCTGAGAACAAGGAGACTGTGCTATGAAACTATAGCGAGACATACTATGTTCATCTCTTAGAAGACCCAACATAGGAAAGATGGCACTTTCCCCAAAATGATCTACAGATTTAATATCATTCCAATCAAAATTCTGCTTTTATTCATCAAACAATATACCATGAATATGTTTCCATATCAACAAATACTCTTCTAGAATATAAAAGTTATAGTTACAATGTCCCATTCTGGAGATTTACTATCAGTATAATACTGTTATCTTATGATCGATTCATATGCTAACTTTCCCAGTTATCCCTATAATGTCCTTTAAAGCTGGATTGTTTTTCCTTTTAGTCCAGGACACAATCACAGATCACATATCCCATTTAATTGTCTTGTCCTTTTATTCTCCTTTCATCTAAAATAGTTCCCAAACATTTGTTTGTTTTTATGGCATTGATATTTTTGGAAAGTCCAAGTCAATGGTCTTGCACAGCACCCTCAATTTGGATTTATCGGATTGTCTCCTCATGGTAATTTTTTTTTTTTAGTTTTTATTATTTATTTATTTATTTATTTATTTATTTATTTGCAAGAATGCTGCATCGGTACTGCTGTGACAGTCCCCGTGCTCAGATCAGGGCGCATAATGATGTCGATTATTTGGCTAAAGTGGTGTCTGCACATTTCTTTGCTGTAAACGTACCTTTTCTGTGAATTAATAAATGATCTGTGGGGAGATGTTTTGAGACTAGTGCTATACTCTTCCCCATAATATTTCATCTCACAGGTTTTAACCTAGGTTGATGATTCTTGCATGAACTCATTATTCCCACAGCAGCTGCAAAATGTGAGTTTCTAAGTCTATGTTCCTTCTACACTTACTAGTTGACATTCTTTAGTAGATAAGTACTTTCTCTCCTGCCTCTCATGTCTTTTTCCTTCTTAAGATCAGTATGGACACATGCATTCGCCTTTAATTCCATGTTTTATAACCCATTACTACCATTATTAATTTTGATGCACAGGTTATCCCAGATTTGGCCAGTGGGAGCCCCTTCAAGCTGGCTCCTGTATCACTCTGCCAGCCTTCATCATTTGTGTTTTGGGGGTGTTTTTAGCAATCCATGCTGTCCTATGAAAAAGACATTTCAGGTATACCTTGTACCTTTGCTGCCCCAGCCCTGGCATGAGCCATTTCTCCAAGGAGCCCTGGTAATGTTCAGTGGACATGCTACGTAAAAACCGAGACCTGAGCATTAGGCGTGCTCACTGCTCCTGGGATATCACGCTTCAGCACTTTTAGCAAACATGTCACGGAACGCCAAGTCCAGAGTCACCTGGACAGCTGTGACATCAACACAGGCCGAGTTCAGCCGGATGGCTCAGCACTTGAGCATTGACCCAGGAACCAAGAGGTCACTGGTTCGATTCCCAATCAGGGAACATGCCTGAGTTGCAGGCTCAACCCCCAGGTGTGCAGGAGGCAGCCAATCAATGATGTTCTTCTCTCCTTGATGTTTCTATCTCTCTATCCCTCTCCCTTCCTCTCTCTCTAAACATAAAATCAATAAAAACATTTTATTTACTTTTTAAAATATATTTTATTGATTTTTTTACAGAGAGGAAGGGAGGGGAAGAGAGAGAAACATCGATGAGAGAGAAACATCGATCAGCTGCCTCCTGCACATCCCCCACTGGGGGGTCCGGAATCGAATCTGGGACCTTTCAGTCCGCAGGCTGACGCTCTAGCCACTGAGCCAAACCGGTTAGGGCAATAACAAAATTTTAAAAAGACTCTTTAAAACAGGCCAAGTTCAACATTGGAATTGAGTATTATTCTCAAAGTGCAGGAGGCACTTGTTGTTTTCAGCTGACTAGCACCCATTCCTCGTTGTTCTGATCACAGCACCCCATTTTCTTTTGGGGAAACCACCTCTCCCCTCTGTGAACAGTGCGGGCAGAGTGTAGATCATAGTGTCATGAACCCCTCCCCATATCCAGGAGGTGGGCATTAAGTCCCTAAATCAGACGGGTGCCCGAGCCCAGGAGGATGCTGGGGATCCTGAGACGGGTATGGGCCTAGGAGGCGTGATCACGCGTCCAGCGTTGGCAAAGCCACGTGGCCTCCGAGGCGACACGGAGCATCCCTTTCCGAGGTCGGCTGGTTTCTCATTTAGCGGGAGCCTTTGTCCCACACGGCCGAGAGCTTCCCTGTCGTTGTAAAAAATCCTCACACCACGGAGCCCATTTGGAACTTCTCTCCTTAATATCGGTTCTTCCCTTGGTCCGTTCCACTTCAGAGAATTCTGTTGTTTTGACAAATGTCCAGATGGCTAGTGATACATTTCCATCTCCTTCCCACGCCTCGCCACCGATACCCTGCTTATCAGCCGGCGCGTGTTTTATTTTTTTCCTGAGGAAAAGCTTCTCAAACTTGGCTCATCCGTGTCAGTCCCTGCGGGGTTTCTGTATTTGCCTGCTTGCTTGTTTTGTGGTGAGAAAAAAAGAATAGCCTGACTCTTGGTATTTACACCTTCAGGTATTACAAAATCTGTTTATCTCCATTCTCCCTTTTTTTTAAACCCTTTCCCCCTTCTTTTCCTTGTTATTCTCCTAATGTCCAACATATGGGTGTTACACAACATAGCAGAGATAAGTGAAAAGAAGGGACAGGGGGAGGAGGGAGGAGGGAGGAAGAAAGTGAGAGAAGTGCGGAAGGGACCAAAGGAAGATTCTCACACTCTCCAATCCTTCATAATGTAAAAACAACAACAAACCACCCACCATACGTTTTCTCTATTTTGAGGCCTAGGCTTTTTGAGTCACCCAGCGCTTCGACACTGAACCTGTTTGTGTGAGCAGAACTTGATCATTGTGCCATACCACCGCTCTGGGGGACATGGGGAAGCAGAGACGCAAGGGTGCTGAACTATGGGTGCTACTGCCTCCTCCAAATGAGTAGCAGGAGATGTGGATTTCAATATGAACCTTGGGGTGGGGGGTTGGGGGGAGTGACCAAGGTGGTTATTTCAGGGTTACACCAAGTGCCAGAGCCCGAGCTCCGCTCCCTGCCCCGCCCTTAGAGTCTGAGCTTGCAGGACAAGATGGGAGGAGGTTCGGTGCCGGGTGAGGAGTGCACAATGGAAAGAAAACAGCATGGGGGAGGGAGGTTCCCTAGACATCACCATCCATTTTTCTGAAGTTTGGAGTCACAGACAGGCTTCCCACAGGGGAGGGAGGTTGCTTAATCTCCCCTCACTGAAGACATTTTCAGCTCATCAATGATTTATTGAGGGTCAGTGCCATCTAGGAGGCAAAAATGCGCAAGCTCTCAAGTTTCTGCTCATAAACGAGCTGGGGAAGAGGCCGTCCCTGCCCTCACCAAGGTGGTAACTCCCGCTGGTGCTCTATACTGTTTACAACCAGCGGTGTGCTCCACACCCTTCCCGGGGCACGGCCAGCTTCTGGGCCTTGTGCCAACATGATGGGGTGCTTTTACCTACACCCGGAGTACTTACTGTTGCAGTGATTTCTGTTGAGCTGAGTGGATCATGCAAAACTGTAGAAAGTGGAGTTGAACTTGAGACAGTAAATACTAGTATGTACAGCATAATAGAAGGAGCGCCAAGAAAAGCTATCCTATTTCCCGGATTCTTGCTACTCAAAATGTGATCGCCACAGCAGCAGCATGGGGCTGACCCGGGGCTTTGGGAAATGCAGGCTCTCTGCCCTCCCCGCCCCCCTCAGACCTCCAGCATCAGAATCTGCATCTTAACATCATTCCTGGTGATTCGTGTGCATGTGAACATTCGAAATGCAGTAACTTAGAACATGGAAGACCTTTCTCAATGAACGTGTGAGAAAATTCAGTCCTGACATTAAACAAGCCAAGAGACATCCAAGGGTTTTACCCAATGATCCGTAGAGAGGGTTGAATAGTGGTAGATGGGGTCAAACCCTCTCCTATGAGCTGCCACAGTTTCTGATGCAAACAAGGGCAGCTGAGAATTAGTGTGCCCTACACTTCCATGACGGCCCCTTTGGTAGTCACCACAACCCTGCCAAGTAAGTCGGACAGGCTCTGGGGCCAGTCCCATTTCACAGGTGGAAAAACTGAGGTCCTCTGCAGCGAAGGGGCTCTGGTGAGGCCCAACTAGGATTTGATCACAGACCGCTTGGTTCCAGGAAGGGGTTCCTTCTACTGCTGCTTCTGAACCATGTGATAAGGACCGCACTGGCTGTGTGACCAAGATAAAATCTGTGTGACTTACACTTGTAAGAAAACAGGATTTCTTTAGTGGGGAGTGGGGAGTGGGGAGTAGGGAGAAGCAGATAAGCTGACATGATGCTGGAAGCTTCAGATATCAAGTCCCAAGTGTCTGCTCCATGGAGAATCCACCTTCACACTCATATCCTTCCTCGGTCCTGGGTGAGAGGATGTCAACAGGCCACCCCACTGAGACCCAGAAACCCTCCAGAGGGGAGCAGCCCTCAAAACTAGGACAGGTGCCTTCCTTGGGTGATAATGGCCTATTTTTCTGCTCAGCAGGGTGACCGAACTCTTTCCTTCCTCTCCAAGTGAGGTTGGAAAAAACACAGATTTAGGGCTTCTTGCTGATAGAAACCAACTGGAACGGAAGACCCATTGTTCAGCCTGCTCCCTCAGCCACCTGCCTAACCTGATTGTAGTCACTTAGAGAGACGTTCCCCTCAGAGAGACTGAAGAGATTTGCTTCAAGGGATCGGCAGAGACCCTGGGGCTGCTGCAGGCCGCGGGAGGCGGTTTAGCAGTGGTGCCTGGGTACCTGGTTCTCCAGCCCTTTTCACTCCTCCTGCCGTCGTCTATAAAATGCTGGATCCTGGCGGGCTTCCATAAAAGGGCCATGCGATTCTAAGAAACAGGTCAGCTGGGGCGAGGCTGGGAGCTAAGGGCATGCGTAGGAAGATTGCTATTTTGCGGACAGCGTAGCTTAGCACTCGCTTGTCTGCCTCCTGGAGACACTGACTTCATGTGGGAGGCCGGGGCAGAGAGAAAGAAGCACTGGTTCATTTCAACCTGTCTTCACGGTAAACAGGAAAGCTGAAACCTCAAGAAAAGGCTTAGCTCCATTACCTGGCACCCGGTCATTGACTAGCTATGTTCAATGCATTGTGATACCAAAAAAGAAGAATTAATAAATATAACTTGGAAGTGTCCCTGGGCCGGCAGAACTAAGATGGGTCCGTGTTCTTCTCATACATCAAAGTGAACAATTTCTCATTGTTCCCCTCCCCACACCCACCCCAAGATCAATGGCTTCCTATGCTCGTGTTTCAGAAATCAGTAGGATCAGCAAAGCAGATATCACTCTAGGTATTTCAAACAAAGGAGTTAGATACAAGGGTTTGGGGGATGAAAGGAAGAGCAAATAGAAAAGGGAGGCTGAGAGAAGAGGAAGAAGGACTGATAACCAGAGACCAGAAGCGGCTGACGCCCCAGGTTGGGTCCACGAGGCTGCACCTGATGTACAGCTGGAGCTGCCGCTGCAGCCAGTCTTGGGTTTACCTAAGAGGGGCCCCTCCACCAGGGCTGGCACTGACACACACACTGCCTCTGTCTGGGGTCCTGGAGTCTGGAGCCCTTCCACTCCTGTTGCTGCCATGACTACGGAAATTTCCCTCTTCTCCCACCTTCTGATTTCCAGTCATTGCAACCCAAGAGGAAGCCAGACGGCAGAGGAGCATGGGAAATGGGTGTGGAAATTCCCAGCCCCAGCAGGACAGAGATTTCAGAAGGGCAGGTGCTTACCGCTGGCACAGCCCCAGAGCTGTCCTCGGTTGACAACGCCGCCTGGTGGCCAGCACTGGAAACAACATGACCCGCCACCTTTTTTCTTTCTCTTCAGGTAAAAGGAGAGAGAGGTAACCTGCACTTAGCTCTAAGCTCAGAGTTGGAGTCAGATCTGAACCACATACGTTCTGAGCCTCAGGCTGAAGGAGCAGCAGCTACCCAAGCTGTGCTTTTCTGTAGCGGTTTATAAGAGCCCAGGAAGGTGAGCCAAAGCACAGTTTGAGGCGTCCATTTGCATTAGATCCACAACTGTTCCATTGGCCACAGCACGTCACAGGACCGACAATATCTCACCATTCACTGGGTGTCAGGCTCCACTGCAAGTTAGAATATAACATGAGTGAAGGCAAAGTTAAAAGGCAGGTAAGGATCACCCAAGGAAGAGACCAGCCTGATTTGATGTCACTGAAAACTGACCCCCCCCCCCCCAACACACACACACATGCGCACACACGTACACACAAGGGGCTCAAGTGGTCCGGCATTTACTTGCAGAAAGAGAGGAGAGAGAGTGCACAGAGCCAGCGCTGTGCAATGCATCCCCTGGCCAGCGGATCCATCCCACAGCTGATGCAGCACAT